>NC_135657.1:51772875-52099118 GCF_964188315.1 Podarcis muralis | reverse complement strand
CACTAGCCTGGGAACTTCCTCTCTGCCCAGAACATAGGAGGCCACACCTCCTCAACAGTATTTATAGGAACTCAAACACTGAGATCCTGCTCTGTTCCAGTAACAAGAAGCCGAAAGCACCAGCCTGAAGATGACGAGTGAGACCTCGTCGAAACGTCGCCTAGACACCCCAACTTTTACACGGGAAGATACCCGAGGACACCAAAACCTGCATTCCTGTACCCGTGAAAATCTACGAAAGCATATATATATATATATATATATATATACACACATTGCAATCTTGAAAGAAAAAGTCAAAAGAAATATTTATCTCTGTTATGCCTTGGAAAATTAATGCCAAGGAAAAAAATACTTAGTACATACTTCTAAAAAGTCTGATAATAAAGTTCTTTACACCAGGCATAATCCTTTCAGAGTTTCCATTTATTTTAAATGGAGAAGTTAAGTGCTTAAACTTCATCTGATAAAATACATGGTTGGAACTGAATGTTTTTGGTGTTGTTGTTTTTTTGGTGTTTTTTTTTTGCTTGAGCATGCCTGTAATTCTTTTAAAATAAATTCTAATTTCATTAAGTGATTTTTAAAAAAGATTCCACAAAACACCATATCTATTGCAGAACAGCATATCTCTCAATATAAAACTATTATATTAGCCTGCTGTTGAAAATGGAGCATTTATCGTGAAAGAAAAATTCTACTTCGTTACTAGTTTTGTTAATTCTGAAAACATTAAAATAATTGGACTGCTGCTAGCAAGAAATTAAGGGTCTTCACACAGAATTTGCTGTAATAGATCCCCTTCCCCCTTGTATTTTTTTTATTTTATTGGGGGGTGGGGTGCTCAAAGTCTGCCCAAAGTCAGGAGCTTGGTTTTACAAAAGATTTCCATCCACCGCATGGTGCAAATGTAGCCAAGGGGGAGTGCAGGTCAATGCATAATGAACTAGTTTATCTCTGCTTAGCCTAACTGAGCCAAACTTTCCCTTGATTCTTACATGATATGCTTTCAGTTTAGAACACCATATAGCACTTGTAATGCACCATTACTAGGGCACCAAAAGCTAGTTTCTGGATGCTTCTGACCAAATGGGGGTCCATACACATTACGATTTAGCATACAGCCTCACCCAAGGAGTGATTTTTAAAAAATGTTCCAATTGTCATACACATGCCAGACCAATAATAGGGTAAGAGAGCCCATCTTGCCAAATCGTTTGGCCCACTGTCAGCTGGTAACTACTGAAGCTGGTGGGATGGTGAACTTCTCAGACAAAAGCATTAGAGGGGAAAAGTTGGACACTGTGAAATTTCACATTTCTAGGAGTCAGCATCAAATACCTTGATAGAGCTGTCTTTTTTTGGTTCTGCTTGTACCAAGAGAGATGACCTAGTGACCAGCCTCCTCTGTTTTGGCCACTGCACTGACTTGTGGATTCCTCCGTTCCAGCAGCAAAATTCAGAAATTCTCACACAAGAGCAAATTGACCAGCTTCACAGCGATAACATTTCTCTAAGACGCGGTGCAGACTGCATTGCTTTCTGCAAAGCTCTTTAATTGTCTGGCTCTGTTTCCTGCCAGATGCTTGGCGATATTGTAGCATAGGCCACAGAGAATATGCCTTGAGGGAAGAAACTGAATTTGCTGTGTTGTTTTTCTTCTAAGAAAACAGTAGTAGGAAAACCAAGAAACATCCATTAAGAAAATACCAATGTATGTGACTTGCAGGAAAAAAAGCTGGTCCTTTTTTGTCACTTTGATATTTGGACAAAAAAAATTGTGTGTGCTCGCCCGTGTACACAAAGAGAGAATTCTTAATGGAAAGCCCTACTGAGTGCAAACCTACCCCCTACCGACATCAACATTTGCTAAAGTCTAAAATGCTCCAAAATAATTAGAGATGATATTTAAGTTATGTAAAACTAGCTTTTGAAGTCTGCAAAAAGTGCTGTGGCACCTTAGAGAATGCCTGCAAGATTCTAATTTGGGGAACTGAATGCGTAGCACGTCTAATTCTCTCAGCCAAAATCCACAAGGGACATCAGCCAATGTACACTTAGTTTAGGATGATGATCCTGGGTTCCGTGCAAGTTCTGCTACAATGTTCTCAGTCACTTATGTCATAACTGGGCTCTAGATTCAGGGGTAGGCAAGGAGACACTTCACATACTTTTGGTTATGTTCTCACCAAGCCAGCCAGGACAGAAAGTTGCTTGCACAAGAGCTTCCAACAACTAGGTGCCCTACAGGTGTTCAAGACTACAACTCCATTCAGCCAGTTAGCTGTGCAAGGAACAGCAATGAGGTATGTTATTACTCAGAAGTAAGCACCCCTGAATTCAATGGGACTTATTGCCAGTGTACAGGATTGCAGCCAGGTTTGTGCCTGGTTGAAGTATTAATGCACCGACATCAGTACACTTGCTTGTGAGCTGTCCCAATGATTGGAATGGGAGCATATAAAAGAGGCTTGTGAATTGTAGCGGTGGCACTGCGGTCTAAAGCTTCTTCAGCTGTTTTAGGTCTGGGGTAGTCAATGTGGTGCCCACCAGATGTTCCTGGACCACAACTCCCATAATTCCTGAATGGTTATGTGGACTGGGGCTGATGAAAGTTGTACTCCAAGACCTACCTTACATATATCTTCAAAGTAACTAATTCAGTCATTGTTTGTAGGGATATAGACCTTGGTGATTAACAGTGAAAGAAAGAAAGAAAGAAAGAAAGAAAGAAAGAAAGAAAGAAAGAAAGAGTAATCCAAAAATTAAAACTCAGTATCATATCATCTACAGGTGTTCGTTTTTTAAAAAAATACTGAGCAACAAGGTATTATAGAGGGTCACCAGCACTGGTGTGATGACAGGATTATAACTCAGAATTTGTCAGTGAGGCATGGACTGTTTATTAGCAACAGCAGGGCAACTTAAGTGAACATTTTCCTCTCTCACTATTGTCATCTCAGTACAATGGTATCACCAGCTTATTCTATGCGATGGTTTATGAAGAAAGAAAGAAAGAAAGAAAGAAAGAAAGAAAGAAAGAAAGAAAGAAAGAAGACTCATTTATAAAACAGAGTGACATGAAAAAGCTCAGACCTTGAACGGGTTTTATACCCTTCTTTGCCAGGGCAAAATGTGCATCCATATGGTCTTGTAACTGACAAAACTGAATATGTAGTTCCAAGATTCAGAACTAGCCCATTACTCTTCAAAATCAAGCAAAAACAAATGCAAAGTGAATAGTAGCTAACAAATTGCCTGAGTTCTGTGGTTTTTCTAAAATGTTGCTGATGACCAAGCTTTAATAGAACATCATAAAAATAATTTACTAAAGCACCAAATACACACTTCTGAATGTTTTTTGCAGGTATTGTACCAGCCTCTGCCATTATTTAGTTACTGTAAGAAGATCAACATTAAAAAAAACAATTTAAAGACTTTACATACCAGCAAAACACACTGTCCTCCATAGTGTTAACGCCTTACTTGGTGTGGTTAGGCTCACACTCTAACTGCGGGGTGCTAGCCAACATGAACCATACTCAGAGCATGCAATAAATAAATATATAAATGCACATCCTAAGGTGTGCAAAAATACATATAATAGTAAAAATAACATACAAAATGAATTCAGTTGTTCAGATGATTTCCCATACAGCAAAAGAGATGCATTTGGAGCTTGCTTTCATTTGTGCATAGTCCTTACACTGGATAAGGAGAAGTGGCAGGGAGAAAGAACACTGGCAACACTGTTGCCAATGGGATTTAAGTAACCTGGGCACATTGTTAAAACAAATTTCAGTTTATGTATTGGTTCACACAAATAAAAAGAGTCCCGGAACAATTTACAGTGAGAATAGCATACAAAATATAATTTAAAAATCAGTTAAAACCAAGCAAGCATACTAAAAATCATGAAATAGCATGAAATAACCACCCCATCCACATAGGAATTAACACCAAAAATAAATAATTGAAAATCAGACCATTAGTGCTGTCCAAATGCCCAAGAGAATAAAAAATATTTTCGGCTGGTGACCAAAGGATAACAAAGTCAGCACCAGCTAAGTTGCCTTGATGATAGCTTTCCACAATTGAGGAGCCACCACAAAAAGGCCCAAATATCTCTTGTAGGAGACACACAAAGAAAAGCCTCAGATGTTGATCACAGGGTTCAGGTAGGTTAAGCAGCAACTAAGGGCTCTTTCTTATGTCATTTTTGCAGAATGGGGGTCTCATGTGGCTACATGACCTTTCTGGAAATCATTCTGCACCATTCTGGAAACTTCAAAAGCTCTCAGCTACTTGGGTAGGGGCCCACAGTGCAAGTCCTTCCCTGACTAGCATCCTATTTGCTTTTCAATATACTGATGCAGTTTTGTTTCATGGTTGTGCAGTGTTGCTACTTATTGTAACAAGGCAAAAAAAAAAAAAATGCTGCTTTTTTCCTACCCTGAAAGCAAACTATTCCACTACATATATTGAAAGTTATGGCCATGTTCAATCTTGAAAGACTGCTAGATAAGCAACAGCTTAATTGGCCACCTACACAATTATCAATTATCTTCATTCACCAGCATGACATTTTGTAAGAAACAGCTTTTTGATAGCATTGTGCCTCTTTCACCATAGATAATCGTTTCTCAGCTTCAAAAAAGTTAGATGCTAAGTAGAAAGGCTCATTATTTTCCATTGTTGTTTGTAACTTCTCTGTGTCACTGTCTTTCTTTTTCCTTTCAGATCAGCTTACTTCTCTTATTATAGACAACTGTACTTAACGAACAAAAGCTAAGCAGATAGCAAAAAAAAATGTAACTGGGGCTGCAATCTACTCAGAAGTAAGTCCGACTGAATTCAGTGGAGCTCACTCCCAGGTATGTGGGGTTAGGACTGCAGCCTTCATTATTGCTTTAATTCCACAAGCTGGAAATCAACACACCAATGAAGAGGGTTGCAAATGGCTTGAGCATGTGCCACCTTGAGTCTGGCCATGAGCAACAGAAGCAGGGACACATTAAAAGGATTTACTCTGTCAAAACTGGGACTTCTGCAACAATGAATAATTAGTTAAATAAAAATGACCATATTGATCTGACACGGAATGTATCCAACAATGGTCCTGGGCTAGTGGAAAACAGTTCTATCTAATTTTTGCCAATTCCACCCTATCAAATGCAGCTTTCCCTTTCCCAAAAGCTAATTCCGAGGATTTGGGGTTCCTCCAGAATAGTATGAGATATATGGCATGGGGGGGGGGGGCCTACAGCAGGCAAAGTTTTGCAAAAATGGACCGCACCATCTTGCAAGAATGGAAGCACTTTTCAATAGTGCAAAGTTGCTGAGTGATACAAGTCACCAACTGCTAGTGTTCCTACTGCTGATTCACACCATTAGATGAATGTAGCAACCATTGCTTCATATAACCAAATATTCATATGATGAACACTGTCATATGAGTTAGCCTAAGCAGATACTTAAATATCCACACAACAGATATTAGAAAGTATTCAGAGATTATGGTTGTTTTGCCAACATTTTCAGCAGACCCTTTCCCCCCAAAGTATTCCTTTTTCAGTGATTTTCAGTACTGATCCATGATTTATTTGCACATTCCTCATGCTCTCAGCAACATCATCACATAGATATATCTGATTGGCTGTGCATCATGGCAATACCATGCAGTTTCTGTTTAGGTGAGATAACTCATTTGACTAATCCAAGGAGAGAGAAGCAGGAAATACAGGTGTGGGTGGGGAGATAGAACAATGTTAATCGGGTTATTTTTTTTCAGCAGAAATTTCCAGCAGAAATTTCCAGGCCAATTAAATTGTAATTTATACTTGAAAATCAAAAGTAGATTATCTAGCAGTTCCTGTGCTATTTCACCCAAATATCTGATACTGTATAGTTCCTGATTAGTGCTGAGTTGTAGATATATTCTAAAACAGTTCTGTAACTTTTACTACAATGTTTATATAGCATTTAAATTGCAAGGCACTTAGTGGGAGGTAAGTCACTATAATTATGATCTATATATGAGTTGTCCAAGGCCATGCAATAAGAAAATGGCAGTGATGGGGTTTGGTGCCTATTCTCTATCCCAGTGTTTCCCAACCTTTTTTGGGCAAAGGCACACTTGTTTCATGAAAAAAATCTCGAGGCACACCACCATGCCAGATGGGGAAAAGTCACTTTTTACTTATGAAAAAAAAAAAAAAAAAAAGTAACAGCATAGAAGGTAATGGTTATCTCTTTGATGTCTGATGGGAGGGCATTCCACAGGGCGGGCGCCACTACCGAGAAGGCCCTCTGCCTGGTTCCCTGTAACCTCACTTTTCACAGTGAGGGAATTGCCAGAAGGCCCTTGGCACTGGATCTCAGTGTCTGGGCTGAACGATGGTGGCGGAGACGCTACTTCAGGTATACTGGACCGAAACCGCTTAGGGCTTTAAAGGTCAGCACCAACACTTTGAATTGTGCTTGGAAAGGTACTGGGAGCCAATGTAGGTCTTTCAAGACTGTCGTTACGTGGTCTCGGCGGCAGGTAGCAGCGCTCACAGCTTACGGACTGCACCTTGTAACAGGTGTCTGGCCCAGCAGCCTAAGGCGGACAAGCCACTGAAACAGGCATTCAGAATCCATTCATTTCATAAAACCTGCAGGGCTCAATCTCTGTGTTTGTGTATGTGTGTGTTTCTGTTTTGCCCAAGGGTCTGGGGGTGGGAGAGAGCTCTTTAGCATGATGCTTTTAAAACAATTAAATTATCAACAAACAAACCTGATGATACGAATAGCAACGTCAGGTGCTGGGGGGGGGGGAGAAGGGGGCCTACTCAGAAGTAAATACTGCGTCCAGGCGCAATTAGCGCTGATTTAAGGTGCACCAAGACTGCCCAAAAACCTCACCAAAGATATGCAACAAAGCGCTTCGTTGCAGAGGGGAGAGTTTGTGCACCGTGGAGGCTGGAGGGCTTCTATTCTACATGCGGGGGTTGGGGGGGCGAGGAAAATGTGCTCCGTGGTGGGGCGGGGAAGGCAAAGTTGCAAAAGCGCCCTGCTCCTTCTTCCGCGGAGGGAAACGCTCCTGCGGAGGCGAGAGGCAGCGAGGAGGCGACGAGGTGAGGCTTTTGTGAGGTAGGGAGAGGAAAGACGGGGGAGGGAACCCAAGGAGGATTTGCACGAGAGGGAATGAAGGGGAAACGCGCCTCCCACGTGGAGCACTTTTCCCCGGGAAATGCACGGGGTGGGGTCGTGGCTGATCCGTGCTGCGCGCTCGCGTCGTGCGGCCCAAAGTGCTGCAGGATCGCCAATGCAAGACCCCCTTTTAAAACCTCCCCCTCCCCCAGCTCTGGAAAAAAAGGGGGAAGGGGATGGCGTCGGCGTCGGGGTGCGGAGGCTGCCCGTGCCCGGCCAGGCGTCGGTGGCGGTGTCAGCGCTGCTGCAGTGGCTGCTCCTCCTGCGAGCAGTGAGTGGAGCGCAGCCGCAGCGGCGGCGGGGGGCGCGCGCGCACTAGGGCGCAAGGCTGGCGGTGGCGGCGGGGAGCCCGGCGGAGGAAGGAACTTGTCCCTTCCCTCTGGACTCGCGCCCCCCGCAGATGTTGCGCCCGGTGCGACTGGCACCCCTGGCACCCCCCACGCTACGCCACTACTCCCACGGCACACTAGGCAACGTCCGGCGGCACACTAGTGTGCCGCGGAACACCGGTTGGGAAACACTGCTCTATCCATTGGACTACAATGCCACTAAGAGAGTTCACTGATCTGTGTAGGATGATTCTTCCAAGCACAATGATTGGTACCAGATAGCATCTCTTTGATCTCTCCAAATGTCCACTGCCTAGGAACCTTTCAATAAGCATTACCCAAGAACACCAAGTGGAAATCACTCCTTTGAAAACACTGATGCTTCAGAAACACTGCACTTCAACCTGAGTCCTAAGTAAAAACTTTTTAAAAGCAAGGTTCATAAATGGTTAAGCATAAAATATTGTAACTGACTGGAGCTGGCAGCCCACAATACAAGCCAGGCTTCTCCTGAAAGTTATGAACAGAGTGGAAGTGAAATGCACTAAAACATTTACTTGCACACCGACTGGTTTCAAAAGAAAGTTCATCCCTTACACCTGTCTGTGAAATACCCAGAATCAATTGCAAGTTTAGAAACATAGCAGAAGTTCAAAGGGGGTCTTTTTAGGATTCTTATAAAGATCTACAGAGAAGCATGTTAAAAAATTAATAGTTAAGGTAAGTTCCGGCTCCTATAGCCAACAAAGAATGAGCTACTGGGAAGCATTATTTACTTCCACAAATATGTGAAGGTGAAACTAAGAAGCGTGCCTGAGTTGCACTTTTTTGCCTCCCAACTAATTAATATTCCTTTTGTGCCATATGTTTTAGATTGCAAGCCTGAGGGCAGGGAATGGCCTGATTCACAAACAACACTAAGTGTGAAAACATGAATGTGTGGGATCCTAGGGAGCAGCTTGCAGCTGCTTTCTCCTTACTGGCCCTTTTAGCTGCTGTGGTGACTCAAGTCAAGGTTTAGCTTAAACATTTGGCTTAGATTGTTGTTGGAACCCAGGCTCATGGTTAAACCCTCTCCACACTAACCACAAGCTCAGCAGCTGCAGGCTCCTCTCTGGGAGCTGACATTTGTGAATCTCACTAAGCCAATGTGATGTCAGAGGTGGATTTGGCACCCCTCACCTCTCACTTTCCATTCTGCTTAATGGTTGCAGAGCCCCTTGCTGCACCCCCAAGGCTCTTTGCCCAGCGCAACTGAACTGGTCACACTCCCCTAAATCTGCCTCTGGTGAGAACTTGTTGGATAACTATCTTGGACATGGAATACAAGAAGGGGAGGTGAGGGGAAGGTCTGGAAAGAAGTTACTGAAAATCTGGAATGTAATGAATGAATTATCTTTTTCTTTTTTCTTTTTGTTTGTTTGTTTTTTGTTTTTTGTAATTCTTTTTTGAAACTTTAATAAATATTATTTTTTTTAAAAAAATCTGCCTCTGGTGATGAACAAACCATGTCATCATCTTATTACTGGTGTAAGTCATTCCGGGAGCCTATTTCGGCTAAAAAGCAGGTTAAAATGGTTTTGAAAATAGATGAATATTTAATCCCAAAGTTTTCTTAAAGGTTTGGTTGTGGATACTAAGAAGTCTGGCATTGGGATGAAGGTGTGATCGTTTCCTTGAGAGGTTCAGAGAAAGAACGGCAGGAAAGGCAATGCTGCTCTATCACTGACAGTGAGCGTTTCAATGTACCAGCAGTGAAAGTAAGATAAAAAGACACGACAACGCATCTCAACCACAAGGGCTTCTAACACTTTCGGGAAGCCCTGCTGATATAACTGCTTGTGTGCAGATCCTACAGAGCATGCCAACGGAGAAAGGAAGGTCACTTAGAGATACCAAATCCACATTTCAAAGTACTAGCATCAATAAAAGGTCTTATCATGGGGTTTTGTAGGTAACTGAAAATAAGCATTAATAGCTGTGCACTCTGCTTTGATTGAACAGGTCTTTAAGACCTAAACCAATTAGTAACAATTCTTTGATGCTTAATTTGTCATTTCGCTTAATTGATTTTTTTTTTTTTAAATCCCATTTATTTCAGAGGCGGATAAAAAGTGGTATGTTTGGCTTTTCTCTAGGCAGACTAGTTAAAGTGGCTAAGCTCTTAGTACAATATTTTTCTGGAAATTTTCAAGGAAAACAAACACAGCAGCATGTAAGGCATATACAATTGAAAAGGACAATTTGATGGCCATGCTGGGTGGAGAAACTGTGGGAGGACACACCTATGAAGAGAAGCTCTGAATGTATCATACCCTTAATCTGTGCAATTGCATACTGAATCTTATAAAGCCAATCCCTCAGAAGTGAAATTACAGCAGAGATGTCTCTTTCCAAACATGTGGATAGCCTTTTAATTCATTAGCACTGCATTCTGAACCCAGCCAAAGAAAAAATGGTTCCTTGTTCACTTTTACAACAGCATTCAATACGCAAAAAAATCAGACTTTAAAGGTCAGTCATTTTTAATGAGACAATAGGATGAGTTGAGATGACAGGCTTGATGTGTTGTGGTTTGGACTAATATGTTGGTGGGATCACATCCTAAACTAACAACAAGAGAAGTCTTCGTTTGAGCAGCTCATTCAGTATACCATGTCCATCAGCAGCCAATTCTGGATGTTTTAAGTTCAGGGTTTCTCAAATATCTCCCCACATGCATAAAAAGAATTTCCTGAGTTTCCTCAAATGAAGCTGCCCTGGTAGTGGTCTCTTTCCAGTTAGGGAATAAGCAAGCAATGGAATCCATGAAAAGCAAATAAGGTCATCGAAAGTAATTCACACTTCCCATGGCAATGTCAGGATCTCCCTAGCCTTTATATGAAAAACAAGGTTTAAATCCAACCCAGGGGCACTTTTCTTCACAGAATTTACACAGAAGTAGATCTACAATTTAATCCTTCTAATCTATTGCCACATGCAAACTAATAAACAATGTCCACAAATCTGAGCCACTTACCTATTATAGTTTTCTTTCTGTAAAGCAGTCTGTAAAGAAAATGAAACACCGACCCCCCCAAAAAATGCCAGTGGTAAAACACACACACAAGAACACCAACTGAGGGCAGATCCATACCGTACATGTAAAGTATGTTCAATACAAATTCAACACACATTGCAAACACACTGCATATATTACCCAGTCATTCACATAAACTATCAAAACTGCTAAAGAAACACGTGTTTACCGGCATAATGTAAGAGGACGTGACAACTGATGATCTGTTCCTTTAGGGAACAATGACTTAGAAAACTCCTACATATTTGTGTAGTGGCAGTTAACTTATTCAACTATGAGGGTTAACTGCAACACGTTATATATGCCTCTGAAGACGGTTTGGAAACTTCAGCTGGTGCAGAATTCAGTGACCAAGCCTTTGACTGATTAACATTCTATAGCCTTTTAAATGTGTTTGTGGGAGTGGGGTTATTAGCTTGTTTTTGTTTTATTATGTATTTTTTGTTCTCATTTTGTATTTTTTATGTTGTAAACTGCCCTGTGATCTTTGGATGAAAGGCAATAAAATAAATAAATAAATAAATACATCCATCCATCCATCCATCCTCACCTCAGTGGATTTCTGATTTTTCTTTTAATTCTGTTCATGATTGGAGATATAAGATTATCTCAGGGTGGATCCACCCCATATATTTAAAGGACATTCAATGCATGTTTAAAGAACATGACACACACCCCATTGAATCGTGGGGACTCTAGCTTCCTGCAAAGAACTGACTTTCCAGTGCTCTTAAACTACAGTTCCCAGGATTCCATGGGCAAAGTCATGTATTTTAAATGTGCATTGGATATGCTTTAAATGTATACTTGGGATCTGCCCTGAATCTTACAAATGGGATGGGTTTGGTTTTATTTTTACACCAGGCTATGTTAATGTAAGGGACGTGGGTGGCGCTGTGGGTTAAACCACAGAGCCTAGGACTTGCCGATTAGAAGGTCGGCGGTTCAAATCCCCGCGATGGGGTGAGCTCCCGTTGTTCAGTCCCTGCTCCTGCCAACCTAGCAGTTTGAAAGCACGTCAAAGTGCAAGTAGATAGGGAAGGTAAACAGAGTTTCCGTGTGCTGCTCTGGTTCGCCAGAAGCGGCTTAGTCATGCTGGCCACATGACCTGGAAGCTGTCTGTGGACAAACGCCGGCTCCCTCGGCCTAAAGAGTGAGATGAGCACGCAACCCCAGAGTCGGTCACGACTAGACCTAATGGTCAGGGGTCCCTTTACCTTTATGTTAATGCAATGGGATAAAAAATAGTCCTGTGCATTTCCCCCCCAAGTAGAAACCAACCTAGAGAAGCAAATAAGTGCCCTTCTTCTCAAGCACAACACATGGCTAGGGTATGGGAAAACTTAACCACCATGAGACACATTTCAATTTGGCTTGGTTTATAAAGATAAAGTCTAAAACTGTTGATATTTTCTTAGTTTTTGTTTAATAATTACTGTTTTTAAAAGCAAAAAAATTATCTGGGGAAAGAGATAAAAATGTTCTTCTCCTGAAACACCACATGGCAACATTCTAGTACCTCAATATACATTGCAAGTGAGATTGAGGCAGTAAAACGTTTCCCCACATACTGGTAGTGTACTTCTTATCAATGCCCTGAGAAGATTCCGACATGTCTCTGACATTCTGCATTTTCCTTAGAGCTCTCTTATCAACATACAACTGGTATTCAGACCTTACAGATTTATAAAGACAATATGAATCAGCCTGAAATTATGCAGTTATGGAAAGCTTTCTACCTGTTTGAGGCTTGCCATCCTAGTTATATTATCACTAGTAAAGTAAGGATCCCTTAAAACTTGGCAAATTGAGAAAAGATGAACAGAAGCTCTCACAATTCTTAATAAAATTCTCATCGGGGCAATTTTATTTTATGTTATTTTTCTGCCATGTTCAGGCTTATGAGCTCTGGACTTCGCTTTTTTAAAAAAAAGGTAACATGATAATAAAAAACAATGAAAACTTCTACTTCCTAGGGATTTCTTCTTCTCTGGTAAATAAGGGTAGGTCCTATGTATATTTTATACCTGTGCATCTCTTGGAACACTAACAATAATAGTGCCTTGAGGAACTGTACACCACACAACCTGGTTCCTGAAAGATAGCATGAGGCCCTTTTGCTCTCCCATATTGTTTTCATGTTGCTTAACACGGTTGTGATTTCTGAGTCTGATTTTCAAGTGCCTAGGGGTTATGCCAAACTCTTTTGATGCTTTTCTTTTAAATATATATATTTTAAAAAACATTGGAAATAGTTGACAAAAATGTATTTCCTCTGGGACCACAATATTAAGTATTTGTTTTAAGTGCTTGCTGTTTGCTGAACCAGTTCAGACCATCTTTAAAATATCAATCCATCACCTTGCATGCTGCAAGAGAAAATGTGTGCATGTGTTAACAACTGACAAGTCCAAGTTTCTCCTTCTGTTGCAGTTAAGCAGGAAGCACCAAAAGGCATTATACTTCATGGTATACCAACTCTGGATTTAGCTAGGACTGCCATACGTCCTGATTTTCCAGGGCATGTCCTGGAATTCGCCTCCAAAAATGGCATCCTGGATTATTTTTTGGAAATCAGGCAAATGTCCTGGAAAACCAGCAACAGGGGTTAAATTGTGCCCAAAATGCCATAAAAGCTCCAAAACTCAAATTACTATAGCTTTTACTAAAAAATATAAAAAATAAAATTCAACAAACAGCAACAACTTTGTCCTGATTTTCACTTTTAGCAAACCTGCTTAATAGAAATTGTAAAATTAAATCTGAGAATAGGACTACATGCTTTCAAGTTCTCCAGCCCCTTGTTCTTTGCAGTTACCTTTTTCTGAAGCTTTTTGAAAGAAAAATTTCTCTCTCTATTACTTGGATGGCAGACTATTTTTTATAAAAAGACCAACAGCTCCAACTCCTTCCCTCTATATTGCTTTTTAAAAATCAGATCTTCCAAAACATAGACCCCACACAGATGATCAAATTATCCTAGGATGAGCTTTAGTACCCAAAAGTAACTTTTTTGTCTATATCATCCTAAAAAGCAGAGAGAAGGAATGTGTTCAATACTTTTTGTCCCAGCAGCTGGGTGATACTCTAGACCTAATGGACGGCACAAGCTATTGAAGTGATTCAGCATAGTGTGCCTGAAAGATGAATTGTAAGAGAGACAGATGACAGTTTTATAACTCTCAAATATCTGTGAAGTGATGGGCATCCCACTATTCTTTTCAAAGCTGACTTATCTTTTAACCTATCAGAAAGGCTCATTTTCTACAGCAAAGTACTGTCAGCAGACAGTCAAGGCAGCACCAGCAGCACAGCGAAACAGTTTAATGGACTATATTGTGTTGTGCTTGAGATGGAGGGAAAAAATAACATCTATTTATTTTCAAACTGTGTATGCCTTTCCAGAAATTCTCTCTCCCTGTCCCTGCTCAAGACCACTTTAATCATTCAAGGCTTCATATATGCTGGTTTACAAAATTGGGAATATGTCTTGGGGCTCAACACTTTCCCTCTACCTCTCCTACCACACACTGGCTGAAGCATGAAGATATTGGCTTATATTAGGCCAGAGTTGTGGTTTCCTGGCTTGTTAATTGACACTAAGTATGGAACAGTTCCAGTATACAACTATAAACATGCTGTCTTTACGGACCTAATGGGGAACTCTAGCACAATATAAGCCTTGAACATTACACAAAAATCAGGATATGGTGTGAGGAAAGAGTGCTTTGATGCTAATTCCCAGGTTCATAAACCGGGTTTATAAAACTTAAAATGATTCTCTGAACTGGACCACTGTCTCCTCCCAGATTTAAGAGTCGACCACTTGACCTTATTATTATTATTATTTAAATGTTTTTATTCCAGAATTGCAAAAATGATCATTGCATATGTACGCAACATTTGTGTCCCTAATAGATTGGATGAGGGAAAGCAATGTAATGCATATTGCCAATTGATTCAGTAGCAGGATCAACACAATGATTTCTGTTATAAAAACCCCAGAAACTCTATTGTGGAAAGTGTGATTCATATTCCATTGTAACAAAACAGAATTTAAATTAAGTAGCACATCCTAAAAATGCAGTCATAGTATTGCCAGGATACTGTGCTTGGCATTCTTCAAGCTGACTTACCGAACATCTGTACAGGTTATACATGATATGCACCGACTATTTGTTGTAATGAGGTTCAGTGCCACAGATGTCTCACTGTCAGAGGTTGGGTGTGCTCCACATTTAAAGTAGAATTCCTGCAATATTGAAGAAGAGATAAAAGGAAGATTACATACTTGCACTTCATGTCCTCTCTTTATCTTAGTCGAAGTGAAGTCTGAGGCAGTAGATAAATCACTACTGCCAGTGGAAAAAGTGGATGCTCATTAGGAATGCTTTAGGAAGGATGCCTCACAGTATCTTTGTACAAGGTGTATATTTTGCTCTTTGGACATCATCTGAAGAAAGAGAATGCATTAGCACTTGCATAGATTCTGTGATGGTTTTCTTGCAGGAATAAGGGATTAATGGAGAACCAAACCGGTACAGAAATAAAAAGGTCCTGGATTCTACAAGGATTTATCTACATGCAGGAAGCTGTTTCCTCACTCAGACCTTACTCACAAAAGTCTGTTGTTGAGTAGTGGATTTCCCCACATCCAGATACTAATCAATGTAACATATCTACACTTCCACTTCTAGCTTGGGAAGCATGTTAGAACCAGGGCAAGGCAGTACATGAATGCAGTGGAAGCTAAACCAGAGAATGAGAACTTGTGACCCTTCAGATGTTGCTGCCTTTAGCGCCCTTCAGCCTTAGCCAGCATAGGAAATGTTCAGGGGTGATGGGAGTTATGGCCCATAAAATATCTGGAGGACCATCAATTCCCTACCCTGGTCCAGGATTAATGAATTTCTGAGTTGAAATCCAGAGAATAGAAGGTATTGCCCTTTGACTAGGCAGAAACAGAAAGCCAGACTCCTAGACTCTCCCAGCTCTATTTCTATTAATACATTGTGAGTAAAGCATAACTCTGTTAAAACCATCACCAAACACACCTTTAAGCTCTGAGTATCAAGAATCTATAACCTTATATGGAAATACAAACAGAAATGTGCAACATGAGCAGAAATGTTGCTTATCAAAAGAAGATGTTTATGTGGCTGTTTAACTATGTAGAAGGAGTGGGGACACACCCCCCCTCCCAAAAAGACATTACAGAAGCATAAAAAGTTACCCAGTTAAAAAGTATATTACTGGAGAGCTTCTGTACAGTTCTGTACAAAGTGTTGTAAACCCAACAGAATTATATCTACTGCTAAGGGTATGACAAAGTGTAAACAGAGGACATAAATATCCCAGCAACAAAGAACAGAGTTTACTATCATGACACACTGTGCTGTGTGCTGCATTTAATAAGGAATATACTATTCTTGATGAAAGGGATTCTGTCCGTCCTCCCCCAATATATAGTTTACTGCCTCCATGCTGTTTTTTTGTTTTTTTACACAGTCATTTAATGTATTGCTAGCAAGCAGGTATTAAGACTGGTCATTGTCCTCTTCAGATCACCACACAAACGCTTCTTGTTCTTTTATAACTTTTTTTGTGTGTGTATCAACAAACAAACTTATAAATGGTTCTTATCTTTAACTATTCTTCCTCAGAGTCACTTCTTTCAGATACCTTCTGAGCTCTGCTTCTCCGTGACCAGCCACCCTCAAAATGGCGAAGGAGCCCTTCCCTTCGCTTTCCCGCTCTTTTTTCTAACCTCCTGGCTAGAGCTGGCTTGTATCTCCCCTCCTCCGAATCTGAGCTAGAACTTAAACCTTGCCTTTCCTGCGAACATCCTGTCCCTCCCTGTTGTTCCTCTTGCTCCCTTCTGTTAGATTCACTGCTTTCCTCCCCCCTCCCCTTGGGGAAAACAGTCTCCCTCTGGGAAACTGGAAACTTCTAACTCTAACTCTTCCCTGACAGTAGGAATGCAGCTCTATGGTATAATTTGATCCTATTCATTTCAACTAGGTATTTTCAAAATTTGTCAGACCTGTAAAAAGCAAGAACCATTGCCAGGAGAAACTCATGCCCACATTGTTCTTCACGATATGAATAACTTGCCGACTGCACTACATTATGTTGCATTGAAAACAACTGATGGACCAGAACAGATATATTATAGCGGTGTTGACTACTGGAGTCTGACATGCATCGCATGAACATTTGCTTCTCCCAAAAAATAAAATATTGTGATGTGAAAAACAACACCCCCCTTTTCTGAGTATTTTATAAAAACAGATACCTAATTTAAGTCTGTCTTGCAAAGTGGTGATTCAATCATGGCCACAAGAAGTGTTTTAGAATATTGTAGAATATTATTATTGTGCTGTTCTTTCTGAATTCCAACTTGAATTTGAGTCTAAGAGTCTAAGAAAAAGTCTAATGCTGTTAAAACCCAGTAAAAAGGATAAAAGAATGAAAGCACACAATTTCTTCCTCTCCTTCTATTTTGCTCTAATAACATTTATCTGGATATTTATCAAGACTTTGGGACCATTGACTTTGGGATTTGGTGTCAATACTAATGGTTAATGACTTGCAGTTTCACCAAAATGCACATAAAATCTGTGTTCACACATTGATATCACCTACATTTCCTTGAACATCTTTTTTTTATTACTGCAGGGGTGTAATACCACTGGTAAAGATATGGTTCTGCATCATGAACCTGATATGAATTTTAAAGTTGGAGAATTTAAAAAGACAACTTTCTCCAATAATTTGTCCTTCTGCCATTATTATTAAAATTATACATCTGTTAAGATTAATTTAGATATTTGTAGGCTACAATCCTATGAACTCACTTAAATGGGAATAACTCTCATGGAACTTGATGTGGCTTACTTCTGAGTAAGGTAAAAGGTAAAGCTAAAGGACCCCTGGATGATTAAGTCCAGTCAAATTCAACTATGGGGTGCGGAGCTTATCTCCACTTTCAGGCCGAGGGAGTTGGTGTTTGTCCGCATACAGTTTTTCTGGGTCACGTGGCCAGCATGACAAAAACGCTTCTGGCGTATGGAATACTGTGACAAGTGCCAGAGTGCATGGAAACGCCGTTTACCTTCCCACCACAGCGGTACCTATTTATCTACTCACGTTGGTATGCTTTCGAACTGTAGGATGCACTGTTAATGTCATTCCCATGGCAAGAGTGGAGCTAATGGCCCTTGAGTCCTTTTCAGATAAACAGATTTGTAACAGAATACGCTGTAACTACGGTGAACTGCTAGGCATTTAATCATTAATATGATTTAGATATGAAATTTAAATTGATATAATGTGGGTCTAGTTTCTGGGGAGTTACAGAGCAATCCTAAGTGGGGTTGGGGAGCAGTGCAGGGATGGATCCATTGCTGAATCACAAGCCCTGTGAGCTTGCACCAGGCAAAACAGAACAGGTGTGTGTAAGAGCAGTTTTTCTTTCTTTTTCACTATGCCAGCTCCAGGCTGGCATAGCTGAGGGAACAAAGAATTGAGTCCCTTAGGGGATGCAAAGGCTTTGAGTGCAGCAGATCCAAAGCTGCTGGTATACTATCCCCATCTCTCAAATGTGCCATATAATGGCTTTCTGCCTACTTCTGCTGGCAAGAGAACCACCAGCGGTAACTTTCCACCTGTCTGGGCACAGCTGAGGCCTCTGCCATCAGAAACATTCCTTTCCATTGGATAGGTTTCATTCTGCAATATTAAGCCCTTTATGTCATCAACACCATTGGCGGAGTTTCCTGCTACGCCCAAAGCAATTCCCACCAAACCTGTGCTATTATTTCCGACAAGCTTCTTTTATTAGCAGGGAAGGAAATTATGACACGTAAGAAGCTACCACATTTCTTACACATGGATATTCCATTAAGTTGTAGTTAGCTACATTGCTGTCTCCAGAGACCAGATATTATAACTTTCATCATTAGTAATTAATCTGCATTTTGGGGGGAAATGTTGCTAATTATTTTTGAATTCTAATTGTGTGTGCTCTCTGTGTAGAATGCTGCGCAAGTTATTAACAGAAAGGAAATTATTAGTTTTTGAAAAGCAGCCAATAGATGTACGTTCTGTGCATAATCCTTTTTTGATTGTTTTTAAAGGACAATATTGCCATAAAAAGCATGATTACCAAATATACAAGTAACATTTCTCCCCAAAATTAAATCCAGATAATATTTGTTTGCTGATTAACAGGCTGGCTACAAACCTCAAAGAACTTAATCCATTGTAGTACAGTTAACTCTCAAACTATCCAACCTCTTGGTCTGTGTGCAGTTAGCATTTTGCTTCAAGGAAGTAACCCTCTATTTTCTATGCAGTACTTGGAAGAACAGGCTAACACACTAGAAGTGTGTGTGTGTGTGTGTGTGTGTGTGTGTGTGTGTGTGTGTGAAAGAGAGAGAGAGAGAGAGAGAGAGAGAGAGAGAGCTCTCCCATCAACTCTCCCTCTAGCTTGATTCAAAATACCCGCTGTTAAACAACCTATTTTTTGAAACACTTATAACAGATTTGTTTGACTTTCAAGCCTGTTCCAATACTCAGTCCTGTCATGCTCCCATCCCTAAGACACAGGGAGGCTTCAAGTCTAAGACTCACTCCCTTATCCCATCCCCACCTACCACTGAAGTCAAGCCCTCCTGGTCACCTTTGGGGCATCATACCTGAGACCCCCAAAGAGTCTCTTTCAGACTTAGTTTATTATCCAAAGCCTCATGCACCGAGTCGGGGAAAAGGAAGTATGATTAAATTGCATGTAGAATCATAACTTCCCCTCTGTGGCCTAGCACCTCATTCAGAAATATTTTTTAAAGTGTTCTCATACATTTCTCACCCCCGCTTCCCGCTCACTCTCTCCCACAAAGGTCAGAGTTGATCTATTAACTGAGACCAAGCGTACTGGATCTGGACAGCCTTGATGAAGAACTGGCAAAGGAGACTGAGCCCAAAGAGCTTTTATCATGAATAGCAGGTCTTTTCTCCGACTTCGCCAGAGGCATTCTGAAAAGGGCAGTGGGTTCAGTCAGTCAGCACACAGACAGAAAGCAGATATTGGAGAGAGACACTCACATTGCTCTATTGTTGATGGTCATATTCAATTTTTTGTGCACTTTTAAAGCCTTTATATTGAGCTACCCAAGAACTTATTGCTGCCCGTTTACTTGGAAATGCTTTGACTAAACTTGGAGATATACGTTATTATCAGCAGTAATAGTACAACTTGTTATGTAACATTTTTGCCCACCTGAGTCACTGTATTCCCCCTTACTACATCAGGAATGGGAAATCTGGTGCTCTCCAGATGTTGTCAGACTGCAGCTCCCACCTTCAGTTATGATGGGCCATGCTGATGGGACTTGGAGTCCTGCAATATCTGGAGGACCAGAGGTTTCCTAGTTCCTTTCTACAATTTTTTCAAATTAAGCAAGGGGGCAAGTAAAGTGTATTGGGGCAACAAGTATTAAAAAAAAATACTTCTGCCTCAAAACAGCTTACAATCTCAAATAAAAAACAACTCTGGTCAGCAACCTTGCTGCTGCATTTTGAACCATGCTCTCTGGAACCCTGCCCATTATGGCTAATTCAAGCTAGCAGGGGAGTGGGGGTTATCTTTTGGGAAGCCCTCACTGGACCCTGAGGTACTTGACAACTACTGATCACCTCCTAGGCCATGTTCAACATCCTTTTAATGTACAAAGCCCTGAACAACTCAGCCATGTTACCTGAAAGACCACCTGGCCTGTAAGAGCATTTATACCATCTGGAGAAATTCTACTTGTGCTGTCACACCATACACAGTCTCATAGGGCAGTGACCCCAAAACGGGCATTTTCTGCTGTGGCCCCTGTACTGTAGAATGCTCTTCCCTCTCTGCCTTATGTGAAGCAGCAATTGTGAATTGTTTCAAACATCTTATCTTTTTGCCCATGCGTTCCTTGATCCACAAGAATGGACCCTGGTTTATGTGTCTGAATTTCTGTTCCATTTGCTTTCATATTTCCGTATTATTGCATTGAGCTTCTGTTTTTCCTTGAATGATTTATTGCTTATATTTTAGACTCTGCACCATTGAATATTTCTGAAATATTAAGCAGTTTACTAAGCCTTTTAAATAAACGAAGTGTCTGCTACAGAGGGGTTTTGGACATGATTCTCCTGGGGAAGAGTCATTAGCTCAGTGGCAGAGCATCTGCTTTGCATGCAGAAGGTCCCACTCAATTCCTGGCATCTCCAGGAAGGGCCAAGAGAGACCTCTTTCTGAAACCCTGGAGAAGCACTGCCAGTCTGTGTATAGACAATCCTGAGATAGATGGACCAACAGCCCTACTTAGTGTAAGCATCCTGTGATGGTTCATCCCAGTCCTCCTCTCTAGACAAGTTATACCACAAATATACATTTCCCCCCTTCTCTCTACCAGTATCATTTGATGTAGTTAGAAAAACTGAAGCCATGATTAAACCCATTTTCAACTGTCCGCATCCTCCTTTTGCATACCTGGGCAATATGACACGAAAATTGCAAAACCATAGCTAGAGGTCATAGTTTGTTGAATCCAGCCTGAATTATTTGAGGAGGTAAGTGCCAGCAATAAAATTTAGGTCACGATTCATCCTAGCTGTATTGAACTCAACCCACTGCATTAACATATAGATTGTTAAAGATATGTATGGTCTAATATGAGCTACAAATAAAGCTTGGCATCAAAGAAGCTATTTAAAATGTATCTCCATCATCTTATGCTAGACATCGCTGCTGATTTTCAGGTCTTACATGTATATATCAGCCCTCAAAGTAGAATCCAACTGTTCAATTTTATTATCAAGTGTTTCCTGTAGAGAAACCATCCATTCCTCCAGGCTTAATTTCCACAGGCAATCAGATTTGAATTTGTATGCCAATTTAAGACTCCAAAGGGGCTCCATGAAGGAAAAGTTCAAATACACTAACAGACTGAGTCCTCTGGCAATGTCTCACTTAGAAGAGGAAAAGAAACACTTTATTGTCAGATCTGTGTGCCCTTCCCTTTTCAAACAAACTAACCAAGCCTTCACGAAAAAGCCACTGATCAAAGCCACATAATAATTACACAAGTACACTAAAATAGGAAAGGAAACTATAACATTGGTGAACTGATCTACACGACAACACATATCCATATAATCATATTTCTCAAAGAGATTCAAGTGAACATAATCTAGAAAAGAAACTTAATACATGCAATGTCATCGAGCCATTTTCCTCCACCCATCCCCAGCTGCCTTGTATCCCTTGAATAACTAGTCACAATAATTCAAACTGTATCAGAGACAGTGAATCTAGGATTGCATATAAATTCAAAGTCTTTTACGTTAATTTGACACTCAGGGTGTGTTATTTCATCTAGTTCAGAGGGGTTTACAAAGGAAACAAACAAACAAAAACCCATGATGTATGCCTTTTAAAAATGGGCAGAGAAACTTCTGCAGACTATGCTAACCAGCAGTTTTTGATACTGTGGCCTTTGATGGCATACCTCTCTGTTTTCATAGTTCCAGCAAAAGGAGTTTTTCTGCTACATCAGGCATGGGAAACGTGTGGACTACAACTCCCACCATCCTTGACTATTTGCCATGCAGGCTGGGAATGGTGGTAGTTAAGAGTCCAACTATACTTGTTCCCCATTACTGTTCTAGATAAACCAGAACGTATGCCAGGTGGATTGCATTCAGTTTAGGGGGACAGATAAGTTATTACTCAAACCTGGTACAAGAAGGTTTTCAGTATGTCCTTATGAGTGGGTATCTGACTCATGTCTTCTGATGCCAATAACTCTTCACTTTATTCAACTGTGTAACCCATAGCCACCCACCCACCCATATTGCTAATTTAAAATTAATAAATAAAATAGGATAAACCCTACAATAGTAGGGATCGTGTATGATTGTTTGAAAAGACAAATATCCCAGTGATGTTCTTTTCAGTTCTTAGAACAGTTCAAAATTGTCATTTCAAAATTTATTAGCATTGTACAAAAGACAATGCATATTTTATGAAAGAGAAAATTGGGTTTTTTTGTTATATCATACTTTTTTTGCTGGACTGGGAATGACTTTGACTTCTATCAAAGTTTTGCTTAATGGGAAAATATTGTATTACTTGTCTTCCCCGTTTTATTCTTTTCTTCCAAGATTTCTTTCAATATGGTCAGAAGTAATCTTACTTCATTTTTTTTTTTTATAATAAATTTTTATTAGTTTTCCATAAATAAAGAAAAAACAAAGCAAAGACATAAACATAAACAAACAGAAAATCGACTTCCCCATACCACCCCTTTTCTGCATTCTTGTTTCAAGATTTTTCAGCAACCCTCTGATAATAAACTTAATTATATTTCATATATTTAACTTCAGTTCGTTATTAATACAACTGTAGTTCTTTATCTCTTATAACTCTGAGCCCCTAATTTTCCAAATTACAACAGTTTTTGAGATAAACTTTAAATTTGTTCCAATCTTCATCCACCGCCTCTTTCCCCCGGTCTCGAATTCTGCCAGTCATCTCTGCCAGTCCCATATAGTCAATCACCTTCGTCTGCCATTCTTCCAACGTGGGTAAATCTTGCGTCTTCCAATACTTTGCTAGAAGAATTCTTGCTGCTGTAGTGGCGTACATAAAAAATGTCCTATCCTTCTTTGGCACCATTTGGCCCACCATACCCAAGAGAAAGGCCTCTGGTTTTTTAACAAACGTTCTCTTCAGAACTTTTTTTATTTCATTATAGATCATTTCCCAGAAAGCCTTAATCTTCGGGCAGGTCCACCAAAGGTGATAGAAAGTTCCCTCCGTTTCATTACACTTCCAACACTTGTAGTTGGGCAAATGATAGATCTTTGCTAACTTAGCAGGAGTCATGTACCACCTGTAGATCATTTTCATAATGTTTTCTCTTAAGGCATTACATGCCGTAAATTTAACACCAGTGGTCCATAACTGCTCCCAGTCAGCAAGCTCAATGTCATGCCCAATATCCTGTGCCCATTTAATCATACTAGATTTCACCATTTCATCTTGAGTATTCCATTTCAACAGCAAGTTGTACATTCTTGACAAGTTTTTAGTATTGGGTTCTAACAGTTCTGTTTCTAGTTTTGACTTCTCCACTTGGAAGCCTTTCTTTCTGTCCTGTTTGAATACTTCATTTATCTGTCGATAATGTAGCCAATCTCTCACCTTAAACTTCAGTTTCTCAAAACTCTGCAATTTTACATTTTCACCATCTTGTTCTATAATTTCACAATATTTAGGCCAATTAGAACCCATATTCAATTTTTTCACCTCTTTTGCTTCCATTGGTGACAGCCACCTGGGGGTTCTACTTTCAAACAGATCTTTATACCTTATCCAAACATTATACAGAGCTTTCCTCACCATATGGTTCTTAAAACCTTTATGCAATTTTACCTTGTCATACCATATATATGCATGCCAACCAAATCTGTTATCAAATCCTTCAAGATCCAAAATGTCTGTATTCTCGAGGAGCAGCCAATCTTTCAACCAGCAAAACGCTGCTGATTCATAGTAAAGTCTTAAGTCCGGCAGGGCAAAACCCCCTCTATCTTTCGCATCTGTTAATGTCTTAAATTTTATTCTTGGCTTTTTGCCCTGCCAAACAAATTTCGATATGTCTTTCTGCCACCTCTTGAAACAGTCCATCTTGTCTATTATTTGTAATGTCTGAAACAGAAATAACATTCTAGGCAATACATTCATTTTGATAACAGCAATTCTGCCTAACAAGGAAAGTTTCAGCCTTGACCATATGTCTAAATCTTTCTTAACTTCTGTCCAGCATTTATCATAATTATCTTTAAAAAGATTCGCATTTTTCGCTGTCAAATTCACCCCCAAGTACTTCACTTTTTTTGCTATCTCCAGACCTGTTTCATTCTGAAATGTCTCTTTTTCTTCATTTGTTAGATTTTTCTCCAAGACTTTAGTTTTTTGTTTGTTCAATTTAAATCCTGCAACTTGACCAAATGTCTCGATCAGTTCTAAAACTCTTTTTGTACTAGTGATTGGCTGTTGCAAAGTCAAAACTAGGTCATCTGCAAATGCCCTTAATTTATACTCTCTCACTCCGACCTGAATTCCTTTAACCAACTGGTCCTTTCTAATCATATTTAGCAAAACCTCCAGGACCAGTATAAAAAGTAGGGGGGAAATAGGGCATCCCTGTCGTGTTCCTTTCTCTATAGCTATCTCTTCCGTTACCACATTATTCACAATTAGCTTTGCCTTCTGCTCAGAGTAAATTGCACCTATACCATTTTCAAAACCTTGGCCTACCCCCATCCCTTGGAGATTCTTTTTCATAAAACTCCAACAAATATTGTCAAAGGCTTTCTCCGCGTCCACAAAAATCAAAGCCGCTTTTCTGTTAATGTTCATTTCCAACAGTTCCACAATGTCTATTATGTTCCTCACATTGTCAGACATGTGTCTTCCCGGGAGAAAGCCAGTTTGATCCTTATGAATCTCACCTGTCAATACTTTCTTCAGTCTTTTTGCTAAAATGTCTGCAAAAATTTTGTAATCCACATTTAATAATGATATCGGGCGGTAGTTCTTAACCTGGTTCTTTTCAGTCTCGGTCTTTGGTATAAGTGAGATAAAGGCCTCTTTCCACGTTTCAGGTGCCTTTTTCCCCTCCAATATTTCATTGCAAACTTCTTTCAGTGGTTGCACTAAACATTCTCTCAAAGCTTTATAATATCTAGCCGTCAGTCCATCTGGTCCTGGAGACTTTCCCAGTTGTGCCTTTTGAATGGCCTCCTCTATTTCTTGTTCTGTTATTTTCTCATTCAAAATCAACTTGCCCTGTTCTGAAATTTTCGGTAGTCCATGATTTTTAAGAAATTCTTCTATTTCTTGTTCGTTTACTGGCCCTTGTGTGTATAATTTCCTAAAAAAACTTTGAAAACAATTACTTATCTCATTTGGCTTATGAATATTCTTTCCCTCTATCTCCACCTTAGAGAGAGAAGTAATCTTACTTCAAGGTGTGTGTGTATTTCTACCGTGGCAGAATATTCATTTTATATAGCACATCACGAGGCCCTAGAATTATTAACAAAATTTCTTGTTGAAAAGCAGGGGTAAGAATATTTTCCCCTTACTATTATTCTAATTCATTCTGTCCTATATCTGGTGCTCCTAGATCAGTGAAATCCTATACAGATCTACTTAGTAAGCTCCACTGAATATAACTGAACTTACCAGTGCTTTCCCCCTCTAAAAATAAATGTTTAGGGGTACTCTCATTTTGACTCAAGAAAATCACCATTTTATAGTTCAAATCAGGAAAAATAAATACAGTAAATGGACAAAAGTACCAAGATTCACAAAATGTTTATGGGTATGCGCACCCCTGCGTACCTCCAGAAAAAAAGCACTGGAATTTATGCCCTAGTAAGTGTACAAAAGATTGCAGCCTTTGGGGTGCAATTCCATACTGAGTTACCTGGAAGTCATATTGAATTCAACAGGGCTTACTTCTGAGTAGCCTTATACAACACAATCCAAACCCAAGTCCACAGGGATGAGATGATTTTGATTTAGTGAATCTTGGGCATTCCCACCTGAGCCAGGCTGTAAGTCTCTTACTCCAGCACAGATCAAGATCTTTTGAATGAGCAAGCTCCTTAAAATGGCATAATTTATGCCGGTGTAAACCCCATAATGAATATTCAAGGGATGTGGTGAAGGCAGGAAAGGGCAAGGAGAGACTTACACCTATTCCAAACCCTGTTCAGCTTGATTGTGCGACCTAGGGCCCAATCCTTGAAACCTATACTCACCTGCTGGCTCAACCTGGGGCTCCTAAATGGAGTTTGGGATAAGGGTAACTTACACCGGTATAAATTACACTGGCCTAAGTTACACCAGCTTCCTATAGTTAGGACTGCTGTTAGTCATGTTCAAACATACCGCTGCACATTGGTAAAAGACCACCCCAATATAATCTTGATACAATAGCAGCCAATCACATCAAATTTGCTTTTTATTTTCTAGCTCATATCAGTAAAAACTGCATGCACTCTCTCACACAAAAAATGATACAATCCTACATACAGCATCAATATTTCTTCTTTTTCTTTTGCAGTTTATCATTGTGCATGTCTGCTTTGGTAATGTACTGGGGGAGGTTTGCAAAGGAGGAAAAGGAACTGTAGCAAACTGTGCATAGAATCATAGAATCATAGAATCATAGAGTTGGAAGAGACCACAAGGGCCATCGAGTCCAACCCCCTGCCAAGCAGGAAACACCATCAGAGCACTCCTGACATATGGTTGTCAAGCCTCTGCTTAAAGACCTCCAAAGAAGGAGACTCCACCACACTCCTTGGCAGCAAATTCCACTGTCGAACAGCTCTTACTGTCAGGAAGTTCTTCCTAATGTTTAGGTGGAATCTTCTTTCTTGTAGTTTGGATCCATTGCTCCGTGTCCGCTTCTCTGGAGCAGCAGAAAACAGCCTTTCTCCCTCCTCTATGTGACATCCTTTTATATATTTGAACATGGCTATCATATCACCCCTTAACCTCCTCTTCTCCAGGCTAAACATGCCCAGCTCCCTTAGCCGTTCCTCATAAGGCATCGTTTCCAGACCTTTGACCATTTTGGTTGCCCTCCTCTGGACACGTTCCAGTTTGTCAGTGTCCTTCTTGAACTGTGGTGCCCAGAACTGGACACAGTACTCCAGGTGAGGTCTGACCAGAGCAGAATACAGTGGCACTATTACTTCCCTTGATCTAGATGCTATACTCCTATTGATGAGGCCCAGAATTGCATTGGCTTTTTTAGCTGCCGCGTCACACTGTTGGCTCATGTCAAGTTTGTGGTCAACCAAGACTCCTAGATCCTTTTCACATGTACTGCTCTCAAGCCAGGTGTCACCCATCTTGTATTTGTGCCTCTCATTTTTTTTGCCCAAGTGCAATACTTTACATTTCTCCCTGTTAAAATTCATCTTGTTTGTTTTGGCCCAGTTCTCTAATCTGTCAAGGTCGTTTTGAAGTGTGATCCTGTCCTCTGGGGTGTTAGCCACCCCTCCCAGTTTGGTGTCATCTGCAAATTTGATCAGGATGCCCTTGAGTCCATCATCCAAGTCGTTGATAAAGATGTTGAATAAGACCGGGCCCAAGACAGAACCCTGTGGCACCCCACTAGTCACTCTTCTCTAGGATGAAGAGGAACCATTGATGAGCACCCTTTGGGTTCGGTCAGTCAGCCAGTTACAAATCCACTGAGTGGTAGCATAGTCAAGACCGCATTTTACCAGCTTCTTTACAAGAATATCATGGGGCACCTTGTCAAATGCCTTGCTGAAATCAAGGTAGACTACATCCACTGCGTTCCCTTCATCTACCAGGCTTGTAATTCTGTCAAATTACACAGCGTTTTCCACAAAAATTGGAAAACAACAACAAAGGATAATTCCTAATATTCCACTTCAGAAGCAAGGCCAGCTGAAATTCCGGAATGCTGCAATAATTTTGGATCAGATTTTCAGGAGCATCCTTAGAGAAAGGAGCCACGAAATCACTGTATAATTTATATTAGGTAGGAAGTGTATTACCAGAACAGTTCAACTTCATATATAAATTGTAAACGTAGTCTGCTGCTTAGATTTTACTGGGGATTTTATTTCAACAGATAAGCTCATTGCTCTGCTGAGACACATAGTATCAGGTTCTTATATAATTGCTTGAGATATTTTATCCATCACATATAATGAAATCACCCTGTGGAAACAAAATCCCTTTCCTCAAATCTCCGGCTGCTCCTGAATGAGACCAGCAGTCTTTGGCTATCACAGCAAACCCTTTAAAGTTGCTCAGATGTCTTTTTTTTTTTTTTTTTAAGGCAAGCAGCATTTACGTTTTAGGATAAGTAACTGCCAAGTATGGGAAATCCAATGAGGAAAGAACAAGGGCAAACCCACACGCACCTGCATGTTCACACCCATCTCAGAACAAAGAACATTTCCAGGCAACGTGCATATAGCACACATGGAGCAAAGCAACACTGCCATTGCAAGCCAATGCTGCCATTGTCAAGAAGGAAATGCCTATAGGAGGTAAGCTCCCAGAGAATCATAATTTCTTTAAAATAGTAATTAAAGACAAAACAACCAATCAGCAAATGTATGAATGAAGTTCAAGCATACAAAGAAAGGCAAGGTCTAGTAGAAATTCTAAAGTATTGATCCATTAAAATAAACAAACACATTTTTTTAAAAGAAGAAGAAGAGGGGCTTCCACACATACCAGAAAACAATTTAAAGGCATTCCCACAAATGGGCGGCAAGCTCAGAAACAGCACAGATCCATTTTCCACTGTGGAAATAGCTTGGCATTTTCCAGAGTTAATCAGAGCCTTCAAAATCCTTTTGGGGAAGTGCTTGCTTGAGCAGCAATTACCAGCCAGAATAATGGATGAAAAATATATGAAGATTTAAGTTAATAAGATATGCTACAGTGAACATTATGGATGAAATTTTGAATTCTAAGGGGCTTCTTAAGTGTATTCTCCAAAGATGCAGACCCATTTCTGAATCAAACTGGGTGGGGAGTTAATACTAAAATTTACTTATTTAAAGCATTATTTTTTATCTTGCTGTTCAGATGAAAATAGGTAGAGTGGCTCACAATTTTTTCTCCATGTTGCAAGTTCAATATAGTAACTTTGCAGTTCAGATTCTCTGCCTTCAGGCTTGCAGTCTAAAAGGCATGGCACAAAAGGAAGAGAGTTTGGAAGATGGGAAGAAACAAGCTCAGACACTAGCCTCTGTTACGAAGTGCCTGCAATGACCAGCTGGGATGGAACAATTCTGAAAGAAGTAGCCAAAGGTTACTGGTCTTTCAGCAGTAGCAATGGAAACTCATCACACCCTGCCACATATCTTGATGTGCATTGGTGAAGCAGGTCTCTTAGCTGATCCAATAGAATTCACCCATGGCATTCAGGCATTAATAGCAGGCACCACCTCCGTCACCTCCGTGTGAACATCTTCATCATGAGCATGGTTTGTTCCAGCTTCATGGCTATTTTTCAAAATTACAAATAGCCCTTCCTAATAGCTTATATTTGAGCTGGATACTCTGCCCATTCCTAGCTCTCAGGCAGGCCTGATCAGTAGGCTTCCCCACTGAGTAATCTCAGATTAACAGTAGCCTTGTCCAGCTAGCTAGGCCTGGTAGCTCCTGTCTGCCTCTCCTATCTCCTCTGCTCCTGTGGTTGATGGGGTGAGGCTCTCACAGCCAAAAGTGAGCCCAAACTCCTTGTGTAGAACCTCTTGTCTTCCAGCTGGAATCTTGGGGCCCGAAAGTTCTGCAGGAATGAGATTCCTCTGTGTAAGTGGAAGTGGCATAGTGGGCTGCTTCCTGCACTCCCTGTCCAAGGAGACCCCTGATTCAAAGTCAGGAGTGAACTGACACTATGCTGAAGATGCTACACTTCCACAGTATAGTTGAAGGGTGTGTTCTGCACCCTAACCTTGCTGTGTTTCCAGCCTGCTATTTTTATTCTTACCACTGTGCTTTTAAATTGTACAAGGGGGTGGCAACAGAGGGATGGAGGGCTCCATCCATCCTCCACTAACCTCATTTAGGAGCAAAGTACAGGCTATAATTTTGCCTTTTTGGAAGCAGATAGATAACTTGTGGCTAATTTATAAGGCAGGCACAGTCAAATCCAACTGGCAGTGTGAACAGATGATTGTTACTAGGACGAACAAGAACCGTTGCCAAAGCTGCAGACATTCACTGTTGAAACAACAATGAACCAGTGTGGAAAAAATATTAAGATTTTAGGATTTTTTCTTTCAGGGAATATTCTCTGCCCAAATCCCTTTTCACATTAAAAATGCTTATTGGACAATATGAGGCCCAGGCATACACACAACTGAGCGTACCAATTAGTTTCAGCTTTCTGACATATGACAGCTTTCCAGTTTGACTTGGGTCCTAAACTAGTTGCCCAAATACTTGCCAGTGAGGATGACTAAAAGAACAATAACACAATGCCTCCTGCCCTTTCATAAGATGAGACATGTTATGCACCAGTCCTCAGCTTGGGTCAAGATCAAATTAACAAGCTGCACCACAGTCTCCAAGTCCCAGCCCAGCAGCAGGTCAGGTTGACACTACCTCGCTTTCATAAATACTTTTTGAAAGATAAATGTAATCTGCAAACACAGCCCAAAAATCTGAACATAGACTTTTTCCTGCTAATGCTCCAAGACTTCAAAACGCCCAGAGCATTCATTCACACACCGTGCCTTAAAAGCTCCAGAAAGAGCTGTTACAGTAAGCTGTATCATTGATCAGGAGATTAATGGCAGATTGGCATAACAGGCTACCCAGGCTCCAAAAGCAGCTGTTACAGACCACTGACATGATAGACTGTGGATAACAGGCCACCCAGAGTCTATTTTCTTTCCTCACTATAAAATTTCAAGCCATGGCAGAGCCCTTCAAGGATGCGTTGAGGCATAGTGACACTGGAAACACTTCGGTGCACTTCCAAGTATCCTTTCAAGCTCCTTGGCCAGCACTTTTAAGTGATCTCAGTGACACGGAAGCCGTTCGGAATGGGTCATTTTCACTTATTTACCCACAATGTTAGGCTTTATTTGGCACATTACCTAAAGCCTGCCGCTTAATTCGAAAGAGTCCCACTGACATTAACAGAGTTACTAGCCTATTTTACAAACCTCAGCCCTCCCAAGTTGAATATGCTAAGCCACTTGAAATAATGCCAAATTGGCATTTGCAAAACCACAGGGAAGGGAGGGACCAGGGCAGGGCATTCCTCTGCCACTCCACTCTGACCCATGCCTTTCAAAGGACAGAGAAAAGGAGAAGGGAAGTCTCCTTCCCACCTGTCACCTGACCCTCTGCTATGACTGATGCCTCCAAGCAGACTGGAGGTACTTTGACCAGACAGTGGAGATACACACAGTCATGGTCAGGTGGTCAGGTGCTTAAAGCTGGATTGATGAGGAGGTTTGGACGAGTTGGCTGTGCTGCAATCCTTTTTCAGGAGGGGTAGATCCTGTCTCCCTGATCCACCATATGGACAGCCAAATCCACCAAAAAGCACATAATTTTAATGTATAACATAAATTGAGATGTTGCCTAAATTCAGGTGTTACCTGGGGTCCTCATATGGTGGAGGAGCAGCATATAATCCTCTCCACCATGTAGATGATAGCATACATGTCAGGGCCTCCACACAAATGTCTAATTGCACCATTATCCTATTCACACCATTTCTCCAACTCAATAAGAAAAAAAATGGAATTGTGAGGCGAAGCGGGGGGAAGTACAGCAATGAAACCCTGCATGATGTTTCTGAAGAACCCCTAGCTCATATGCTGTACCATCTATTTAAGGGAGAGGCACACTTTTTCACAAAGGGCCATAGGTCATTGGTAGAGGACCTGCCTTGTATGCAGAACATTGTTTAACACTCGTCTCCAGATAAGGCTGGGGAAGACCCCTGCCTGAAATCCCGGAGAGCTATTTTCAGTCCGTAGACAATACTGAGCTAGATAGGCCCATGTCGTGATATGGCTGCTTCCTATGTTCTGGCTCTGTTTCCTTTCTTAAAAGTGCTAGGAGTGTTTTAATTTGTAGAACTAAGCAGCTGGAACGCTTAGATTTGCAGACTGCCTTCTCCTCCATGTACCATCACCCTTTTAAACACGTGCTATGTTATGAGCCTCTTAAATCAGATACACCCAGCAGCAGCCTCCAGGATTACTGAAGCACTTCCCATGAAGCAAGTTAAGAGACAGGATCAAGAGCACGTTTAGATAATAATGTCATTTGCATGAGCCCAGAAATCCAGAATGTAACATTTTCTGACTGATCTGAACCCTGTATCTAATATTTTCCCACTGAGACCGGATAAATCTCTTAGCCTGATATATTCTCCAGTGCATCACAGTGGGCTGATGAGTCCCCTGCGGTTGAATTACTGCAGAGTGACTCTCAGCAAGGTCATAGTTCTGTCTCTTTGCTCACCTTCTCAAAAGTGTGATTCTGAAAGAGACTCTTGATGATGCTTTCATGCCGATCACAACTTGACTAAGGAAAAGAGACTACTTAATTGCCTGGCTCTTTAAAAATGAGACAGGAATATCCATTCATTTCACAATCAGGAAGGCTCTGCTCCCTTACATGACAATGCGTTTTAAAAATAATTTCCCATTACAAGTTTCAGAGTTGAAAAATTAGTACTGTACAGTGATGGTTTCCCCCAATGAACAATGCATGTAATAATATTGAACCCTTGAGGAGAAAGTACATATCCATTAGGCAATAGCCAGAAGATTTTATTTGAATCTGTCTACAGGAGGTTTTGCTTTGGTCATGATACAAATCATAGAAGCTACTATAGGCAGACCTCATTTTATTGTGCTTTACAGATATTGCTCCTTATGGGGCAGCCTGTCCCGCCCCTCTTCTGGCCATGGGAGTAGAGATGGCTAGGGCTGGAACCCAGTTTTTCCTCTCCCGCCCCTGCAAGCAGGGGAGCTGGTTTAATAGACTATAGTATATTGTAAACCTAACTTTTGTATGTATTGGGGGGGGGGGAGAAATTGTTCGGTCCAGAACCGATCCTGCAATATCTCTGAGGTATGCCTGCATTTCCAAAGCCGGGGGTGGGGGGGGGGATGCCACCTGGTCATATGCAAGTTCTCTACTGGAAATGGGCAAATCTGTCATTTTTTGTTTGTCTCAGTTTCTCATATTTCCAGCTTAAAATTCTCCACATTTCCACCTCTGTTGGTGATTTTTTTTGGTATATATATATATATATATATGCAGCATTTAGTGCAAATTTCTTCTAATAAACACATTTCTATACATTTTACACACATTTTACCCAGGTATACACAATTGTGTAAACATTACTTGACTTGGCTGAAGAACTGCACTGGAAACATTCATCAAATTTCATATTTCAAAGGATGGCTGGGTTTTGCCTATCAATCAGATAACACAATTTTCCAACATTTGATTAAAAATGCATATAAATATGTGCATTTTATGTAGAGAAGGAATTCAAAGGTAGCAGCATTTCTAATGACTAGGTCTGCACTATACTATCTCATGAAACATCAAAATCCTGAGGTAAAACTCTAATCATGTTGTCTAAGATCGCAATCTAGATATTTATAGTGCCCCTCATCAATTTAAGTGCTCAACAAGATAATAAAAAACCTACCATCATAATACCCAGTGAAAATCCTACAGGATAAAGGTATCACATGTTCAGAAGATTACAGCAATTGGATTCTGGTTATCAGAACATAGGCAAGGGTATTCCCAGGACTGAGAAATACCCAGATGTATCTTGGCTTCTAATCATAGATTAAAGTTAGAATTACAGTTAGAATTACATGATATAATCAAGGATTATCTTGGAGCAGGTTTTCCTCCCAAGAAAAAAACTAGAATGCTGCAGAAAAAGGTGCAGCCAAGCTATCTGGCTTCATTCTCCATATCAGCCGGGACTCAATATGCACCCTGGAAGAAAGTATTCAGAAGTATTTTCTTTCCAGTGATGGATTGAAAACAACTTTTAAACCTTTTTAGAGTACTTATAAATCCCAGCAGCTACCACAATGTTTTCAAGAGCAGAATTTATTTTGTCTGCTTTTAATTATGCATGGTGCCAGGCCCCATTATAAATGCAGTCACTGTTGCAATGATCATAGATGAGACTATAAATGCACACATAATCCAAAGTGATGTAGCCTGATGATTACAACATAATACGGAGAGTTTAGTAATCCATCAAATTACCTACCAGCGGTTGCCTATTTCCTGTAAGTAAAAGGCACCCTAGAGGCAAAAAGAAGTGATGATCCCAAAAACGTATTAGAACATGACTTGAAACAACATGTGACATGAGTCATGCTTCAGCACATATAGGAGAGGTTTGGAAAACTTTAGGGATTGGTCTGGGCTACTGTGAAAATATTCAAATATTATCAAATGTTATGTCTCTGAACATGAATGTTAATACTCAGAAAGGAAAGAGTTAGTGTGTGAACAATGTCATCATGTTTATTTCAGCCCTCCTGTGGAAAAACAACAACAACAACCGCAATCTAACACAGTTATACGTACATTCATAAACTTAAGAAAATAAATGGGAAAAGTGCTTAATTCAACTGTGGCCATTAGCCATAAAACCAGCAAGCACACAATATGCAGAATTCCATGAAAATGAAAATCGGTTTGCTACAACAGGGTAAATTTTATTTTTACCAAGGCAACAATACTAGCAAGTAGGGATATGTAAAATCCCCATGACTACTCTAACATTCTCTTAGCTTCCCTCCTAATCCCACAGGTGTTTTGGTCCAAGAAGATGCCTCCAAATGCATTTCAAATGTCACTTTGGGGTGGGGGTGGGGACTGGTGGCACTGCAGTTAAAAATCAAGGACAAGATACAAATGACAAGTCAAAACAACAGCATTTATGTAGAAAAGAGCTGACTTTCCATCATGTCGTTGGGCTGGAAGGATCATTTATAGTATTTAGATGTTCAATGAGGCATTTATCTTATTTTTCAAGGGTCATTTTCATGCCACAGCAGTGATGTGACTATTCAGAGGCAGGCTGTAGACATGTTATGAGAACACACATGGGAAAACTCCTACCTCAACAGAGTTAACTTCTATGTCACTTTTAAAATGTTGATGATGTTATTTTCCCCCCCTGAATTGATGACCTTCTTCAATCATAGTTATGTTAAAAATATACAATCTGAGACAATTTAGTAGTTCTGTTTAATTTCCCTAAGTGAGTCATGTTGCTTTTTGACAGTCATTACATTTTGACAGTCTCTTACCGCTACGTCTCCACTGCAGTTTCTTGACTGGCAAATACCAGCTATTCTGTTTGGAATCAGAACATCTTCCCAGCAAGATGGACCCTTAAAAAGAAAAGAGATATGTTTTTTATTTTAAAAAATCAGAAGAAAAGTTTCACTTACTCTGTTTTGGAATTTTCCCAAAGAGATAGGAAAAGCAATAACAACACTGCTTAAATCAAGAAATAACAAAAGGAAAGAGGAAACCCTATAAAAATAAAAAGGTAACGAATCCAGAACATACAGTGAAATGTACATTAAATGTAAAAGCACATTACAGAAAGATATGGGATTCAAAACTACAGAAATGTGAAATTAAATGCATTCATGTTGAGTTAGTTCCCACTGCCATAAATCAAATACAGTGATGCAAATACACTTTAGATACTATTACTTCTGGTATAGCAGCTGCCAGGGCTCACCACACTGAACATATTTCACCTGAGATAAAAGATCTTAAGCGGTTTCCACTTTCTGGGCACAATGCAAAATGCTGAGTTCTGACCAATGAAGTGCAAAAGAGCCTGAGTCTGAGAGATCCAAAGAACATCTTTATCCCATGTGAACCTGCCTGCCCATTGAGATCTCCATCAGAGACCTCACTGCCGCTGGAGGTTAGGCAGGCAGAAATCTGGAACAGGGTCTTTTCTGTGGCAGCTCCTCAACTGCCAAATGTCCTCCATATTCACTTGGCACCATTTATTTTGTTTTTCAGATGACCAAGAAAAACAGCTGAATTCTCCCAGTGCTTCAGGAAGCTAAGATGAGAACCTTTCTGTTGCTTTACTGCTGCTCTTATGTATGTTATTTTGCTTGGAGGGAATTGGTTGCATTATGAGATCTTACTGTGAGACAGTTTTCACTGTTTCTAAGACAACTTAAGCACTTGTTCTGATGAAAAAATGAGGCATGGATTTTTTAAAATAAAGAAAAAGGGGAAAGTGTATGCAAGACATATAAACTACCAAATAGGAATACCATCCAGATGCAGGTTCCCCTATCAGACCCTTAGGAAATACATGGAGGTTAGAGATAGGGCATTCATGCACTCACTGAAAATGAGGAGCATAATTTCTGAAGAGGGCTAATGGTCAATCTTTACTATTTAAACATCTGAGAAAGAATTATCTGTGTGGCTGCAACAATTCTATTCTAAAAAAGCAATTCTTAGAAGTGGAATCTATTTAATGGTATTTTGCATAAAGCAAATGCAATAAATAAATGAGGATTGCAGAAGGAAAACTGAATAATTAAAGCCCAAGTTTACTGCATCCATACGCAAGTTGTAAACTATGGTAATAGTCTTTTTACAAATTTCCAAAGTTATAGAAGGTTCACAGACTTAAGTGATATTTTGCTGAGACTTTGAAATTCACAAGAAAGAGGTTGGTATAGATTTTGTGTTTAAAATTTGGTCACAATTTTACTTATTACTTACAAATAATTTACTATTAACATATGAACAACTGAATACAGAGGAGGGAAGAATTATTTATCTTCAGGGAAAGTGGCCAGGCTATATATGCTGCAAATATCCTTCAGCTGCCATGCTTCAACTTGAGGTTTCTAGCTATGGAGAAGCTTTGTGTTTAGTCCAAGTGTGAGTGTAAGAGATGGTCCCTTCCTCCAATATCTTCTCAGATCTGCTAACCAAGTCCCTGCACTGTTATAGTGCACAGATGCTATGTGTAGGTGCCTCCTCAATCTTACAGAGTATCACAGTCCCTGTGATAAGAGTGCTAAAACAATGCACAGGAACACATGCATTTATAGGTAAAACGCCACACAAAAGGAATATTGAGGCAACCATACAATTACATTAATATTGCCTTTTTGCAGTTGTGTGTGTGTGTGTGTGTGTGTGTGTGTGTGTGTGTGTGTGTCTTCCTTCAGATCTGCCCTCTAAACCCACTTTCTCTGTGAACATTTTGGTTCAGCCTCTCAGTCCTCATCCCCAAACAAAACAATCTAAAATTCAGCACAGAGGGAAATATCAGAGGAAGGAAAGTGAAGACAAGGGTAAATAATAGGAAAAGAACATGTATTTATTTTGGTCACACAGACACTCAGGCTTGATTAAATTAAGGTTACCAGACTGTTTTCAATGAATCCAGGGACACTTTTCTACTTCAATGGATTTTGTATGGGGACTGATTTGTAAATCCGGGGACTGTCCCCAGGAAACGGGGACATCTAGTAACCTTAGATTATCTATAGATTATGCTTTTAGAACCAATCCTTATCTTGCCTGAGCAGCATGGTTGCTACTTCTATGTGATCACAGGAAAACTGCATAGGAGGGGCATATTTATTTTATATACACACACACACTCCACACTAATGCTACTGACCTTCAGATGGCATAGAGAGTAAGTGACCACACCAGAAGCCCCACCCACATAATTTCTGCATTTAAAACTTCATCAGAGCAGCACATACCCCTGAAGAAGCAATTACACGAGAACTTATTATTTATGTGCTATGACAGCTCAAGCATCTGTGCCACTAAAGGGGTAGGACTCTGCAATGTTTCTACAATTCCAATGTGGATTGGTATGAGGGCATTCGATCTACTCAGGTCTTGGGTGATAAAGGAGTTGTCACCTGCTTCCAGATCCTTTCCCTCAATCTTTGCACTTTTACTCCAGGTACCACTTGCTCTCTAGGGGAATCCACCTCACCATTTCAAGAACCTCTGACAGAAGTTGTACTGTTTTAACTGCAGCTGAAATGAGGAAGTTTCAGTCACCTTTTTTAAAAAAAAACTGCTCGAAAATGTACTAGAGAAATTCAGTAAACTGACAAATTAATCAAATGCCATGATTTTGACCTGCAAAATCAAAGAAAGATCAGAAACTCAGGTCAGCAGAAGAAGTCAGTGATTCATCAAATAATTTGAACCATTTAGAAGGTATGAAATGGTTGTGATGCTTCATTGACCAAACCCAAAGAGCACTCACTAATGGTTCCTCATTATGCCGGGGGGAAAGTGACAAGTGGGGTGCCGGAGGGTTCTGTTCTGGGCTCGTTGTTGTTCTACATCTTTATAAATAACTTGGATGAAGGAATTGAGGGGGTGGTCATCAATTTTGCAGATGACACCAACGGTGTCAACAATGTGGTGCAGCGGCAAAAAAACTAATGCTATTAGTTGGATGGTCATCTGTCATGGACGCTTTAGTTGAGATTCCTGCATTGCAGGGGCTTTGACTAGATGACCCTTGGGTCCCTTCCAACGCTAAGATCCTATGATTCTATTCTAGGCCGCATAGTGTCCTGCTCAAAGGAGGTAATAGTATCACTCGATTCTGCCTTGGTCAGACCACACCAGGAGTATTGTGCCCACTTCTGGGTGCCACAATTTAAGGAGGATATTGACAAGCTGGAACTTGTGCAGAGGATGGCAATCAAGATGATGAAGAGTCTGGAGACAAAGTCTTATGAGAAATAGTTGAGGGATTTGGGTATGTTTAGTCTGGAAAGGAGGAGACTGAGAGGAGGCATGATAACCATCTTCAGATATCTCAAGGGCAGTCCCATGGAGGAGGGAGTATGCTTGTTTTCTCCTGCTCTGAAGGCTTGCTCCAGAACCAAGGGATTCAAGTTACAAGAAGCAACTCCACCCCCATCATTCTGCCCGGACACTGAGGTCCAGTGCTGAGGGCCTTCTGGCAGTTCCCTCGCTGTGAGAAGCAAAGCTACAGGGAGCCAGGCAGAGGGCCTTCTCGGTAGTGGCACCCGCCCTGTAGAACGCTCTCCCATCAGATGTCAAAGAGAGAAACAACTACCTGTTTAGGGAAGCTTTTAATGTTTGACTGACTATTGTATTTTCATATTCTGTTGGAAGCCACCAAGAGCAATAAATAATAATAATTATTATTATTATTATTATTATTATTATTATTATTATTAAACTTCCGATGGTAAGAGCTGTTTGACAGTGCAACAGACTCCCTTGGAAGGTTGTGGGCTCTCCTTCTTTGCAGGTTTTTAAGCAGAGGTTGGATGGCCATCTGTCATGGATGCTTTAGTTGAGATTCCTGCATAGTAGGGGGCTGGACAAGATGACCCCTGGGGTTCCTTCCAACTCCGCAATTCTATGGTTCTATGAGTTTGTGTGTAATATCGTCAAAGTGCTAGAAAATGTAAAGTTCCTCACATGTATTAATTAAAAGTACCCAGAAAATCCATCACAGATGTCTTTAATTTTAAATGGGAGAAATTACAAAAAATAAGAGGGTTAGTTAAAAGGATGATTTTTTAAAAAAAATAGTAAGAAGGGTCAAGTCTGTTTAGCAGGGTTATTTAAAAACAATATAACAGAGGCTGAGGTTAGAAAAGGCAACAACCCATCTAGAACAGAAGGCTAAACTAGACAGAGCTGTTGTCTAATCCAGCTAGGTAATCCTTGTGTTCCTAAGGTGCATCGATTTACATGCATCACATACTTCATGCCAAAAAGGGCATCAGATAATTTCCCCACTTCCTTTATCAAAAACAGTACTTCCCTTGTATACTGACAATGTACAATTCCCCCATTTTCAAGCTCTATGTCTAGTATAGAAATAGCATATTCAAAAACAGCCCATCTTTTTTCTGATACAAAACTATTATAGGAGGCAAATTAGGTTTCCAATTTTTAATATATTCTTAACAGGTTTAATTTAGGAGAACCATGCAATTATCGTCATCTGTTCAAACACCCTTTCCTAGGAATAAACTTGCTGCGGCACAAATGGGGCTTTCAGCAACCTAGAGTCAGCCAATGGCCACATGATATGCTAACTGTTGTGTGATAGGAGATCTCATTTCAATTCAGAACATGGAAATGTATTTGAATAGCCACAGATATTATCATGTGAAGCTTCATTTATTTCACCAGCCCTTATATCTTGATAATTGCTAATCCAACTGGACTACATTTATTAAATGAGATGACACACATTAGATTTCAAGTGAATGCTTGGGTATTATCATAATGTAAACATGATTACTTTGCTCCCAAATATTTGCTTGGATTTTTTAGGAAACATATCCCTTCTAGTCTGCAAAACCCATCACAGGCTATTCTGGGGGGAGTGGAAGGACAGTGGAGGTGTGGAAGCAGAAGCAAGAAAAGACACCTCTGCCGATTTTTAACGCAGTGTCCATGGAGGCTGGTCATTAACATAATTTCATGCTACGTTTAAATATTAAAAGAGATTTGCAAAACTGACACTTGTGGATTGAAATATTATATTGTAATTGTTTTGCTTTATTCACAGCAAAAAGCTGAGCAAAAATGGGGCCAGGTAAAAATTCCAATGCCATCTCAGAAATGGCCTGTGGCATGAATTTTATACAAATAAGAAGGTAATTGTTAACCCAGCAGTCCAGCACTATCTGAGATAATTTGTCTGATAGGCCCATCTCAACACTAAAATGTGTATCATTGTCATGGTGAAGCTTGAACTTTTGTAACAGCTTTTGGAATTTCTACAACTATTTCCAAGAGCATTTGCCCAGGTTTTAAAAATTTGCTATTTTATCTGGCTCAATAGTTTTGGAATGTTACTCCTCACCATTTCTGCAGAGGTGGTGGCAACAGTGGCCCCTTCTTCTGTTTTGAAGTTAGACTGGTTCAGAAAATAAACTTAAGTGTCCCTGATTTTTGTTTAGCTTATTCTCCAATCCAACACAAGCTGGTGGGGAGTCACTCACCACTACGTACTTAAAGCATTGCTTCTTACAATACAAGCCTGCAAATCTGTTCAGGTTGTGGTACTGCCTTCCCCAAGAGATCAGTCTGCTGCCCACTTTACAGACATTGTGATGCCAGTTAAAAAATCTTTTTGATTTTGATGAGCATGTAAAATCTTGGATTGCCTTGCTTCCCTTCCTTTCTGAAATTTGTATCTGTTGCTCTAGCTTGACAGTTACTGTCTAAAAGTTGAACTATTTTCAAATGGTGCTTGCTAGCTAACATGGGCACTTCTAGTGACACAGAAATATGGACTTCAAAATGTTAAAATAAATCTTGCTAGGATTCAAGAAGTGTGTTTTTGTTCTTCTACTCCAGAAAATTTACTTGCTAAAATATAGCAACACAGCAATCCACAGCTGGAGTCAGCAATGCTTCCGAATACCAGTTCCAGGAAACCACAGAAGGAGAATGTTGTTGTGCTTGAATCTTGTTTGTGGACTTCCAACAGGCATCCGATTGACCACGGTTAGAGAACAGGATCCTGGAATAGATGGGCCATTGTCCTGATCCAGGAGGCTCTTATTCTGTTCTTAAAATGGAATGTTGCCATGCCTCCTCACATTAAATTTTACTCAGAAGCAGCAACAAGGAATATTATTTGAATCCCAAAACAATTCGCTCACTGCTGTTCTTTTTTTCTTCTTTGGCGATCACTCGTAGCTGAGGAAGATTTTCTTCCACAAACACGGTTTTAACAATGAGTCCGTAAGTGACTGTGGAGGCCAATTCTGGATCCACACGTCCTTCCACACTGGGGACATTGGTTTCCGGGCAGGAGTTGATCACGGCATGGATTTGCCAAGCGTGCCTTCCTCTTAGCATGTTTCTCCCTTGCGTCCTGAGTTTGAGTGTCTTCAAAGCCCATGACACCTTCGGTAAAAGCTGTTCTCCAACTGGAGCGCTTGCAGGCTAGTGTTTCCCAGTTGTCAGTGTTTATACTATATTTTTTAGATTTGCCTTGAGACAGTCTTTAAACCTCTTTTGTTGACCACCAGCATTACGCTTTCCATTTTTAAGTTCAGAATAGAGTAGTTGTTTTGGAAGACAATCATCAGGCAACCGCACAACATGACCAATCCAACAAAGTTGATGTTGAAGAATCATTGCTTCAACACTGGTGATCTTTGCTTCTTCCAATACACTGATATTAGTTTGCTTGTCTTCCCAAGTGATGTGTAACATTTTTCGGAGACACCGTTGATGGAATCTTCCGAGGAGTTGGAGATAGCGTTTATAAGTGGTCCATGTTTCACAAGCATATTTCACAAGCGTATAGTAAGGTTGGTAGTACAATAGGTTTGTAAACAAGCATTTTTGTTTCCCTGCGAATGTCCCGGGACATTCGCTCGCTGCTCTAGAGTAGCACTCATGCAGTGAATGGATTCCAGCCACATTGGTTCACTCAAGAGTTCATTCATGGGCTAATGTAAGAAAGCTTAGGCAATAGACCAATATTTCAGATTGTCATATATTGGCTTAAGAAGTTGAAATATGGGTAAACCTTCTGACCGTGCAAGTAGCTCCTTTGCTCCTCCCTTTATTGCTAGAGCAAATAAATCAGGAATTCTTCAAGTAACTAAGTTTAAAAAGTTTCGGAACAAGCCAGAATATTATGTAAACTACAAACCTTGTATAAATATTCTGGCTCATTCCAAAGCTATGAATTATTTAGTTTCCCAGTTTGGACAAAACAAGAAAATATGGTTAACAGAATACTTGGGAGCCAACATGGTGTAGTGGTTAAGAGCTGTAGTCTTGTAATCTGGGGAACCGGGTTCACGTCTCCGCTCCTCCACATGCAGCTGCTGGGTGACCTTGGGCTAGTCACACTTCTCTGAAGTCTCTCAGCCTCACTGACCTCACAGAGTGTTTGTTGTGGGGGAGGAAGGGAAAGGAGAATGTTAGCCGCTTTGAGACTCCTTGGGGTGGTGATAGAGCAGGATATCAAATCCAAATCCAAAATTCCTGGTTTGCTGATTCATAGTGTGTTGAGATGTAATTGTCTAAAAATGGTCTCAGTGTGACTTGGAACTGTGCTTAATTGAACCTGGTTTCTCATTCCATTTCACCTTTGGATTGCAAGTTGGATGGCAGGACGAGCAAAAATCACATCATTTATTCATGATTAATGGCTACCTTTGAAGCATTAAACTGTGTGCAAATGTTTATTTTGGTACAAACTACAAATTTTGCTACTCATCTGGAACAAAATACACAGAAACCTAAAATATTAATATTAATGATTTTTTTTTGTATTGTTGTGTGAATTGGCTTAAGCAACAACAAAATACCCTTTTTACTAAAGATTCTCCAACCCTGAGGGAGTCCTCTAATCTCTCCCTGCATGTGAATTCTCAGTTTTGAGCACATTTTAACTTAAAGTACTCATAATAAGACATATTTGCATATAAGCTCACCAAGACAACTTAATATACAAATCAAGGACTTTGATTTGCATTTCTGCCATTAACAACAATAATTAGCAACCTTGTCTTCTAAATAACAATTTGTGCTGCGCCGCCATGTAAATAATTTGTGCCACACTGAAGTATACACAAGAGGTAATAAATCAAAGATGTAGGGAAAGCAGATCCCCACAGCCTCTCTATGAATATTCCCAAATAATTAAAACTGGTTTAAATATGGTAACTGATATGCATGGCTTTATCTTTTTTGTGGGACTAACACTGTAAGACGCCAATAAATAAATAAAATTCAAGTCTCTTCTAAATGAACATGGAGAGAGAAGCAGCACCTAAGTAATCCAACTTTCAATGAAACAAAATGTCTATACCGCAGTCCTTAATTTTCTGTATACTATATATATATATATATATATATATATATATATATATATATATATGCAGGTTTTGGTGTCCTCGGGTGTCTTCCCGTGTAAAAGTTGGGGTGTCTAGGCGACGTTTCGACGAGGTCTCACTCGTCATCTTCAGGCTGGTGCTTTTGGCTTCTTGTTACTGGAACAGAGCAGGATCTCAGTGTTTGAGTTCCTATAAATACTGTTGAGGGGTGTGGTGTATAGCCTCCAATGTTCTGGGCAGAGAGGAAGTTCCCAGGCTAGTGTGCCTTTTCTTCTTTTGTTCCTTAATTGCTTGAGGGATATCTAGAGTGATTTCTTGAGTGATATCCTGAGTACCACTTAGGTGGGTCATTAGGTGTGGATTAGTTGCTGAAGCCTTTGTGTCTTGACCTCTTGAACTTTGTGAAGAGTTTTTTTGAGAAGATGGCTGTACTGCATTTAGTTGTGCTCTGGCTTGGCTTCGTGTATAGGGGCGAGCTGTGGTTTTGTGGCCTGTGCCAGCCAGATCTGTGTAGGGATTGCAGGGGGGTGCAGCATCCGGAGGTGCCACCATGGTTTGGCTACTGGATGGTGTCTGTAATTTATCTGTGGAGAGGGTCTGGGTTTGGGTCTGGTGTGGTTGATTGGTGATGGCGTTCTGTGTGCCTCTGGATCTGGTGTCAGTTTTTGTGGGGAGGGCTAATTTCCAGATGTCTGGCAAGCGGGATGTGTCGTCACGCTTGTTCATGTTGTGAGGGTGTTTCTCTATCTCGATGGCTTCCATGATTATTCTCTTGTGGTGATGTTCCATGTTAGAGAGCAATTTGGAATCTGCAAAATTAATTTCGTGTCCTGTTTCTTTCATGTGTTGGAAAAGAGAGGAAGTTTTTTCTTCTTTTTTGACGGCATTCTTGTGTTCTGCGATACGTGCATTTATTCGTCTGTTTGTTTGTCCAATGTACGTGGCTGGGCAGACTTTGCAGGGTATTTCATAGACCCCTTGGTTTTCCAACTGGATTTTATCCTTGGGGTTTCTGAGGATATTGGCTATTTTTTGGTTGGTGCAAAAGGCTGTTTTGATATTGTGTTTATGGAGGATTTTGCTAATTTTATCTGTAGTGCCCTTGATATAAGGAAGGAGGGCCATGCCATTGTTTTCTTCTGTGTCTTGGTTTTTGGGGGGTGTTTCTTTTTGGATTAGCTTCGTAACCCTGTTTTGCTGGTATCCATTGGCAATTAACACATTTGAGAGATTCTGTAACTCAGTTGTCAAGTGGTCTTTGTCAGCCAGGCGTTTGGTTCTGGAGATGAGAGTCTTGGCTACGGAGTTTATTTGTGCAGGGTGGTGGTGTGATTGTGCATGTAAGTAGCGGTTGGTGTGTGTTTTTTCCCGGTAGATAGTGTGTCCTAGGGAGCCATCAGGTTTTTTGTAGATTAGGACGTCAAGGAAGGGAAGTTGGTTGTTGGCTTCTATTTCCATAGTGAATTGTATTTTGGGGTGTAGGCTGTTGAGATGTGTGAGGAAGCTGTCCAGTTTTTCCTTCCCGTGTGGCCAAATTACAAAGGTGTCGTCAACATATCTGAGCCAAAGTTTAGGTTTGTGTTCTGACTTGTCTAAAGCATAGGTTTCAAAGTGTTCCATGTACAGGTTTGCGATGACCGGTGAGAGGGGTGATCCCATAGGTGCTCCTTCTATCTGTTTGTATCTTTGTCCATTGTGGATGAAGTACGTGTTGGTTAGGCAGTGGTTGGTCAGGTCCAAGATGTATTCGGGGGGATTGTATTTGTTTTGAATGGCTGTCAAGGCTTCATTAATGGGCACTTGTGTGAAGAGAGATACAACATCGAAGCTCACAAGTAGGTCATTGGGATGTAGGTTTTGCTTCTTTATTGTTTCTATGAACTGGAAGGAGTTTGGAACGTGTGAAGAGATGGATTCTGCATAGGGCTGAAGTTGCTTGGCGAGAAATTTAGCGAGATTTTGTAGAGGTGAGCCTATGGAGCTGACTATTGGTCTGAGTGGTGTTCCTTCTTTGTGTATCTTGGGGAGGCCGTAGAGTTTGGGGCATCTGGATGATTTTTCTCTGGGGATGATTCTTAGCTGGATTTCTTCACTGATAGGAGAGGCTTTTATTTTGGATTTGGTGGTTTTTTCCAGATAGGTGGTGGGATCTGTTTTTATAGGTTGGTAGGTAGGGTCTTGGAGTAGATTTGATAGTTTTGCTTGGTAGTCCGATGTGTTCATCACAACAGTGGCATTACCTTTGTCTGCTGGGAGAATGATTATGTTGTTGTCTTTCCTCAGGTTGGTGAGTGCTTTCTGTTCTTCTTTGTGTAAATTGCTTCTGGGTGGTTTGCTGGAGCAGAGGATGCCCCTATACACGAAGCCAAGCCAGAGCACAACTAAATGCAGTACAGCCATCTTCTCAAAAAAACTCTTCACAAAGTTCAAGAGGTCAAGACACAAAGGCTTCAGCAACTAATCCACACCTAATGACCCACCTAAGTGGTACTCAGGATATCACTCAAGAAATCACTCTAGATATCCCTCAAGCAATTAAGGAACAAAAGAAGAAAAGGCACACTAGCCTGGGAACTTCCTCTCTGCCCAGAACATTGGAGGCTATACACCACACCCCTCAACAGTATTTATAGGAACTCAAACACTGAGATCCTGCTCTGTTCCAGTAACAAGAAGCCGAAAGCACCAGCCTGAAGATGACGAGTGAGACCTCGTCGAAACGTCGCCTAGACACCCCAACTTTTACACGGGAAGACACCCGAGGACACCAAAACCTGCATTCCTGTACCCGTGAAAATCTACGAAAGCATATATATATATATATATATATATATATGCTAGATTGGAAAATATTAGTTGCACACTACACATTAGGTTAAAATCCATCCTGACCCCCAAAAAGGTCCACTTCTGGAAAATGCTCTATCACAACTCCTCAGATACTGCACTCTAAAACCGTAAAATCAAGATTTCACACAGTACCTGAAGAAAACAGATTGCTACCTAGTCCATTTTTGATTTTGCACAAAATCAGCATCCATGGGTGGGGGACTAAATATTATCAAGTGTGCCAGAGAGAAGCAAAGAATCTGTGTATCAATTCAAAAAGAAAAATATGTATCCAACAAGAAATGTCATTAACATATTAAAACCATAAAACAGATTAGCATACATATTTGCTATTTATAAAGTTTACCAATTACACCTGGAATATGTTACTGAAATATTATTCTAGAGGAAATACATACATATAAAAAATATAACACCTAATTCATCCAAGAAAAGATTTTGATAGATTTGCTCCAGAGCTGCAGTCAAAGATCCATAGATTATTTACTTTGAATGCATAAGACAAATTGTTTACCTATATAAGGGTAGGGGGCAGGAGAGGGTTCCAACTCTAATGACTGAGAGGAGGTGCCAAATCTTTTTCCCACCTGCCAATTATTCCCTGGAAATTATTCTCTCAGCTCATGTGTGTTTGCTTGGGTTCATCCATCATCATCATCATCATCATCATCATCATCATCATCATCATCATCATATCCTCCTTAGCTGAGTTCTCAAAGCAGAATAAGCTTTTTTCAAGGGAAAATCTGTAGGTCAAAGGAGGTTAAAGGACGTCCTCTTCTCCTCAACATTCTTCACTGCAAACACACTACCCAGTCATTCACATTAACTGTCACATCTCCTCAGGAAACATCTGTTTACCTGCATAATATAAGCTCCATCCTAAAATGAATCACACATTTCACCAAAGTGTCATATGATTATCTGTTTCTTTAGGGAACCTTAACCCTTGTATATTTGTGTAGCAGCAGGAAACTTACTTTACTATGAGAGGTAACCTATTCCCAGTGGATTCCCCCCCCCCCATCCTGTGTACTCATAACAAACTTGTTATCTGCTTCCTTGGAATCTGGGCTTAAAACACACTCATGAGAAACACAAACAGATTTTGAACCAAGGATGAGAGCAAGCAGCTAGCCAAAAATATGAAGTCAGGTGAATTGTCTCTCATCTTGGATCAATGTCAACAGCTTTCAAGCTAAGGACTAATGATGACAAGGGGCAACTAAAAAACATTTGGTCCCTGATACCTGAATCTTAATTCTAGGAGATACTAACACCTAATTTCCTACACCAGCATTCATGCACATAAAGGTAAAGGTAAAGGTACCCCTGCCCGTACGGGCCAGTCTTGCCAGACTCTGGGGTTGTGCGCCCATCTCACTCAAGAGGCCGGGGGCCAGCGCTGTCCGGAGACACTTCCGGGTCACATGGCCAGCGTGACATCGCTGCTCTGGCGAGCCAGAGCCGCACACGGAAACGCCGTTTACCTTCCCGCTAGAAAGCGGTCCCTATTTATCTACTTGCACCCGGGGGTGCTTTCGAACTACTAGGTTGGCAGGCGCTGGGACCGAGCAACGGGAGCGCACCCCGCCACGGGGATTCGAACCGCCGACCTTTCAATCGGCAAGTCCTAGGCGCTGAGGCTTTTACCCACAGCGCCACCCGCGTCCCCAATTCATGCACATGCATCCTTTCAAATCAGAGTATCCACACCAGCTAAAATATTTTGTGATTTATAGCTGGGAAGAGAGAAGGAAGTCAACAACATACTATATCATTTATCTCTGTTGGAACACAAATTTTGTGTGTGTTACTTTATGAATCACTCTACATACAGAACTGTCTATATCGAACAACAATGGGCAAGTCTTTATCAATAAGAAGAGACCAGTAATAAGCATATGGCAAGCTAATTCCTTCTCCTGAATTAGAACATCAGAAACAAACAAGGGCTAATCTTATTAATAATCCTGACAGCCAAAGCATGCTTATCTGAATTTATAAACCCCAGGAATCATCATGTTATTTTCTGAAGACATTTCTGTTTTGCCTGCTTATGTTTGGCTTGTTGCTGTGAAAATCTAGCTTTTTAAAAATACAATAAAAGAGAAGGCAAATACTTCATGAAAATATAGAAGCTTATTTACATAATAAAAAGAACATTGTTCTAGCTAGTTTAACTGGCCTGTCTGAAGGTTTATGTAAAGGAGGACAACAAAAGAATTGGGAGTGTGTTTAGCTGGTATAAATGTTGTTATATTGTCATTGTGCTGTTTCCAAAACAAGTCTATACAGCCATACCTTGGTTAACAGCGGCTTGAGGTTGTGTTTTTTCGGGTTACGCACCCGCCGAAACCCGGAAGTACTGGAATGGGTTACTTCTGGGTTTCAGTGGTTGCGCATGCGCAGAAGCGCTAAATCATACTTCGTGCATGTGCAGAAGCGCCAAATCACAACCCACACGTGCACAGACGCACTGCTGCAGGTTGCGAATGCTGCAGGTTGCAAACATGCATCCTGCACGGATCACATTCGCAACCCGAGCATCCACTGTAGATTATTAAAGTGTTACTATATACAGTCATACCTTGGAAGCTGAACGGAATCCGTTCTGGAAGTCCCTTTGACTTCCAAAACTGTTGGAAACAAAGGCGCGGCTTCTGATTGGCTGCAGGAAGCTCCTGCAGCCAAACGGAAGCCGTGCCAGTTGTTCTGCTTCCAAAGAACGTTTGCAAACCAGAACATTCACCTCCGGGTTTGCGGCGTTCAGGAGCCAAAACGTACAAGTGGCAAGGCATTCGGCTTCCAAGATACGACTGTACATGGCAATACTGCAGGAATCATCATCTGGGTTTGCTGCTGAAATCAGTATATGGTATAGCAGAATAAACTACAAAAACAAACGTACAATACTTCTGCATCTTCCTCTGCAGAATCCCTGTCAGTGAGAGTTGGGCCACCCAGTGCTGGTGTGGCAGGCAGGTTCCTCTATCAAACCTGCACAACATGAGGCTGTGGGCCAGTCACAATATCTTCACTGACAGTATCTTCATTCTCCAAGAATCTCTGAGGGAATTCCAGTTGTTGTCAGCAGGTGGTCAGTAACAAAACACCCGTTGTCAGTGAAGTTAACTTTTTATTCAAAGAAACCAAAACAGTGCATGCCTAGTGATCGCAGCAACTCTTCCCAGTAGGTCTTCCCCCAATGAGGCAACTGAGAGGACTGACTCTCTAAGGACCACTCTCTAAGGCTTCTCTCCCCAGTAGCCTGAAGTTCTGCTGTCTTGTCTCTTTGCTCCACCCTCTTCATTTCTATGCGTGTTCTGTTAGACCAGGGGGGAAGGGGAGCTGACTGTTGCAGCAGCAGCAGAAGAAGCAGATTCCATGGATTCGGCAGCAGCCTGCTTCATCTGTCTCCTGACCCAGCTCCTCTCCTGCTTCTGATTCTGAACTGCTCTCTGTCTCAGCATCTTCTTGCTCACTAAGCCCTGTTGCCTCTTCTGCTTCTGACACCTAATCTTTCCCATTCTGCCCCCTCTTCTCCCTCTCTCCACTCACTGCTGTCCCACCACCTGCTGTCCCACCACTCTGGCTCTGAGCCTTCTTCCTCTGTGGTATCCCTTTGGGGTTCCCCTGGGGATTCCCCGGCTAGTGCTTCCTGGCCAGTTCATGACAGTTGTTCAGAGCCCTTTCCAGTAAGATTTTTATCCCAGTTTTTACCAGCATCAATTTGAAATCGTATTTATATAGCTTTTATTGTTAAATGGCTTCAGGATGTTTTATGAGAAGTAAGAGGCCATTAGTGGGATCTGCCTAGCAAATGCCAGCAAGGAAGGACTTGCCTCACTTACAGGCTGAGTGAGTTCCAGATGTTCAGCCTCACTCCCTTGTCCTTGAGGTCTAATGGCAGCAGGACAACAGCAGGGAAGACCAAGGATGAGGGCAGGATATGCTGCCTAAATAATCCTGGTTCCATGTGGACACAGCATGTTATTAATATTTCCTATACTGCACTGGAAAGTGATGGCATTGTACAAATATTTTGTAAGCCACTTTGACAGCCTCTTGGGGTTATAAAGTGTTATAAAGTACAACAGTCCCACAACTTACTTAAATTCTCGGGATTGGGCCTAAATCCAAAATCGTGTATAAGTCAAAACCCATTGGGGTCACAGGTGGGTGGAATTGACAATGTCATTTTTGCCATAACCCTGCCACCTTTTTATTTTTAAATTTTGGCACACATGTAAAGCTGAATACACACAAGTTAAATGAACACAAGTTGTGAGCTTACTGTATTACAAACAAACACTCAAGCTCCTTCATAACAGTACAGAAGAAAGACGCTACACAGGTTTGAGCACTGTGAAAAAGTTAATTTGGGCAAATAATCTATTGCAGTAGAACATAATGTGGGATACAAGGTGCTCGCTTTCCATTTTCAGAATCTGTTTAAGGGACCAGATTTCTCACCAGGTAAGAATGCAATCCCAATAAAGAAGCAGGTCCCTCTAGCAATTAACCCTGGCAGAATGATGCCGTTTCACCTCCATGACAAACTCAAGGCAAAGCTACCAGTTACTGAGAATCGCAAGTGAGGAATGCACTGTCACAGTCAGGTTTTGCTTGTGGCTTCCCAGAGGTATCTGCCTGGCCACTGGGAGACCAGGATATGGGACAAGATGGGACTTTGGTGTGATCCAAGAGGACCCTTCTTATCTTGTTAACTCCTGGTAGGGCAGCCAGGGATGAAGCCTTTAGAAGTCACACAGGCGACTGAAATAAGAACCAGAGGTGAGCTATTTGGTCACTGTAGGGAAACAAAGACTAGCTGAATATATGTTTGGATCAAGAGACAATATTTCCAACTGTCAAGCAGAGAAGAGATTATGGCACAGTTTGCAATGCTTAAGTAAGTTGGTTACTTCCTCATAGTTTTGGCAGCTAAAGCTAAAATAAAACTTTAAATTATGTATGTTAACACTCTGCTTCTAAGATACAGATCTCCAGCACCTCAGGCCATGTGAAGAATAAAAGAAACTTTAAAAAAAAGAAATGCACCTTTAACAGATGGACCTAGGAGCTTCCATTACTGAAAGAAGGTGACAAGAATCTCCCTGAGGGGATTGCTCATCCAGTGCATGAGGTTAAGGATGAAGGTTCCATGGTCTTATGTCATACAGACAGATCTGGGGAACATATTTCACCATAGTCTGTGAAAATGACAAGTACTCCCACATTATCCTTAGGTGCTTTTCTCAGCCAGCTGTCCTTCACAGAGCACCAAGACAAAAGGAAACATTTAATGAACCTGAGAACTACCCAAATTCCCCTGAGAAGGCAGTACCCTGAAACTCACACTCATAGAAATTTGTTCATAGGTTGAAAAGTGGGTTGTAAAGACTTTTTTTCAGTGTGCTCAGTTAGCAACTTCATATTCACTGTAGATCTCCTTTGGTTTACCCGAGTAACTACAATAGGATATTTCTTAAGAGGGAAGATGTTGTTCCATGGGTGGGAGAGGGAGGGAGGGGAGGGAATAAAAAGGGGGGTGCAATTGGTTATGTTGATTGATAATTTGTGTTGTTAACATGTTTCAATAAAAATATATTTTTTAAAAAAGAGGGAAGATGTTGTGATAATAGCTTGAATTTAAAGAGGCGCTTGTGCAGGACCTTTTGCTGGGGAGCAGCAAGAGGAGTCCTATTCAGAAGCTGAGAATATGTGAGTCAGCCATAATAATATAACCTATTCCATTTGTTTATTAAAAGGTATTCTCTTCACATATGTATGCTTTGTACTTACTGAACACAACATTTAAGCAGCACACTCACAAAAACAAATATGCAGAGAACACAGGAAGAGGTCACCTTTCTACTTTGTTTTAGGTGTCACACTCTTACTTTACTACACCGAAATCCCTGTTGGTGTTTAGTTATTTAGTCGTGTCCGACTCTTCGTGACCCCATGGACCAGAGCATGCCAGGCACTCCTGTCTTCCACTGCCTCTCGCAGTTTGGTCAAACTCATGTTGGTAGCTTCGAGAACACAGTCCAACCATCTTGTCTTCTGTCGTCCCCTTCTTCTTGTGCCCTCAATCTTTCCCAACATCAGGGTCTTTTCCAGGGAGTCTTCTCATGAGGTGGCCAAAGTATTGGAGCCTCAGCTTCAGAATCTGTCCTTCCAGAGAGCACTCAGGGCTGATTTCCTTCAGAATGGATAGGTCACCCAAATTCCTACTGCTTTGAAAAACTTTGCCATTCCACTTTTCAAGCTACAGATACTAATCACATTTAGCTGTTCCACTTTCACAACACGAATTATCTGCCACCATTCTGAGAGCAGTTTTTCCCTTATTAAAATGAACTGAAATGAAATAAGCCACCCAACACAGAAGACACTGGTTAAACAAACTTCACATGAGGGTGCAGTCAGTTAAACTAACAGCACACGCTAGCATAGCTGTGGTTCTAGCCTCCCAATGGAAATGTTTAAAATGCTAAATTTTGTAGTCCATGGAAACAGAAAACACTTAAAACCCTCACTGTTTACTAAGTGTTCACTCAGAGTAGGAATTATGTGCTAGAGCATGTGTATTGCATATTGGTTCCAGATTTAATCCTCAGCAGCTGTAGTTAAAGCAAACCTAGCAGCTGGTCTGGGAAATACCTCTGTTGATGCCAGTCAAAGAGGGCAATGCTGGGCTGGATGGACCAGTGGTCTGATCCAGTATAAAGATGGTCCATACATTCAAATATCATTTTAAACCTTTCTATTGAAAAAATAGTCAACAGACCTTAACTATGTGGAGCTGAATTGTCGCAGCTTGAATGTTTTAAAGCTATTTCAGATTGCAACTATGTTATCTTCAAATGATAGGCATATGCCAGCCACATTCACAACTTGCCTGAGTCATTATAAAAGCACAGACATTTTAAACATCCCCCCCAATCCCTCCTTTATAGGAGATAAGCATGTGAGTGGCAGTCAAGTGGAATATGAGCCTTCTTGAAGGAAAAGAAAAGTATTCACATTTTAAGAATAAAGCCACAAGACTGCATGATGATTTGTGTATGGCTGATTTTATTGCATACTTCCTAGGAAAGTCCCTGACATGATCAATATTTGTCTCATGCAAAGACCCTAGAGCCAAAATTCCACCTGGAAGAGATTTGAACTGCTATCCAGAGGCATTTCAGGATATGAACCAAAAGGTTTACAGCATGCCAATCCAGCTAATTCTATTGCTTTTAATTCCAGCTGGATTTAAAGTCTTATCTCTGCTCTCCAGGCCTTCAGATATGGCCTATCACAGTAGCACCAATTCCCAGTGAATACTCAACTTCATGACCCGAGTGAGATTAAATCCCTCCAGATAGCCCAAGTAAATGGTTCATAACTTGTCCCTGTCACTTTCACTAATGCCTTTGTACCACTAAAGAAACCAGCAGCGGTGTAAATATCTACCAATTATGAACTCTATTTCTCCCTCCCCACCAACATTCTCAACATCTATCAGTGGTTCTGGTTGTGTGCTTCCTGCTGAGAATACAACACAAGAATGCAGGAATGGGCTTGTTCAAGCAGAATAACACCCTGCCTGCCAACCCCACAAATAAACCCTCATTGTGTTAATCAACAGTTTGATGTTTGTACAGAAATTGTTTGCTATATAATTTGAAGTTCTGATCATTTGCTATATAGCAATATCAAGTGAAAGGACCATAGGTATATCACAGCAACAGAGTGAATCTTGCAAATCAAGCTATGCCACAGTACACTTCCACAGACAGAACAGGTTGTGTGCTTCTGAAAGGAGATAAACGGAACTGAAATTGATTGATTGTGTTTTTTATCAGGACACAGGACACTGCTAAGACCAGGTTTCTAAAAAGCTGTCAACCTTTCCTTTAAAACAAGCACATGAGATAATCCAGTCCCTAGAAGATAAGTCAGCTTTGGGTGAGAAAAAGCTGTGGGAATCAAATCAAGATAGCTGAATGCCCAGGACAAACTGGTTGGGTTTTATGGGGGTAGATTTTTCTTCATAACAAAGCAAAAATTAACAATAGAGCAATTAAATCTGCTTACCTGAGAAAACTGGCAAACCCTTGAACCAAAATCATTAACAAAACAGTAGATCTCAGCAAATAGAACCCCTTCAAATGTGTTAGGTTTGGGGGGGGGGGCAAACACAGATGGGCAAATATGGAAACTTTAAAAAAACTATTTAGATATTAGACCAGAGACTGTTGAAGTCTAAGAATGGAAACAGAGTTACAGTAGTTGGGAGAAGAAGACAGAAGCCCCACTAGACATTACAGAATGTCACTATGATGCAACCTTCTCTGCTGCCCACGGAGCAGCCAATGAAGTGAAAAACATGGGAAACCTACAGGTGAAAGACGAGATGAAGATAAGGGGTGCTACATTGATTGATTGATTGATTGATTGATTGATTGATTGATTGATTGATTGACAATAGCCCTATGCCTCCAGCAACATCTACTTTCTGCCTAAGGGTTGATTCAAACATGTGCTTTCAAGTCAGTATCTCACATCACTCAGTATCTCATGACTGAATATGTGAACTACCTCTGCTGAAAAATACAGTATTTGTGATAATGTAGGAGGATAGGAAAGTTTATTCTGTGGTGTTTTATATGTGATGGCTGCTACACAGAAGCAAATCATTATGCTAAGTTTCAGTTATCTGCACTGAAATCTTCATATGGCAAAGAACCAAAAGGTACAGTGGTACCTCGGGTTAAGAACTTAATTCGTTCTGGAGGTCTGCTCTTAACCTGAAACTGTTCTTAACCTGAAGCATCACTTTAGCTAATGGGGCCTCCTGCTGCCGCTGTGCTGCTGCTGCAGCATGATTTCTGTTATCCTGAAGCAAAGTTCTTAACCCGAGGTAATATTTCTGGGTTAGCGGAGTCTGTAACCTGAAGCATATGTAACCTGAAGTGTACGTAACCCGAGGTACCACTGTATAGAACTCCAGCTTTTGTCAGGCTTCTCTCCACATGGTCAGATATGTCTCTATTCTCTAAGGATTCTGCTACCACTTGCCCCTCCCTAATAACCACCACTATTTCTTCCACCTTTCTTCTTCCATTGTTGAGAGTACTGCTGCCACCACTTGACCTCTGCTGTTTCTTTCCCCCTCCCCCATCCCATTCTAATGTTGCTCTAATGTTCAAGCCTTTATTATATATATGTGTGAACATTAGCGGGCAGTTTAATGAATTCCTTAAATTTTTAAAACACAAGAGAAACTGTTTGGCTATCTTTGTCATGAGCTATAGAAATTGACCCCAGAGCTATTTTTCAGTATGTAATGACCCTTTAGATCCCAAACACATTCTCAAAAAAGAAATCAGTGAGCAAATTGTGGTCTCAAGTCAAGGTGTTGAACTGTCCTTGAGTAACATATACTGCTTAGGCACCAACTGAGGTCCTCTCAGCCTCTACTATGTATTCTGTGTCAATGAGATTACCTACAGTAAACACAAATTATATTTAGCTTGACAAAGCATGGCCTTCAAGGGTTTGACCTATCATCAGAAGTGAGAAAATGTAGACATCATCATAATGTGATCATGTCAACATATTCCCACCAGATGCATTTGTTTTAAGATTTATAAATGGGATGCTTCAATAGGCATATCCAAAAACTACAGATCAACTCCTACTAAGATTTTATTATCATGGTTCAGACAAACCTCAGTAATTTCTGTCCTGCAACAGTCCATCAGGATAGACTTGTTGTTGTTGGCATCTGTCTGTCTTGGGAGACAATGTAAAAGTGCACCTTTGGAGGTGAAGTCAAAATGTTGGAGAGATACCATACCTGCTGTGGCTGTAGAGACAGATATGGGAGAGATGTGTTTTATTGCAGTTGGGGCAGATGAAGGCATCTGGTTTTGCTGCCACAGATGCACCATGGAGTTTCTTCTCGCTTCACTCCTCACAACGGTCATTACTCTACTGGTCACAACTGTGGATACACAACCTGAATATCTGTCTGCAGGCACTGTGATAGTCACCAGGCATGGTGATGTCAGCAAGCCAGCCAGCCTTCATATCTCATTTGCAGACATCTTTGTTGGTCTGCCAAAGGGCCTGGTGCCTGAAATCAACTCCCTGTGGAGAACATGCTTGTGGATCCTGCCATCTTCCATTCTGTGGACATGACCAAGCCAGTGTTGGTGTTGCTGTGACAGGAGTGCAGACATGCTGGAAATGTGCACTTGGGAGAGCACAGAGTTGTTTGAGACTCTATCTTGCCATGTAATGCCCAAAATCTTCCTGACGCAGTGCAGGTGGAAGGCATTGAGGTGTCACTCCTAGAAGTTGTAGGCACATCAGAGCATATCACAATACAATAACTTTTCTAGGAGCAGATTCTTTCTTAATTGTAGGCAGCTGTGCACCCACGGAATTGGTGCTTTAACTGAAGTTGTCAAATAAATGTTTTGGATTGGTTAACTGATAAAACCAATGAGTTGAATGAATTTAAACAAATGAACACATTTCTCAACCTCAAACAAGAAACTAGCTGGAAAGAAGGGACAAAGCAGGACAAATTTTAATTTGTAATTTGTAAATGCTAACTTCAAGGCTTCCTGCTCTCCCTCATCTTGGTGTTGTAGTCTCATTTCAGAGCAACAATGTGCAGAGCTCAGTGGAGTGGGAGGCCAGAAGAATCTCTGAGGTCTACTTGCCTGGAGGCAGAGTCAGCATCCAAAGTCAGGTCTAGTCAGACAAACAGCAATCCACATGGTCAGGCTGTCCAGGGTTCAGGGAATCCAATGATCATGGCGTCAAGGATCAAGATGGGCAGGAAGCAGCAAAGTAGGACCAGGAACGACAAGCGTTGTTACCAGCATCAGACTGTTGCTGGAAGCTCTGCTTAAGAAGACTGAAGCCAGCTGGTTCTCATCAGTGCCTCCTCCTCCTCTGTGTCCTACAAGGCTGAGTAGCTGCAGCTGGAGCCATTCTGCCTTCTCCCCCTTCAGGCTGCTATTCAGCATGCAAAGCTGACTCCTGGCCTATGACCCTTGGACTGGAGAGCCCTTCAAATAGAGGACTGTAAAATAGGACACATGGCCATGCTAATTTAGCCTGAGTAGAAGTATCTCCTTTGTCTAACAGGTCAGACTTCATTTTAACTTCTGTCTTGCTTGTCTTATCTTTAGTTATTTATTCTGTAGGCACAGCTCACTGAGCAACCAACTATGACCTGGTTTAGGAGGAGTTGAATCTGTTGGTGGTAGATGGTACTAGGTGTGGACAGAAGGTGGGAATAGATCCTATTTGTCCTTTCTCAGCTCTAATTCTGTGACTGTGACTGTGGAAGACACTGGCATTCTTAGTTTATGCTTTTAGGCAGTGAGCTGAAAGCAAAGTCAGGCTGCATACTAATTATACTAAGGGCTGAGACAAACTCAATGGCAAGTGTGTGTTTAGGGAGTGAATGCAAACTGAGCCCCTGCCTCACTCTGCTAAATCTGATGGAGAAAGTATCAGCAAGAGTACAAGGAGAGGCAAACGCAAAGAAAAGCTTAATCTGAAAATAGAGGAAAAACTCTCCCCCTCCAAAGTCCCAGAACTCCAACGCAACTTGTTTGATTAACTTCCAATTTGAAAAGAAGAAAAAATGGTACAAACAACAAAGACGTGTTTTTTTTCTGGTCTGAGAATACACATCAGAAACTTCAAGCTCAAAGGATTCCTCCCTACCACCCTGCCTGAAAATGTTAGATGCTGGTCCAAAATCAATCATACAAAGGAAGTTGAATTTCTACCTTATTATGTTATCAATGGTGCTGCCCCCACATTCTGCTTTTAATTATTGTCTTAGATTTCTGTTGGACAGCATCTTCTAGACCAGACAGCACGGTTGGACTGTGATCATCAGTAGCTTCTCCTGCCTGATTAGGTGTCTACCTTTGTGATAAGCCTCTGCTTTCTTTTTATTAAGTTTACTTCTGATTCAGAAAAAGAAAAGGCTGGTGAAAATCCCTGTCTCAAAATAGTCACAGACACTGGCAGCTCACTGTGAATTTTATTTTCTACCTTGTCATGCACTTATTTTATGACACCAGAAAAAAAGATTAATTTGTGAGGGATTAAAGAAACAAGCAGACATTTTTAGCACATAACAAAAAATAGATATTTTAAGAGTAAAGTGAAAACCTATTCCTTCCTTCATTTGATATGCTGAAATATATGCAAGAAAATGTTTTTTCTATAAAGGTCTCATACTTGTTCTGCTTTAAAGTCAGTGGATCATATGATGTTTTCTGAAAAGACAGCACTGAACAAAATAAAAAAGGGTTAAGTATTTTATCATCATGTTCCAAAGTGCATGCCCAACTGATTTGAATATACTATTGCCCTTCCTCTTTCTGGTTTGACAGAATGAAGCTGTCCAACAGTCTTTACTATGAATTAAGCTCATTCCAAAGCACTCAGAGCCAACATTATAAACAGCACTTTGCAAAAGCTCCAAAATACAACTAAAGAAAAAACATGTATAGCAACGAGACCCATTTGCAATGGAAGCAAATATCTAAAAAGAAGTATCTAATACTGAAACACACACACAAAATCAGTCCAACTGGAATCCATCTCATTCAAAAACACTACACAATAAACTGAAATACTTTCAGAGCTTTCAATCATGGTGATGTATGACATGTAAGCCTTTCCTTACATATAGCTCAGTGGGGCTTACACCAAGGTAAATGAGTATATATGCAGCTTCAAACTCAACAAGGCATTTATATTCCCACTCCATTCACATACATTTTTTTAAAAAATGTATCATTTCCCCTTCCCCTTAAAGAAAGAAAATTAGTTCTACTAGCCAGGTTACTAATACGCTCTGCCAAAACCCTACAAAGGATTTCAAAAATAATAATCCTAATATGCTTTACAAACTCATGATATTCTTCCCTCAGCTATCAGGAAGTTTCACAGTAGTTTAGTACCATCTTCTTTTTTAAATCATACTTGGAGAACGGAACAGAATGCAGTCCTGTACATATCTACTCAGCAGTAAGGCAACTGAGCTCAATGGGACTTCCTCCCAGTCCCACGCAAGTGTATGTAAGGTTGCAGCCACAATCCTTTTCAATAGAGGTAAAATAAGAAGCATGCTAATCTGAGACTATGAAGTTTTGTTAACAAAGGATATGAAATACATCTTAAAATAGCTTTGTCTTTCAAAGTCCTGGATAAAAGAACATTTAGAGACCTTGTAGAGTACAGAATACATTTTGAGATACCTGTAAGGAGTCCTTAAAGGTCATCAAGCCTGATTACATTCTGTTCAACATCATAAAATGCAGCCAAGCGAAAATTATTATTGAGCAAATTATGAATGATTCATGGTATATTTTTCATTAGATGGTAATGTATCCTTTGCTATCAATGTAACATTATAGTTTAGATTCATATTTCATTGAATCCTTACAATTAAATGTGACGATAAAAAGTATTTTATTTGCTCTATCTGTTTTATACCCCAACCACTCAAATTCCCCAAGTTTAAAACCCATTTTAGAAGTACAAATAAGAGCTTTGGCAACATGAGTTCTTAAGGGAATTGTTCTCAGAATCGGGATTTAGAGGTTTAGGTGACAACAACTCTGACCTACCCATAAAAAGAATGTCAAGGTTGTTCACGTGTTTTTTTTAATAGAACACCAAAGATGTTTCCACCAGACTGCTGTTTACATGATCACTTATTTGGGGGATAAAAGAGAAGTGAGGCAAAATGTATCTCTGTGGCTACAATCCTACATTTGCTTAGCTCGGAGTAAATCCTTTTGAACACAATGGGGCTTCCTTATGAGTAGACACATGTCCTTTTTTACCCTTTTTGGCAAATGCAGTTTAGTAATTTTTTAACAAGCCTTAAAGAGGTTTTTTTTTTTTTAAATCCTACTCTGCTTTCAGTTGCTGATGCTGATGTGTGTGGGTTTTTTTATTGTTATTGCTCTGTTTTATTCTTGCTGGTCTAGATTGGAATGTTCCCATGCACTATCTTATCTGAATGTTTTTGCATGTGTTTTATATGTTTTAAATTGTTTTCATTATTGATTGATTGCATTACATTTACATTTCCTTATATTCTAAGCTTCTTTGTGGATGGTTGGAATAAAAACATCAATAAATGAATAAAATAATTAAGGCAGATCTTTGAAAATAATCTCAGGGGAAGGGGTGGTCTTTGCATCATGCGGGGCCCAGATTTTTATTCCTGGCATCCTCAACCACTACTTAATAACTGCAGGCACTGCCATGGTTGTTCAGATGTAAAAGGAGGGGAAAGACTTGGTGTCATCTGTTCATTAATGGAATCCTGGTCACCAGATGATCCTATTTTCAATAGGAAGGGGACACAATAGAAACTTATTGGTCCCCTATGGGAGGTATTGCAAAATAATGCATAGCCTGGGGTAGTCTGGTCATAGTTAGCCACACTCTACTAAGCCCCTTTTAAGGTTACTGTAATGAACTGTAGGTGGTGCTGTCCTTGCAGATGGTTCTGAGTTTGCAGGTAGGGCAAAATGCTGCCATTAGCATGCTGATGGCTTGACCATGCCAGACCATATTATGCCAGCCCTTAAAAATTTACATGGGATGCCAATTTGCTACTACGTCTAATTCAAGGTTTCGGTTTTGACATATAAATACAGCCCTGTTACCCAAAGGACCACCTCTCTCTGTACTGTTTGACCTATGCTTTGAGATTCCACCACATACTAAAGTTCAGGGCTCTCTGACTTTCCAAAGACCCTTCTAGGCAATGACACCCCAAAAATGGACTATTCTGAGGTATGGCATGCCAATATGAACCATCTTTTGGTGCCTTTTTGAATATTCAAGGGAAACTGGCCTGTACAGAAACAGTGGCAGATGGAAGAGTTTTTACTGTGTTTCAAACCCTGGGTGGTTTATATATTTTAATTACTGTTACCAACCCTCAGGTCTTGAGATGAGGGACTGGCTATAAATTATATAATACTGTGGTTCCCAGTTAGCTAAGTACTGTGGAGTCCCTGTTTTCCAAAAGGCAAGCCACAGGTTTGAAAATTTTGTGTTTCCATACTCATTTTTTCCCCCAAAACAGGCAAATTAAACAGGTTTGCCTTTAAATGCAACCTTAGTACTATTTCTTCTGTATCTTTACTGTGAAAGAGACTGGAAAAAGGGACAGCCACAGCAGTCATTGTGCAGGAGGAAATGGGATTTGTGGGCTCACAGTCATGGCAGACAGAAGCCTTGGGGGTAAAAGGAACTTTTTCTGCAAGTGTTTCTGTATTTTGCTCATAATTACCAATCTGAATCCAAATCAGGCTTGGGAGAGTTTGCCTATCTTTACTTGCAACACAGATGAAAATTAAATTGTGCCAGTACTTTTTTTATAGCCAGTTTGCTACTCTGCATGCCCACCAATACATCTCTTTATAGTTTGCAAGAGTCCCAATTAAGCATCTTTCTGTGTTCTTTAAAAGATAGCCAGCTCTAAGTGTTCCCTTTGAGAATCGAGAGTCTTCAAATGCAGATGGGGGTGCAGAAAGTGTAATTTAGCATTGTGCCAGAAATATGTTTACCAGATTTGGCTGAGATTTATGCACCCCCTTCCCCCACCATCACAGTTATCCCTTTAATGAAGTACACAAGGCAATTAAATTTCCCCTGGGCAAGTGCCTTCAGCCAAGGCTGCTGACTGTCGACAGCCATAAAAGTTTGTCAATAGGAAAGCCTGGGCTCTGCACATTAGTGATGCCTGCTTTGGTGCCCAGACCTTCTGCTCTCTGGTGCCAAACACAGATTTAAGCTCATCAAGAGTTTCTCTTGGCAAATCTGAGGATGTTGAGTGCTTGCTTTCCAAAGATAAGGGGAGTATGAACATGCAGAAGAAAGCAAGCAGGAAGTGCCTGCTTCTTCCTGATCAAACTTTTTACCTATATAATATCTTGGCTATTTTTTTCTGAAAAGAAAATATAATATATATTTAAAAATAAAAAGCCATGAAAACAAAATAAAATGTATTTTGTGTGTTAACAGAATCCATTATACACAAACAGAGTAGTATCAGTCCAAGCGTACGGAGTGGAATGAGGAGGGGTCGTGCATATTATATATGAACAGAAGGGACTGAAAACATTTGTTTCAGCTGAGAAATTAGCCTTGAAAATGTGATGAAGGGTAACCCAACTCACATTGCACATCAGGACTTGAGATTGCAGTGAGCCCTGGACATCTGGCCTGTAGGATATCAGGTGAGGATCCAGCCCACATGCTGCCACCAAGCTCTTGCCCAGATGCAGAATATCAAGCCAAGTTAGCAAAGAAGCTTCTTTGACAGCAATAGGCCACATCATGCCATGTGATAAGATACAATCCATATGAAAACTCCTAGGGGTCAGGTTTGTTCTCTAGTCTAAGCAACAGGGGAACTGCTTGCTGCCATCCTCTACTGCAGACTTGCCTCTGCATCATTTCCACCTTCACTTTTTCCTCACCCTTGCCATGCTCCCATGAACCTTGCCCTTTCTAAATGGGCAGTAGAGCACCTCACAGTGATACCTGGGTTTAAGTCCCACTGAACCAAATAGGACTTTCTCCTGAGTTGACATGCATGTTGTTGTTTAGTCGTTTAGTCGTGTCCGACTCTTCGTGACCCCATGGACCAGAGCACGCCAGGCACCTCTGTCCTCCACTACCTCCCGCATGCATAGCTTTGCACTATTACAAAAAGTGAAGGGAAGCAGCAGTGCAGCCAGAAACTTTTGGGGAGTATTACAGAGGTGTCTGAATATTCATTTTGATTTAAATGTGTTGATCCAGGACTCTCATTTTATCCATCTAAAAATAACCAGCACTTTTGAATGCCTCCTGATTAATTTGAAAACATAGCATAATATACAAAATAAAATAAAAGAGATTCTTAGGATATGACTCTCAGTACACCTCAACAAATCAATGAGATTGTTCTCCAATTCTTTGGTTCTGATTTAACTCTTAACTGGGTCAAACTAAACCAGCTCCTGCCAACCTAGCAGCTCAAAAGGATGTCCAAGTGCAAGTAGATAAATAGGTACCGCTCCGGCGGGAAGGTAAATGGCGTTTCCATGCGCTGCTCTAGTTCGCCAGATGTGGCTAAGTCATGCTGGCCACATAACCCGGAAGCTGTATGCTGGCTCCCTCGGCCAGTAAAGCGAGATGAGCACCTCAACCCCAGAGTCGTCCACGACTGAACCTAACTGTCAGGGGTCCCTTTACCTTTACCTTTAAACCTTGAGTAGATTTCTTTTTTTATTCAAAATGTCCACATGAAACTATGACTATGAAGATCCATGAGTGGTGAATGGCAACTTTAACTTCAGTTAGACCAGGGGCTTCCCTTCAGTCCTAATCAGGTGTGGCTTGAGACTGCAACCATGTTCCTGAGGGTGAGAAGCAGAGCTTTTGTGATATCAGTGGCCATTATATCAACCTCCCATCTTTTTGTCTGTTTCTTTGGGTGGTAACAATAGCTAGGCATTGACAGTAGTTTATGTTGCAGGTTGATGGTTAGTTGAATGCCTACTAAATTCACATTTTCTTCTAAAGCAGGGGGAACAAATCCTATTCCCCTAGGCAATCTTTAAGGAGCTCTCCTAGGTGAAATGCTATAGGATCCCCAAATACATTCTATTAACCTTTTCAGCAATACCTCTCTGGCCTGCGCTGGTGAAGGACTTCATGGGGAGAAAGTGGGCAGACTTGCGTACTCACAAAAATTTGCAACGACCTGAACTACAGAGCTGGCAGACAAATATCTGGGGCATAGCCAGTTAGTTGCCTTATATCAAATCAGACCACTGATCCATCTAGCTCATTACCGATGACAGCAACTATTATTTCTCAGCCTTATCTGCAGAGACCAGAGATTGAATTTTTGTGTGCATGAGCTAAGGCGCCTTCTTATTCTTGAGTAGACTGCTTAAGATGTGGCCATAGCACATGTTGATATGTGGTACAAGAAATAGTGCCTGTGACTTTGAGTGCCGAAAGAGCAAAGCAACCCAAATACAGTGGTTCCTCAGGTTGCATACACTTCAAGTTACAGACTCCGCTAACCCAGAAATAGTAGCTCGGGTTAAGAACTTTGCTTCAGGATGAGAACAGAAATTGCATGGCAGCGGGAGGCCCCATTAGCTAAAGTGGTGCTTAAGGTTAAGAACAGTTTCAGGTTAAGAATGGACCTCCAGAACGAATTAAATTCTTAACCCGAGGTACCACCGTAAACACAAAATGCCACTGATGGGTCTCCTATGCAAAACAACAAACAAAACAAAGTCAGGGATTACTGTTTCACATGCCACTTATAAGCATTATTGTTATTAATTCTAATTAGGGCTCTCAACAAATTAAATGTTTTTTTCCAGTTGATTAATACCTGGTTTTTAATCAATTAAATTTAAATAAATTAGCATACTTATGTAATCGTAGAGATTTGCTTGTCAGTTCTATTTCTCACATAACCTATTCATAAAAGTTTAATTGGCATATCAAAACCCTCTTTTTGTGATACAAAAGAAGCTAAGGTGAAAAATAAATTAATACTATAGGCTGCTTACATGTAACTGAGTGGAACTAGCTTATTTACTTGCAACTTGTGACCTGCCTTGCCCGGAGAAAAAGACCCATATGGATCAAGCTCAGCTTCCCATTTTGCTTGAACAAAAAGGACCCAACACAAAATGTTGGATTGTAGGATGCTCCTGTTCAGGGATCCAATGAGTCATGCTTGTCTTCTTTCAGGATACTCCATTCCACCTTATTCACTCCTCCTAAGTGTCAGTCAACATTCCATGCCCACTGAGCATGCTCAATCCTCACTGATGTGCTGGGGTGGTGGTGGTGTCACTCCACTCCTTTTAGGGATGAGATTCTTTTTTCCCCCAAGTGATTGCTCATTAGGTCACTAATGTAATGTGCAATTAGGCTCCTAACCTGGGTAAAAAATCATATAAAGAATACAAACTTACGGGATGTGAGCACATTACTTTTCCGTAAACTGCAGCATTATGCAACTGGAAATTAAATGCTTAAGTAACACATTATTTAGTTTGCTAATGAAAGTATAATTGGACAAGTGAAGAAGCAAACATATTAGATAAAATAGCAAGTTAATGTAGCTTTCAGAACAGCATTACCACTCATATTATCAAGTTTCCACTGTTCTTTGTCTTCCTTATTTAAATAGCTTCCCTGAGGAATCTGGGTACAATTAGGAACATCTCTACATAAAAAGACTGGTCTCCTCAGATACAGAGCCTTTTCAAAGCAGACACAAACATCAGAATGATGAAATTTCAGGGCACGGATTGACAATAAAGGACATTGGTCTACTAACAAATCCCATTAGCACTAGGGTTTCTGCTTATACAAAGGGGCTTCCCTTTACCACTCTCGTGTGTGCCCCACACCCACCCGAAATCTACTTCAGAGGACTGGGGGAGCCCTTGGAATAGATACAGTGGGCACATGGGGGGTGTTCTATGGTCAAGCAGGAACATTTGCCTTAGCTGTACAGAGGATACAACCCATATCCCAAAATAGTACACAAAAAATAAATAAGTTTTCTTGAGCATTTCCAAGTCCAGCTGTTAAGTTTCTAGATTGTGTGAAATGCAAGTGCAAGAAGAGATTTGGATTTAGGTGTTTATTTGGGTTGCACATTGCACAGCCTCACTTTCAGTTCCCAAGTCAATTATTTTCCCGCTTTGACTGTGGAAAAGAAGAAGATTGGCAGAAGAGCCAGCACTATTTTATTGATCATATCTATTCTATGTGTGAGAGGGACGCGGGTGGCGCTGTGGGTAAAAGCCTCAGCGCCTAGGGCTTGCCGATCGAAAGGTTGGCGGCTCGAATCCCCACAGCGGGGTGCGCTCCCGTCGCTCGGTCCCAGCGCCTGCCAACCTAGCAGTTCAAAAGCACCCCCGGGTGCAAGTAGATAAATAGGGACCGCTTACTAGCGGGAAGGTCAACGGCGTTCCGTGTGCTGCGCTGGCTCGCCAGATGCAGCTTTGTCACGCTGGCCACGTGACCCGGAAGTGTCTCCGGACAGCGCTGGCCCCCGGCCTCTTAAGTGAGATGGGCGCACAACCCTAGAGTCTGGCAAGACTGGCCCGTACGGGCAGGGGTACCTTTACCTTTACCTATTCTATGTGTGAGCTAGCACTAGAGCAGAGATAAATCAAATATGACTGCCTGATTTGCTAAAGGTTCATTTGCTATAGGGCGGAGAATATGCAGAGAACAACTCAATTCTTGAATAATGGTTTGAAACTGTGGTAATTTTATTTAATATGTTCTACCCTCGGATAAGCTTGGCAAATTGGCACCAGCCATTTGGTTTCCGCCTACCTAGTACCAATCGTCACAACCTTTGTTCGGTTAGGCATTGGGTAAACCTTTGTTTGGTTGGAGGGGAGGTTGTTACCTTTGCCTGCCCCTCTTCAGTAAAGGTATCCTGTTAAAGGGATCCGGGGTGTGAATACTGTCCAAAGCCCAGAGGTGTAAGGTGGTCAGGTGGTACCCGATGCATAAAATTTCTTGTCACCCCCCACACACATAGATTGATTTATTTTTGCCTGCAAAAATGGTTTACATTATTTCATATTTTCTTACAAAGGAATAATAAGAAGTAATTAAAAAACACACTTTTATTTATATCCCACCCTCCCCGACCAAAGTCGGGCTCAGGGTGGCTAACATCAGATATATAACATTGGTATAAAATCAAACAATAATTAAATTACCTCCTAAAAACATGTCAAAATCAAATTAAAGTCTAATTAGATGCTTTTCCGCAGGGTTAGGGTTGGGAACAGTAAGTGCTCCACTGAACTGAAATTTCAGCCTTCACGACATAGGAAAACAGCCAAGTAAACAGCTATTTTCATGGAGGAGGGTCAATATATTAACTGATATGCATGAAATTTCATATATAGCTATATAATCCCAAGCGTAGTAAAATAAGACATTTGGCATTAAAAATAATAATAATACGAACCGCCCTAGTAGGGCAGTAATTGTTCCTTGATAATTTGTCACACCCCCCTCCATGATGGAACCTGGGGTGGACCGCCCCCCACTTCCTACGCCCCTGCTGAAGCCTGGGCTAGGGCCATGTTACAGCCCTGTGGGGACCCCTCAGGGTGCCACTATCTGACGTAAGTCATAGGGAACCCACTATCGGTGGTTTACCCTTCAATGGACTCCCTGCAGATGGGCAGGAGTCAAGATATAGCCTGGCTTCACCCCAATGCCGAAGCCAAACCACTCACATCTGTAACCAATAAAGTTGTGGCCTATTTGAACCCAAAACCCAAAATACTCTGTGTCGGTGTGTTTTATTGTTCTCCTGGGGAATTTGTGGCTCGGGTGCCTTGGCACAGTTTATCTGGTTAGCAAATGTGACCAAAATGGCTGGCAACCCATGGCTAATATGTAACAGTTAAGAAAATCTAAATTTCAGCATTCTTTAAGATAAGATAAGATAAGATAAGATAAGATAAAGCTATTAATTTTACCAAATTTCCAGCTATGGGCTGGGAATAGTATTTCCCAACATCTCCCAAACAGACTGCTTTAAGTTCCAAAGATTCTTCACTTTTAGTTCATGTTTGAGCCCCCTTTATTTGTCTCCATTTCTCCTTGGGTTGCCTATCCACGAACCTCTTTGCATTCTATTATTGCCCAAAGATATTCCATCCTATCCTCACTCGTTTATATCATATGCAGAAAATGTCAACAGTGCTATCTTGACTATCTAATCAGCTAGGTTCCCCCTGAATTCCTTATCTGAAGCATATGTTATCTTTGCCTAAGTAAAGGCATATGTCACAGGTGTATGTAGGCAAAGGTTCAGATACTCACTTGGCAAAACGAAAAGGGCAGAAATAAAAAAAAATCCCAAGAGACTGAATCAAAACTAAATCTATTCCATATTTGCATACTTTAACATTCTACTACAAGCAATAGGCAGCAATAATAAGGCAGGTTGTTTACCCAGCAAGAGTCTTGCAGGGTTCATGAAAGCACAACATGTCACAATTAGAATGCTTAAGCAACAGAGCAAAGGCTTCTGGGACAAATATGAATCTATTTTTCTCTAATATCTATAACAAGGGAACCTGGATAGCATTAATCATGCTTAATGTCAGGGCACATGTAATACTAAACCAGGCTCACCCAGCAGAATGCAACTGAATGTAGCTCACCAGCTGTAGGCAGTTGTCTACCCAGCATTCAGGAAACTTCATGTTTCTTCCTACCTGCCCAGGAGTGCAAAAACAGGAGGGCCACTTGGAAGGCCACAAATGAAGGCTCATGAACACCCCAAGTGATGAATGAAATATGCAGAGATAAACCTAAACGGTCAGTTACCTGAGAGAGAAGATTTAATACCAACCCATACTACTTGCCTCTAAGTTATAATGGAGTCACCTGTCCTGACCAGGATAATTCATCTCACACTAAGCTGAATCAGACACTTCTGATTCAGCTGAGTGTGAGATGCATTATCTTCAAGATGGAAACATATTCTCACCTACTATACTTGAAGTAATTACTAATTTCACCAGTTCCACTGTGTATGATACTGATTTAATGTAAATGAGATCAGAATCTGGGTCATTCCAAACTCCTGTATTGTTATTATGCACTTGTTTTCTAATGCCATTTCTCTGAAGGCTAATTTGGTGTTATTTATAACAATTCACATATTGAATACTCCCATTAATCCTTTAATATTTGTGTTGGCTAGGGATAATAAGCAGGAATCATAGCAGAATTTAATCCAAAAATGAATTTCAGTTTTGTATTTCTGTTATCTGTCATTGCATGCAATAGCATTCTACATGGCAAAATGTCCATTTACATTTGACTGAAATATTTTAGAGTACAGGAACTTACTTCTATCTGGACAGTACAGTATTTTCACAGAACGTATTTGTGCAAACATTGTCATGGTGTAAATAGCATAGTAAGATATGGAGGGAACAAACAAACAAAAAATAGGCATTGACACAATAAAGCTATATCAAGTATATAGTTGAATACCATGTGAAGGAGCTCAAACCATATTGATTAGAAATATGAACACCTGTCCTGTTTGGTCCAATGCCATTTTCCAATTACACAGTTGCATTTGGAAGGCATACAGGCTTACTAGCCTCCAAATTTTCATAATGATTCTGAAAGGCATTTTCTGAGAGGAGCACGACAGTCATAGCACTTATTCGTCATTGGCATATAGCTGTGTGAGGTCAAGACCCACTCCAAATAATCTCCCCAAAGTTGAAACGTATCTGGTCATTGGAACCACCATCTATATTGGTGATTAACTTTCTTACTCCCTGTCATGAAATAATCTTATTTTGTAAATTATAGCTCAAAGGAAGTGGCTTTGGGACAGCAGGCGAGAGAGAGTGCTAGAAGCTGAAAGCAAGGTAGCAGGCTGGGAAGGCAAAGAATCAGACGCATGCCAGATTACTGCTGGAATCCAAGACTGCAACTATGGAAGAAGCAGCAACTTATTGGGGTAGTGATGCTGTGAGCCCCTCCATCTTAGGCTCAGGATGTATATATGTGTAAATAAACCACATATCCTAATGACACCACAGTCTCTGCTGTCCAACATTCCAAGGAAACTGAACCCTGGGTAAGTGCCTAGAATCCCTGGATTCTCACACTGTTTGGAAATTGGGGTGGCATGCAACAATGTGCTATATATTTTCTACTAAAAAGCCATAGCTTCATATTATTTTTCATATTTCTGTACCTTTTCAGTATGATAGTCCTTTCAATGACTTCTGAAATATATAAACACTGTGCTTTTTCCAAAATTCACTAATAAACCATTTAGTAAAATACAATGCATGTTAATTTCTAAAAATGTTTCAGTAAAAATTCTTATGAAATATGAACATAGTTAAAAATTGTGTTTGAGACTCCTTAAAGGGAGTGAAAGGTGGGATATCAAATCCAAACTCCTCCTCTTCTTCTTCTTCTTACTCATCTTCTTTCCAATCTTGTTAAAATGTAAATACCTGTTTATATTTCCCGTAATTGATTCCTAGATGCCAGAATTAAACTGCAATCAACAGACTCAATAATGGAAAAGGATAGACTCCCACTGTTATATACCAGTCTCAAAATACAGTAAAAGTTCTCCTATGGGGTTTGTACAAATTTGTTCTATTATTTGAATTTGATCTTCGTGCAGAAAGTTCAAACAAATTATAACCTTGCCACCAACAGGAAAATAAGATTGTGACCTTTATATCATTTAGGCAAGTATATATGCAGTTCTTACCCTAATTTTGATCTTATTACTAATTCTGTGGAATTAAGTCTCACTGATATAAATGAGATTCATGAAATTTGCCTTCTCTGTGACTATACAGCTGTTGTGACCTTATATAAACTTTTATCTTAAATCAACAATTTCTTCCAGGTGTGGGAGATCTGAAAAGCATGCAAGTCTTCACATGCACAATTGCTGCCTTATTCATTCAAATGGAGAAAGCATATCTGCAGACAAGTTTCATCAACTAGGCAGTCTGAGCATAACCCAGCTTGCTTTAAGCTGAATTATTATTATTATTATTATTATTATTATTATTATTATTATTAATTAATTAATTAATGAAATTAGTATACAGTGGTACCTCAGGTTACAGACACTTCAGGTTACAGACGCTTCAGCTTACAGACTCCACTAACCCAGAAATAGTACCTCTGGTTAAGAACTTTGCTTCAGGATGTGAACAGAAATCGCGCAGCGGCAGCAGCGGGATGCCCCATTAGCTAAAGTGGTACCTCAGGTTAAGAACAGTTTCAGTTTAAGAATGGGCCTCCAGAATGAATTAAGTTCTTAACCCGAGGTACCACTGTACTGCCCTAACCGCAGGTCTCAGGGCGGTTCCCAGGATAAAATCACGATATTAAAACACAGAATACATAATCAATTTAAAATCAATTCATGAGCAAGGCCAGGTATGAGGCTGCTAGTTTATCACATTTAAAGGTATGATGTAAAAAGTTTAGAGAATGTGTTTGTCCTAAAATACAGGCAGTCTATAAATAAATACATAAATTCCCAAAACACCCCAGGAAGCTAACCTATTATCAGAATCAGTTTGCTTTGTTTTTCATAATAATAATAATCTGCAATATTTTAAAAATATTTTTACTAGTTAACTGACAATGGACATTTGTTACAACAGAAAGAGAAAAACAGTGTTCTACTTTAGCTTCAGTACAACTCACATCCCACTTCCTTCTATTCTTCTATTATCAAGTTATTAACCCTCAGCCATTTTGCCTGAACTGTTCCTTGTCAGCTGATGGCCTGCTCTCACACGTTCAATGCGTATTTCGGTTGCCGCCACTGACGAGAATGATTGATGGATCACTGTCTACATGATGCATCCTGTGGACCTCCCTAAGGCCCCCGCACATCAATTCTTCTTGATTGCTGGTATTCATTATGTATAATGATTATCCTGTGCATTACATTAAGCTGCATGAAAAGCTTTTTGCCTGAATTGGAAAATTAGATGTTCTTGTATGCTTGCCAGTGGAAGGCTTTTTTCACTGTGAGTGCTGCACCTTGACACTAAAGGACTAGGAAGCATGTTCTCACAGAACTCACCAAAGGACTCATCATATACGAGCATGAAGAAACGTTTGACACAGCAGGGATTTGCCTCTGCTGGAATGAGATGCTGCCGCAACAGGGAGAAATGCTATTACTGCAGCTATACAACTACTATTTATATAGAATGAAATGTGCAGAAGGCACAATTGATTGATTGATTGATTGATTGATTGACTGACTGATTGCCCGCCCTTCACCCTAAACCACCCAGGGCAGATTACAACATGAAAACACAATTTTAAACAACTTTCAATCACAGGAAGGCTTTAGTTGTGGTTCCTGCACTGCAGGGGATTGGACTGGTTGACCCTTGGGGTCCCTTCCAACTCTAGAATTTTAATTCTGTAATGGAAGTGTCCATGGGGCAAAAAGCAGGGGAGATGTCATGAGATGCAGGAGGACTTACTAGTAGGATACTAGAGCAACTGGTGCAGTAGGGTGTGGGTTTTTCATTGCCATTTCATTATTTTCATTGCCATGATCCTACACTTTGTCGAAGGGAAACTCCCCACCGGAGTAGAAATCATATATCGAATGGATGGAAAGCTCTTCAATCTGAGCAGGCTGAAAGCAAAGAGTAAGGTTACCATAACTTCCGTCATAGAGTTTCAGTAAGCTGATGACAACGTAGTGTGTGCACGTTCAGAGGATGACCTCCAAACCATCCTAAATATCTTTGCAAAAGCTTGCAAAAAGCTTGGCCTATCAGTCAACATCCAAAAAACCAAAGTGCTGCACCAACAAGTACAAAATAACCCCTCTGAAGCGCCACAAATCCAACTCAATGGTGTAACATTGGGAAATGTCGATCACTTCTCCTACCTAAGCAGTTATCTTTCCACAAGGGCCAACATTGATGCAGAAATCCAGCATCACCTGAGCTCTGCGAGTATTTGAGGACCGGGACATTCAAAGGGAAACCAAAATGCTTGTTTACAAAGCTATTGTGCTACCAACCTTACTATATGCTTGTGAAACATGGACCACTTATAAACGCCATTTCCAACTCCTTGAAAGATTCCATCAATGGTGTCTCCGAAAAATTTTACACATCACTTGGGAAGACAGGCAAACTAATATCATTGTACTGGAAGAAGCAAGGATCACCAGTGTTGAAACAATGATTCTTCAGCATCAACTTCCTTGGACTGGTCATGTTGTGCGGATGCCTGATGATCGTCTTCCAAAGCAACTACTCTATTCCGAACTTAAAAATGGAAAACGTAGTGCTGGTGGTCAACAAAAGAGGTTTATAGACTGTCTCAAGGCAAATATAATGCAGTATAAACACTGACAACTGGGAAACACTGGCCTGTGAATGCTCTAGTTGGAGAACAGCCTTTACCAAAGGTGTCATGGGCTTTCAAGACACTTGAACTCAGGATGCAAGGGAGAAACATGCTAAGAGGAAGGCACGCTTGGCAAATCCACACCGTGATCAACTCCTGTCCAGAAACCAAGGACGTGTGGATCCAGAATTGGCCTCCACAGTCACTTACGGACTCATTGTTAAAACTGTGTTTATGGAAGACAATCTTACTTGGCTTTGAGTGATCGCCAAATAAGAAGAAGAAGAGGGTGTGGGTGAAGTGGACCTCCTGACACTGCTGCTGCTTACCAGGACAGGAGGGCTCTGGAGAGACTGGATCTGCACAGGTGCGCCATCAGGAGCATCACAATGACACCCTGCCTCAACTCTCACTGCCCCAGAAGTGGCAGCAACATCTCGGTCAGGAGGACAGCTCTGTACTCTCACTCTACTATGCCAACTGCTCCTGGTTTGATATAACCCTGGGAATGCAGCATAGCTTTGTGGCAGAGGGCATGGGGAGTGGCTGGGGTTCTAGCAAATTAGTAATAATGCCAATAGAATAATACTCTTTTTGAAAGTTGTCTTTCAAAAATCCTTCAGGTGGGGAAGCACAGGAAGCATTTCACTTTCCCCTATTACCCACTGATTCTGCATTTCAAATCTGAACATGTGTTGAGAGAATTTGGCCTGAGCCATGATGGGTTGCACCACATCACATCTGATTTGCCCTGCAACAACAACAACGAAATTAAAATTCTCATTCAGAAAAAGAATAGTAATTCTGAATCCCAGTTGTCCTTCAAGTTTTAGTTTCTTCAAAGTTGTTCTTTTTAGAGTTAAATACTTGTCAAACTCTGCTCCCTGGATCAGGCATTTGTTTAGATCTAAGCATATATGGGGGAGACGACAATTCTTTGAAGAAACACAATCTGATCTTAATCTGGAGATTCTACACCTATGCCTTCAGGCACCAGTTTTAGGTAAAGGTCACCCAGGCTAGATAAAGAGAGTAATACAGAGTCGCTCACAGTGGTGAATCATTCCTTAGTTCCTTTGATTTCACCATACTTATTTTGGAATGAAATTATTTGACCTATTTCTTGTACCCTCAAGAAGTACAACACAAGACTTCAAACTCACTGGCATTAAATCTTGCTGCAAAAGGGCAAGGAGCCACCTTGCTCCCCTCTACGCAACCCAGTGTTTCAGTAATATAAAAATCTGCACCAAAAAACATACGATGACAGCTAATCATTTGCAAACATACAACTCTTTCAACGTCTGCCATGTCCCCCTTCACTTTATAGCATCTGTCTTGGCAATATAAATTGAGCTTGGTTTCAGAGGAGCTCAGTGTGGTAGAAAGGAGAAAAACAATTTGGCAAAGGAAGGAATAAAGAATGGTGTGGGGAGCAGGAGGGGAGTCAGACACAGGAACAAAGCTGTTTGCTTTCCCTGGCTCTTTCCTGAAAGAAGAATGGCTTTAGGTTTGCTTTCTTGCCATCTTTAAACAGCAATGCTACTGGAAGCAAAATGACAACTATCACGTTTATGAAAGGTGCCAAACAACCCGAAGTCCTCCTAAAAGAATCCCTTCAAACAGCTGCTCAGAAAGAAAGCAATTTAGTCTACCACACGGAGATGAAATATGTCACTTGAAATATATTGCTACAAGAAGTTAATTCCCTCCCCTTCTAAACTAAGAGCTCTGCTCCACATACAGGAAAATGCAGGAAGAAGTTACTGGGGAAAATATAAATTCAAGTTTGGGCTAATTAATCAAAATACCTTCCTGGACTGTATCATACCTCCATCACTCTACAAAATCACCAACCTCACCACCAAAGCAAGCATCTCTTAAAACAAACAACTTTCAATTTTGGCTACATTGCTGGTGTTTGACACTGCATTCAGGTTGTTGTGTTTAAAAATAATTTTTAAAGGGGTTGTCCTGGTTTGGGGTTTTTCCAGCTAGGAGAAAAAAGAATCTCACCACTATGGGGTACATGTTTTCAGTTAACAGAATGGAGTGCAATTGTCCATAGCCTCTTTGACCTACTGAAAAACTATATTTTTCTAGCAAAAATCCTCCAAAAACTGTATCTATATCTAGTATTTCATCCACACTCAAGAGTAGTAGAATATCCAAGCAAATGCATTTATTCCATTGATTTGAAATTTGTCATTTCTATTTATGTGAACAAAATTTCAGACATGTAAGCAGCAAATTAGATAACAAAAGCAATTGGAGACCATGTCAGAATAAAAAGAAAGAAAGACAAAAAAGTTTGTCAACTATTCAATATTAAGAGGTGGTAGGAAGCAAGACCAGATGGTAAGGGGGTTATTATCATTTTCTGGTTTTATATTTAAGCACCACTCCATTGACCTTCTGATTCTGTTTTTGTCATGTTGAAGGTTTCTTGTTGTGTTTGTCACCCATGCTCTGCCTTCTCCATTTGCTCTGGGACATGTTTTCTGATAATTAATACTTCAATATAAACAAGTTTCTTAAAAACTTATTTCTTTCTCACTGCCTTATCATCTTACTCTTTAAGCTGAGTGTTTTAGTTTTGTAACTGACACTGAATATTCATTTTATCCCAAATTGAAATATACACAACACTCTCTCTCTCTCTCTCTCTCTCTCTCTCTCTCTCTCTGTGTGTGTGTGTGTGTGTGTCTGTTTATATATATTTCTTTCCCTTTCCTTTTTTTCTTCTAATATGTTTCTATACTAAAGCCATTTTTGACAGGCACATGCATGTTTTTATCATGAAGAAACACCGAGCATAATGGTAAAGACCAACATAAAATAAACTGATAACAGCACTAATATTTTACGAAGTATTTTTGGTTGCAACAGAATACATATTAGGGCAAATCAACTCCCTGCAGCAATTTGGCCCGCAGTGTCTGCAGCAGGTTATTCAGAATGTGGATGGCCATTAACTGAACAGGTGCACCATCGCTTCATTCTTCAGTACCCAAGGGCACCTTCCCAAAAGGGAAATTTCATGCTTAGTCAAACCTAGGAAGCATATGATGTAAACATATGTCAACTCTCCTTCTATGTATTTGCTGCAGTCTCCCCCACCCTTCCCAGCTTCCCAAAATAACTTTCAGTTAAAGATAAATGATTTTCTACAGAAGTTTTTCTCCAGTGACTCATAACTATAGAATGGTTTTCTCAGGAGTATTAGAAAACCAACTGTTTTATACTGTAGGGATTTTTGCTAACATGCTCCCCCCGAAAAAAAACAACCCTCCAACTTACCTTTCTTCCAACAACAACAACAACATAACACTTTCTTGAATATTTCTGTCTACAGCACAGAAGTTGTTAAGCCCCTAATACTGGTCTTAATATAAAAGAGTTTGAGAATCCAGCCAATATGTTCTCTCATTTGTTCTCAGCCTGATAAAACCTATCTCCTGCACCAACTCACAGAAGTGACCTCCAGTGGGGTTCCAGTGAGAGCACAGCTGCACTCCCTCTGGCCAGTGCAATGGTTCCAGCCCATATACTGTATTTACTCAAATCTAATGCTCACCTTTTTTGGCCAAATTACGTTGCAAAAATTAAGGTGTGCATTAGATTCAATGGCACATTTACATTCGCCAGCAAATACTTTTTTTGGTTCTGAAAATTGAGGTGTACATTAGATTTGATGGTACATTAGACTCTAGTAAATACAGTACTTAAAGGGCAGCCTTGCCTCTGCAGGGGGCAGCATTAAATTGATGGGATGGGTATCTAGTACCAGGCCACAAGCTATCCTGTCCAAACAAACCAAAAAGCTCTCTAGTAAAATGGGGTCAGGATTGTTTGAGCTTTCAGTCACTGCCAGCCCCAAGGCATCCAGCAGGCCTAGCTGGAGGTCACACAGTTGACCTCCCTCCCACTAACTGAAAGCTACAGGGGTAGTAGTATGTCTGCTGTGGGCCACCATAATCTCTTCCTGCCACACAGCAGGGAAGTGGGGTGAAGAAGATAATGGGGAAAGAAAGGGATAGAGAGATAAGAGTGTGTCAAAAGAGGTGAACAGAAAGAGATGAGAAGCTGAGGGAGATGGCAGAGGAAGAAGTGGGCCAATCGAAGAGAATGAGGACGGATGCTAAAGGGGAATTCTCTGTGTGTGTGAGGGATTCTCTGTAACCCCTCAGAAAGCTTTGAAAAGGCACTGAAGCGGGGTTCTCTTAGGATTCAAGGAACTATGTTTGTCAAAAAGCTTGATAAATTCCTCTAAGAGCCTCTCTTCCAAAGCTCTGGGAATGCTTCAACAATTATAATAGGGGCTGAAGAAGGCCACTGAGGCATGCCATTTTGTGGATGCACACCCTGCCATTTTTTCTTCCCTGCTTCAAGCAAGGTTATTTATATTTATAGCTTCCCCTACCATAGAAGCCTCAAAGTGGATAACAGGAAGTCCCTTGAGGAAGAGTGGAATGTCAGTACTGCAATTGGCTGACCAAGGAGAATATGCTGGGGACAGATAATAGTTTCTGAGAGAGCTGAAAGTATTTTGAGAAAGGTTTTGCTTTCCACATTATATACGTGCATTTATTTTGTTCCACTATTGCTTTTGATTTGAAACATTGCTAAAACTCAGAAAAACTATTTATGAGAGGCAAGATTGGGATGAGTGTAAACATGATGAGCAGTAATCCCCTTTTCAAACTGCCTTCAAGCTTCAACTCTCTGAGAAAACTACCTTCTATCTTTAGCCCAAGCCTAATCCCCTCCAAACCATTCCTACCTGTCTACTACTGCCTTTGACTATCTGACGCTGGGCATAAGCAAGCCTCAGCTTCCAGCTTCCAGCTTTTGTGCTTTCTGTCCTAAAGCTTCCCGCCCCACAATTTCTTAAAGCTTTCCCTACTAATAGTTTTGGGGGGGTTTGTTATTGCATAATTCCAGCTCTTCCTAGTTCCGTTTTCTGTAGTACCATTATCCATTCATCCCCATAACAGCTGTGGCCAAGCTATTCATTCATTCATTCATTCACTAAGACAGACAGAGTGAAAGCGGGAAACTTAGCTGTGGTTGCTATTAGACTTCATCAAGAAGAGAGCAGCCTGAAAGGGTCTGTTGTGACTCATTTTTATGTCCTTGTGTCCAGCTACAACTGCTGATTCTATCCTCTAACCGTCACACAAAACTGCAGAGGAAAAATAATACATGAAAAGGCGAAGTTGCCAGTGATGCTGGCTGAGAAAACACTATGCATAGAGCCCCGCTACTGAGCCTGAGATCTCTGAACCCAAGTTGCTCAAGACTGCACAAAGACTGCAGCCCTTAAGCCCAAGCTTCATCAAGTGGCTATCATACCTATACCTCCAAGGGCCTCAAACTCCACTAAGCTATTGTGCCAATGAAGTCAGCAGCCAATGTGGTGCCATCTAGAAGCTGTTGTAATACAACTCCCATCAGTCTGAGTCAACAGGGTCAATGGTGAGGGATGATGGATTTTGTAGCCCAATTGTTGTTGGAGGGGCCACTGGTCCCATCACCTCTTGGCAAATAGAAGGGGAAGAAATGGAGGCAGTGAGAGATTTTACTTTCTTGGGCTCCATGATCACTGCAGATGGTGACAGCAGCCACGAAATTAAAAGACGCCTGCTTCTTGGGAGAAAAGCAATGACAAACCTAGACAGCATCTTAAAAAGCAGAGACATCAACCCGTCGACAAAGGTCCATATAATTAAAGCTATGGTTTTCCCAGTAGTGATGTATGGAAGTGAGAGCTGGACCATAAAGAAGGCTGGTCGCCTAAGAATTGATGCTTTTGAATTATGGTGCTGGAGGAGACTCTTGAGAGTCCCATGGACTGCAAGAAGATCAAACCTCTCCATTCTGAAGGAAATCAGCCCTGAGTGCTCACTGGAAGGACAGATCCTGAAGCTGAGACTCCAATACTTTGGCCACCTCATGAGAAGAGAAGACTCGCTGGAAAAGACCCTGATGTTGGGAAAGATGGAGGGCACAAGGAGAAGGGGACGACAGAGGACAAGATGGTTGGACAGTGTTCTCGAAGCTACCAGCATGAGTTTGACTAAACTGCGGGAGGCAGTGGAAGACAGGAGTGCCTGGCGTGCTCTGGTCCATGGGGTCACGAAGAGTCGGACACGACTAAACGACGAAACAACAACAACCACATTGGCTACCCTGCTGTACATGGCCCTGAAAGACCTCAGATTCCCTTCTTTTCAGGAATCTCAATCTTAACTGCCTGTTTCCTGCTTACTTTACTAGGACAGGGCATGGGACTTTGTTCATATGTGGGGGAGGGGTGGCAGTGGAGGGGATTATGGGTCATTTGGCTACTTAGTTCATCAGATCAGGGATCAGAACCAGGGGTACTCTTCTTCCTCACACATATGCATATTTCAGATATTTTCAATGGAGTCTGCTAAAGATTGGTGAACATTTGGCATAACCCCTTTGTTAAGCTAAGAAAATATACTCAATAAATATTTCAAGCAGATGTTCTAAAAGCCCATGTGTCTGGGTACACACCAAGTAATGGAGGAATTTTCTAAATCTGTATCATCATTGCTTCAATACCATATGATACATGATCATATGTATTGAAATGATCAAATCATTTCTGCACAGAGAAACTTCCACAGTACTGAGCTACTCCCTTGGAATTCCTCTCTAGAACCCTGTGCACTATTTTCATCTACCAGACACAGGACGATGCTGCGATGGTTTGATTAGATGTAATAAACTATTATCTTATTCTTGACACAACTTAACATGAAGATATGCAACTTAGATGACTAACGCAATGCATTATTGAACAGCCCAAATTAAAATGGAATACAATTAGAGGTGCCATCCATCCAGATGATGGATGCTCTTCGCCTTCCTGTTTTGTAAACATTATGCCAATGTTCTCTCTGTATGTTTGCCTCTTCTTCCCTTTCAAATATTTTGTTATGCTGTAGGTTGGATCCTAATGCCACCCTTTTGCTTGTGGAAGAGCTTTGGATTCAGTAGAGGCATCTGCTAATGGAAAAGAAGGGTCAGGGAAGGCAGGTCTGAATTTCTTCAGGTAGGAACTCACCCACTCTCAGAAAGTATCTACTAGTTTCAAGGGGAATTATTTAAAACAAGACACTATATGCAAAGCCTGTGATTTTGTTTGTTTGTTGTTTGCTTCAAAATTATTAGTTTTAATTCCTAAGTAAGTCAACATAACTTTAAACTATTACTGGAAAACCAAACACATTCCCTTGGGGGAGTTAGTAAAACTCGTGTTTAGCAACATGGGGTCACATCCAATTAAGTTCAACTTCAATGGACACCCACTGAAATTAAAGGACCTACGTTGGTCATGTCAAATTAATTTCAATGGGTCTACTCTGAGTATGATTAACACTGGATACAAATCATAAGTTGCTATTCATGGAATTAAGTAAGGAAGACCAAATACAAATTCCCTAGGAGTTGTATTTGCAAAACTAGGATGGTAATGAGTGGTAGGGAACATGCTTCACATGCAAAATGTTCCAGGTTCAATCCCTGTAGTCTCAATGTAAAGCTGGCAAAGACTCCAGTCTGGAACCCTGGAGAGCCACTGCCAGTCAGTGTCAACAATACTGAGCAAGATTCACCAACCGTCTGACTTGGTATAAGGCAGCTTCTTATATTCCTATGACCCTATGTTCCTAATTTAGAGGAGCCTGGTAATCAACTTTTGTGGTATCTCCTGAAAACTGGCTGCAGAAACCTAGGAAAACAACTGTGTTGAGAAACATAAACCCAAACAGTATTGAAATACCTTAAAGGAAATGTGCCAACTTTAAGTTTATACGTTTTCTATTATTTCTTCCAAGGAGAAAATAAAATAAAGTTCTCAGTATAAAAGCAGTGTCTGTGAAGAATGAGACAGTACGGAAAATAAAATAGTTATTTTAAATTCCATTGCATTCATCATTAAGGTCACTTAGATATGCAGAGACATATCATGGGAGGAGGAAACAGAGTTTCTTGGTCTACAAGAGAACAAATCAAAACACACAAAAAAAAATCAAGAGGGAATATCATATTTGAAAGGGCTATCTACTCAGATATCTTCCAGGGCATTGCTGGAGCCAATATCCTAATGAAAAACAAACAAACCAGCCGTAAAGCATTGTAGGAAGTTGGACCTAATTCTTCCATTATTATGTGATATAAAAATAAACAGTTCTTTTTTAAAAGAAGAAGAAGAAGAAAGAACTGAGCAATTGCATATTAAAAATACTAAAATGTAGCCACCATCTGTTACCTTGTAAGTCAGCTTTCATTAAGGCCATCACCTCTTCATGAGCCACCACAGGGAGCTATCATTACCATTAGCTATGATTAATGAGAATGTTGCCAATTGCAATTATTCCACCCAAAAGCTTAGGGATATTTTGGCAGTATCACATAGCCTAACTACAACCTCCATTCTCCTAATAACCTCATTAAAACCACTGTTTCAATTAAGATTATGGCTGCAATCCTGAAACCACTTATGAGCAGTTTCAGTGGCTTAAACAAGGAATGATTCAGCACGATACGAAAGTATTTTGCTAAGCAAAAGAAATTTCTCTCATCAGATCTCAGGTATTTTACAGTGGTTTCAGTCTAACTGGCTTCATTCAGTTACACATGTTTAAGTCCCACTGCAAGCGAATGGTAGTGAGTTTACATAACAGGCTGAACTTCAGTCAATATTCATAAGTCACTTTCAAACAACCATTTTGTTCCTGGTAGTTCCACCACCCTCAGAGGTTCAGCTGTGTATGTGTGACCTGGGACAGGGGATTCCCTGTAAAAGCAGAGGTGTGTTTGGCATCTTCATTGGACAGCTTAAGTCTGATGAAGGGCAAATAGTAATAAAAACAAAGAAGAGGAGTGACTATCATTGCCATGTATCTACACTACTTTATTCCTTTTGGGACTAAATGCAACATTGCTGCTGGCATCTATCTGTTTCAAGAGACAATTGAGTGTGCTTCTGGGGATGAAGTGAAATGCATAGTGACCTATCTGGCACACAAGGAAATCCTGGACACACACACACCCCACTCTCGGCCTCGCCAGTGTGGTCCAAAGGAAAGCAGAGCAATTAGGCACCAGCTTGGCTGCAGGAGTTATGAGGTGTACAAGGAGCCATCCAATCATCTTAGGGACTGCACTCCAGATCTGTGTAGAGTTTACCCCTTAGTTTTTTCTTCTCCTGAAGATGTCTCACCAGGTAGCGGGTATGGATTCTTCCTCAGAGAAAGTCAGATTTGCCCTAGCGTGCGTGAGTGTGTGCATACCACCAGGCCAATCAGAAGTTGAGATTAAAAAAAAAAATCCAGACCATGTAAAAACTATTCTGTTGTTTTACACTCAGTATCACAAAACCATCTGGGCAAGTTTATGAAAATTTCCTCAAAGAGATTTTTCAGATGCCTAGCTTGTCACCAGACCCATAAGGCAAAATTTGAAGTGAACATTTTTCCTCAGGCAAAACATCTGAGAAATTGTGAGGAAAGACAAAAAAGTTTTTCAGACAACTAACCCATTTTTCAGAGTGGAGAGCAATACGTACTTTTAATAGCAGGAACATGCCCCTTAGATTTATTTTTAATTATCAGTAAAGTCCAGGTTGTGGAGAGGGGGGAAAAGAATCAAGATCTAAATGAAAAGTGGATCTAATCAACTAAAGATGTCCTATTCTGTTATTGTGACAAGATTAAAATATTGACCTCTGGCCATTGTATAGTAACTGTAGGATTGCATCCAAGTAATCATCCTGAACTACAGCATTATAATTTGAACAAGAGATTAAAACAGAAAATGTAACCCATACATCTCCTGAAATAACAGCTGTCAAACTACAAAACTGTCTACTGTATCCATGCGTCAGAATGCTTTCCAAGGAGCTCTTATACTTAAAATGCATTTGATTTATATTAGATGCCATTTGAAGGCTCCAGCACACTTCCTCCCACATTTAATCCCCAGGAGTCACAGCCTAAAAAAAATGCCATTTGGAACATCCATTATAATCCCTTTTAATAGTTCGTCCTAAGGACCATAATCTATTTCCCTTCACATAAGCATCAGCTACAAAGCCTCGGACAATATACAAACATACTCTTGATGGTAAGAACAGAATACACAACACACACACACTAATAATAATACATTATGATACCTTCTAAGGTGTTACCGGGAAATGTACCCGCTTAAGTGATTCTGAGAGCACCCTTAAATTCAGAATTGGCTTCCACATTTTATGCTTTTTATACAAAACACCAAAACAGGTATTGACATTTCTTGTGACTTTCTCTGAAAATAGATTGCACTCATTTATTGCATCCACAACACATGAAGTAAAGTATTACTTTCTTAAACTGATAATATATTTCCAAGAACTTTCTTATTATTGTGGATGGGAATGCAGCCAATGAGGACAGGATGCACATAAGAGGATACTCAGTGTAAATGCAACCCCCTGTTTTGCTTTGCCTATAATTATCTGTAATGAAAATACATGCCAATCATATGGCATTGTGATATACCGTACTAAGCTCCTGGGCATTGTTTATAAATGTTCACATGCTCACACTTGCAAATTTCTTTCTCTACTCTGAAGAGCTTGTTGCTAAACATTAAGTTAACAGCACTGGTAGAAACATGCCTTCACCTGGGATTCTTCACCTAGGATTATCCCTTTGTATGTACCAATACAGCAGCGATAGCACCAAAGTTTAGAATTGGGGCAAAATGTTGATGCACACCAACATTTCAGAAAACACTGAGTCTAAATCCTGCTCCAATTTTTGGCTTGATTTCTTATAGGCTCATCCCACCACCAGCATGACCATTTAAAAAATTGTTTGCATATATGCAATTTTTAAAAACTATTATATATACAGTGGTACCTTGGTTTATGAACTTAATCCGTTCCGGAAGTCCGTTCTTAAACCAAAGCGTTCTTAAACCAAGGCGTACTTTCCCATAGCAGCGGGGGACTCAATTTACAAATGGAACACACTCAACATTTTCTTATTCCACAGCAAAGTTCACAAACCAAAAGACCTACTTCTGGGTTTGCAGCGTTCTCAATCCAAGTTGTTCATAAACTAAGCTGTTCTTAAACCAAGGTACCACTGTATGTAACTCTTTTATATGTGTTATTATATTGTAAATAACTTTGGGATGCCTCTCAGAAGTGATTCATAAATAATAAAATAAAAATAAACTAACTAAAAATCTTTTAGAGCTGGAGATCTAAAATTCAGGAAAGAGATTGTTAAAAGGCATTAATGGGTTAGGAGTGGAGAAAAGTAAAGAGTGAGAGGGATCAAAAACAGTGAGCCCATAGGCAGAGGTAAGTCATGCATGTTAGGTTAGGACATTAAAACAATTATTTGTTATTCTTTAATAATTGTTACTTCTTTTGGCTGTTATTTCCATAAGAAAATATGTTTACTGGTTTTGTAATTCATGAATGTGTCCTGCTCTAGGGGATTCTAAGCAGATCTCACCACATGTGCTGGATTTGAATTACGTAACCAAGTAAATAAAATGAGAGTCTTACTGCTCACTGTAACTCAGTAGATAGCGGTAGCTAGATTTTTATGGGATATTAAAGGGAATTTGGACTCAGTGGACCAGCTGAGTGACCTCTGGGAGACTGGGCTTTGTAGGGAACCCCTAGAACCATCGGAAGAATGTTGAACCAAAATAAGAATGCTGATAAAACATGTCCCCTGTGACACATGCTGGTGCCAATCATAGAGGCACAACTAGCTGCTCTGACACCCGGATCAGCACACATACTGTGCATCCGGGGGCAGGGCTAGCTGCCCGGGGGGTGGGACAAGCATCACAGGGGGCAAGGGCAATGTCACCCCCCCTCAGGGATGACACCCGGGGTGGGCCACACCCACCGCACCTCCTTCCTCCCCCAGTGGCTAATAGACAAACTCTGGCTTTCAGAATTCCCTAGTGCCTAGTTTCTTATCAGTAAAGTTCGAGTGTATAGACAGTGTTTCTCAGACTGGTTGGTTGTCAGTGGCTGTTTGCTTTCTTGAGAACTAATGGCAGGTACCAAAATGGACAATTAGCAAAAGCAGCTATTAAAAAACGACTCCCAACATAAGAGAATTCTCATTTTTTTAAAAAATGAAATGTGCAAGTGAACTGCTCAGCAAACTGTGGACAACATTTGTTAACTTATAAAGCAAGGCTATTAATTAGATGATGATGAAGATGGTAAAGTGCTGAAACCATGGCAAATGTTGCTCATCTTTACTGCTCATTAATCAAAATCAGTGTTTTAACTGTCAACAGCCCCCATAGCATCTTCCTAATGACTATACTGTTGGGCTACATATCCTGCTGTTTATCTGTAGCCAAAATAACACTCAAAATCCATCACTACTCACAGATATGCCGTCAACATTCGTGACATAGCTTCAGGGTGAAAAGAGTGGGGTGGAGGGAGAGAGGAAGCAAGCAAGAAAACTCTTCAAGTATATGAGTGATAAAATCCCAGCATTATGCTTCAGATGCTTACGCAAATAGTGCCAGGAAATTTTAAGAAATTGTTTTAAAGAGAGCAATGACCCCCCAAGAAGGATCATAGCACACACAGCTATGCCAGGCTGCTCCATAACACAGTATGAGACTTTCAAAAACAAATCCAGACCAATAGGGTTGCCAGCACAGAGCACTCTACGAAGTAGAGAGAACGCTGTTTTACATTATTACATACCTTCTGCTTATTGTTTTTAGTCAGCTTGAACAGCGGGTCTTCTTGACCTTACCCAGCAGAAGCACCAGTTGCCTAATACATTTTCTAAGTTAATAATGCAGAAAACAAGGAAGCATGAGATGTAAATAAATTATAGAAAACTGGGAGGTGAACATGTAAGGTACTGTCAATCAAAGCACATAAAATGTGCCTTGAGTGCCACAAGCAGACACAGATAATTGGCACTGACTATATCTATAAATCCCTTTGTGCATCAGCAGGGGGCTGGGGAAGACTATGATCTTCAAAACGATCATGAAAAACAAGTTGGTTTTGCAACAACAATGTCAGCCAATACTGTCCTGGGGAAGGACAACATCCAATTCACTCTCTGTCAATCTTTTCTTCTGTGGTGCAGTGCACAAACCTCAGACTGTATGGAAGAAATATGTTCATGGTCATTGTGCTTAAAGGAATATCTCTTCAGTTTAACAAGTCTGATATAGGAAATGGCGGCCTTGAAAAATCCATGTCAACACAGGAGAATCTTGGATGGACAGAGATGGGGAGGTCTGATAATTGACATATGGACCTCTGCCACCTGGGGGCAGGGCATCAGCTGTCACTGCTTTTATTTTATTTTTAAATTGGAAATAGTTTATTCTAAAAACTAGCTCTAATTGCTTAAATGGAAACTGTAATGTCACAAATTTAAAACACTATTTTTGTGACAACAGAACATGAGAAAAAAAGCTAACTTTCTAAGCAGTACAGTGGTACCTCAGGTTAAGAACTTAATTCGTTCCAGAGGTCCGTTCTTAACCTGAAATTGTTCTTAACCTGAAGCACCACTTTAGCTAATGGGGCCTCTTGCTGCCGCTGTGCCGCCAGAGCACGATTTCTGTTCTCATCCTGAAGCAAAGTTCTTAACCCGAGGTAATATTTCTCGGTTAGGGGATTCTGTAACCTGAAGTACCACTGTATTACATTTAAGTGCTACTATAAGCAAGCTCATCTTTTCCATCTAGTCCAGGCATAAGCAAACTCAGCCCTCCAGATGTTTTGGGGCTACAACTCCCATCATCCCTGACCACTGGTCCTGTTATCTAGGGATGATGGGAGTTGTAGTCCCAAAACATCTGGGGAGCCGAGTTTGCCTATGTATGATCCAGTCAAAAGAAAGGAAATTGGTATATGGACACTGACAGGAATTGAGTGAGGTTAATATGCAGGTTCCCCAAGACTCCAAGAAGCATTTGGAGACCTTCAAAAAGCAAAGACATCCTGACACAGGAGCAATTTGAATAAGTGAAAATGGCCTCCAAATTTAGTCTAAGAGAGGACTGAATCTACTGCTTCCTTCAATAACATTAAAATAACATCAAACAGTTTTTATTGGGGCTCCTGGCTGCACCCAAAATTAATGGATAGTGAAATGGGAGGGGCATTTTGTTGAATATTCTCTGGGGGTGGGGACTGAATTTATCCAACAACAAGAGGAGCTTGAAAACAGGAAATTATTTTCTGAGAAATGTCAGTTTCCCCCTACAATATAACAGTCACATGGACACTGGGTCACAAATAAAAGTATTTGGGAGTCCTCAACTAATCTTTACTCACACATCAGAGGATAACACAGTCTTTGTGCACAAAGGAGCAAGGATTTATAGACCAGGACTGTGATGCTTTAGAAAAGCTGCAGAAGTCAAAGCACACCTGTCAAAGCAATTGAGCAATGTGCTGTGTAGGACTCCCCAGGGACCCCAACCATTCCAAGGGATGCTCTGTATAGCAGTTTGCCAGGCAGCATTCATAATTGCAGCCCCAGGGGGACCATGTGGCCTCATGCAGCCGAGAGGCAGGCATTGAGGCATTCTGAAATTTCTGATGCCTCTTCAAGGTAGTCAATAGTCCCAAGGATATTATGGGAAACAGCTGGTCTCACAAGATGCTTTCTAAAAAATATTGTGTAGCCCTAAAGGGACAGCTTGAAATGAAGCTGCCTATAAATCCCCAATGGGTATCTATGGAATAGGCTGGCGCCTAGCAAAGGGAAACAATTATTTTCAGGAAACTCAGCACTTAGAGATAAGTCTCCAGAAGAAAACTCTTAGCCTTAAATCTATGCCATTTCACACATTACCCAGAGGCAAAACCAAGTTTACTTAATATACTCTCAAAAGAGAGCTGTAGCCAATGCTACATCACATGAGGGCATCTGTATTGTTGCCAGGCTTAGCCATATGTCTAATCATACTTTACAAAGAGTCACAGAATCATAGAATTGTAGAGTTGGAAGGGACCCTGTGGATCATGTCACAGGGGATGTTGCACTGTATATTATCACCATCATCATTTCACTTTATTCACTTAAATTATTGGAGGGGAATTAGTTGAAAGCCACTGATTCCCAATATGGATTTAATCAGAAGTCTGTCTGTCTGTCTACTTACTTACTTATTTACTTACTTAATTTACATACTTACTTACTGGACAAAAAATGGCAGTCAGAGAGTAAAATCACTTTGTTGCTTGAAGCACCAAGTGCAATGTTATGGAATGGCATAATGGTTAGTTACAGCAATGCACAGGCTACCCAAACCTGTAGAGCTTGAACCAACAAGTGGAAGGAACTCTTCTGTCTGTGGAAGGGCAATTCTAGATTCAGCTACTAGAATCTGGTTTGCACATATGAAATCTGCAGCCTGGTCAGTCTGCAGCTACATGGGAACACGGTGCCTTTAATGATGCTGCATGATGCCTGCCAATAATGCTTCAGAGACAGCATTCAGAAGGCACAGCATTTACTTTTATCCCACCTTGAGACTACTTTGAAGAAACATCCCCGATACAAAGAGTGTTCAACCTTTTATTTAAAACAACAACATTCTTCCAGCAAATGAGATTTGTGGAGCTTTCTACTCTGGAGGCACTTTTGTTTTCCTTTCACAAAATGAATTCACATTGGCAACATGCATAATAAAATACATAATTAAATCATCCCACTTATGGTGGAAGAAAGCATTACTATTGCTGGGTACATCCACACAATGGGTGCTACCTGGATGTTAAAAAATGCACCTCCATCTTTAATTATTAAATGGGGGAGGAATGATATAAAAATTTCAAGCATAAATTTAGTTAAACTTAAATTCTGAAAGCCAAATTCAGCTCTGCAGCCAGCACTGAAGACCTAATCTGTCCCATGTCCCTTCTCTTTGGCTCACCCCATATTAGTCTTGTAGAAACAGACAGCGCAGACACAAACAGAGACTCTTCTTTTCCTATCACTCAGTCCCATTCTGGAGATACTTAAGGCACTGAAATAGCAAACATATTTGGAAAGAGGCTGTTGATGTTCTTGTCTTGCAGGAACATGTCTAGTCCTTTTTTAGAATTCATTTGGACAGGAAAATAAGAAGAGGTAAAGCTGTACATTCCCCCACCCCACCCAAAAAACAACTTCTCTCACATTTTATAAACATCTTTCGCAGCATGTTCAAGTAAAGCCACTTTAATAAACACAGCAGATAATATTGCTTTTGGGCAACTTTTTTCATACTTTAGAAAGCCTTGAAAATTTATGACATTTGTCACAACATATCCCCATATATAGCACTAGTTCTTCTTCCTTTTTAAGGAGATTGAAGCAATATTTGAGAAGCTTACAGAGTGATAGAATAGCAATGAAAGGATTTCAGTGCAAATAGAACTGGCAAGATGGTGAATTAAAATGAACATCACCACTTTATCTCTGTTAATATTATGTGACTGTTACTCGTGGTGCTATAGTCACCTATCTGTCAATATTTCCATAATTTTCAGTAGTTTAAAAATGGGCATCAGGTATGCTTTCACTGAAGCTGAGAAAGTTCAGTTTAGATCATTTTTAGCAATGTTACAAGACCAGCATGGCATTTAAGTTATATAATATTGTGGGAGCAAGAGATGAGAAATACCCATATTACTAGCAACTGAAGCTTATTTTAACTCCATTTGTCCATTATTCATTATAGATGAGCTATAGAGTTGATTTTCCTCTTTAATTTTAGAGTGAAAATTGTAGTAAATAAATTTTAAAAAGGTCTGCTAGATTATTCTGAACGGAGTAAACATGTTTCTCTCTAAAGGTGAAGTCTGGCTTTAATATTAGATGGTTATGCTGGAAAAACTATAGATACAGGACACAGATTCTCATAGTAATACTAAATACTAAATTTTTGTAACACTTTAGAATGTTCAAAGTGCACCACATACATAATTATATTTTCTTTACTTTAGCCCTGTAAAGTAGATCAGTGTTATCTACCCCCAGATTTCAAATGGGTGTGCACTAAGAAATAGTGGTTTGATAGGTTTGTGGCAGGGGCAAAGATTTAAACCAGGGACATCCTTGAACCAGAGAAGGACAAATCGCCAGTAGCCTCCACCCAATTTTCTGTGGTTCCAAAGTTCCTCTCTCCACTAGGAGCCCCCTATACCTCATCTCACATTGTTCAAGAGAGGCCCCTAATACACCAGGGAAGTTTTTAGGGATGCAGGGGTTTGTAGGGGGAAGAGGAGTTGGGGAAGCTTTCCTTATGCTCACTTATCTTAGGGTCCTAGCCATAGCAAACAGACTTATAGACTGAAGTAACAGAGGAAACATAGCAAAGGCTATTTCACCAGCAATAGCTAGTACTGGGTGAGTCTGTGAGAACCAGGAACAGAGCTTCCAGAGCGGCATTAGCATAGTTCTGATAAGTTGCAATAGCCTATTCTATATTTTAGAAAGCAGTTAATTTGTCTGTATGCCTGTTCTCTATGCATTCAGACACCTCTTGAGATATCACTGCCCAAGATGGTGTGATGGTTCCTACGCTGGAGGAGCTGTCCTTGCTCACCTGTCAAATTTGGCCTGCAGGATGTGGGGGAGATAAGGATCAGGCTCTTGGGCCTGATCTAGTTCACCACTCCTAATCTGCAGTCCTACCTGGAATACAGATCTATTAAATGAATCGTTCAACAGATCTGTGGGCCGGGGCACTACATTTTGGGTAATTTAGAATGGGATGCAACCACTGCCAATGGGAGCTCAGCTGGATCCAATTCAAAACTGAGTTTTAATTGTTGTAGCCCACTATTATAAGTGGCACTGCCTCTCACTTTTTAAAAGCATCCAGATCAGGCCTTCTAGGCAATTGCAACCCTTGGCTAGTGCTCAACCTGATCAACTGCAGGCGCCAGGCTTGATTTCATTCGTTCTCCATGCTTCCCACAATTGGCTTGAAGCACTTTACATTTTGTTCCTATGTGGCCACTCATCCAACCTATGCTCAGGATTAGACCTGCTTATCTGTAGCATTAAAAGCAGTGTCAGTATCTTTGCTCTTGGAATAACCGAGAACACAGATATGTGCCTGACACAGCAAAAATTAACATGTTCATGATGTGGGTCTCTTAGAAAATGTGGCATCTGAAATTACCTTCACTTAATTTCCCAGCTTGCCCCAAAGGCTCTATTCACTTCCAGCATCTGCATTTAATTTTTTTTAGCATTATACATGTAGTTTATTTACTAATTATCTTGTATACAGAGAGAAAGGGCCTTCTGTTTTCAGAGTCTTCTATTAGTCTCACCTGATTTGAGGATTCAGAACTTCCACTGAATCCAGTACTGATATGGGAGTTCAAAGCATCAGAATCTGGCTTCTTACTTGGACTGAAATGTGAATACAAAATGCAGCTTTCACCAGTGGCTTGTGTGTGCATGTTGAGATGAGGCAGTTGTTTAAAAAAATGTTTTGTTTATTAATTATGCTGCTTTTTAAATGGGTGGCTATATTCAAGTGGGAAAGGATGACAAAAAAAACAACAACTATAGCACATTAAATACTGACACAAAGAAATGGAAACAAACATTTCTCGGTTCTTATTGCTTTTTAATTAGTGCCTATGGGAAGATAGACTGCTATACCAATGCCATTTATACTGATACTGTCCTGAAACATTGATGTGCAAAATCACTCTCATACCTCCCACTGTCTTCCATAGCCCCAGAGCAGACATAAATAAATAACTAATGGGAAGAGCTAGAAAACAGAATCAGTCATTTCTGTTTCGCCTTCGTTTAGACACACAAAGAAGGAAGAAAGGGAGAGAGACTGAGGGTGCACTGAAGGAGTGATGAGACGAAAGTACCAGATGGATTCTCTCTAATGGCTGATTTATCAAACAGTTATTTCATTATTTGGGACATATTTCATTGGATTAAGTTAGGTATATTCAACAGCATGAGGCCTCTAGATCCACAGTGAGCTTTTGTTAAAACAGTGGCTTTCCCCCCCTTTCCTTACAAGCTTCTAGCCCTCATGGTTGCAAAGATAGATTTCAAAATGTGACAGTAGCAGCCATACAAAGGCACACCACTCAACTGTCCCAAATTAAGCAGCATCTTATGGATTCAATGAAACGGCCCCCTTCTCCACCACAGGTTCTGCTGCTGTTGTGGCCAACTTCCGCCACTGCCATATTCCTGGGAGCGGGTGCAGCGCATCCAGAAGCACACTTCTGGAAGAAGGCACACCACTTCTGGTGGCTGTGGCAAGAGCGAGAAGGCTGTGAGAAGGCCGAAGCCTAGCCGCCACCGCGGCAGAGGAGAAAGAGCCAGCGAAGGTAAGGCTGTGGTGGGAGGGGGCAGCTGTGGCACGAAAATCAGGCAGGTGGAGAGAAAAAGAAGGCACTGATTGGGCAGGGTGGGTGGGAGAAAGAGCACTTGATGCTCTTGGTATCTGAGTAGCTAGTAATCAGTGGTCCTGCTGGAACATTTTCTTATATAACTGGTAGTCAGCCTGCTTGTCGCTTACTACCTTTTCCCTTGCTAACCTTAATTGAATAAAATATCACAAAATGGACAAGGATTCAAGGCATGGGATGCTGACTAGCGATGCACCTGCTGGACATGAGGGCCTGCATGTAGCTGGCAAGAAACGGGGTGGGACACAGAATGAAAAGTGGAGCTGAGGACCAGAGAAACGAAGGGATTGGGGTAAAGCCTGTGGTGGGGAGAGTGATCTCATAGAGGGCAGAAGAAGGGTGGGTGTGTTTTTGGAGGGGGAAAGGGCTTCAATGACAAATTATTGGACATAACTAGTTAGAATGATTTGGAAGCAGGTCCTCAATTATTGCATAGTATGTTAGAAGTATTTATTTGCTGATAACCTTCAAATCCTTCAGAAAGGTGACAGTAAAAGTACTGATATTTTATTAATATAATGTGTTGTCATGCTGCCTTAAGTATAGAAAGTTGCATGAAGTCTGTTTAGTTGGAAGGCAAATCATTTACTTGGGTCAGAAGCCACCCAATGCTCAACACAAGTGGTCATCTAGGCAATTCAGATGCAGCAGATTCAGGGATGACTTTAGCACGGTCAGCTCTTGGCAGTAGAGGACAGCATATGCTGTGAATACAGCACACTTATTCTTGGGGGAGAAGAACAGATAGCACAGAAGCAACTTTTAACAGATGCACGCTGGTGAGGAATAATTTACCACTTCTCTGAATGTTATTTAGTAGTTCACCTCTCACTCCCAAGGTGTGGCAACAACAAGTGAAAGCTGAAGTACGACATTTGATGAGCGTAATAGAATCTGCATCATTTGATGAGCGCAATAGAATCTGCCACTTGTTCTCCACCAGAGAAAAAAACAAACTTAAAAAAATCCCCCAAATAAACCCAGACAGGTGACAAATTCTACAACCAATAAGCTAGAAACTATTTTTTATTTTTATTTTTTTGAACTTCTTTGCTGGTGTTTATTTTGATCGAGTTATTCAGCTTCCATCATGCTTCCTGAAATGAGCAAGGTGTACCAACAAAGATTACTTAAGAAAGTATGGACTTTTTTTCTTGGCTGTAAATAAATAAAAATTTAATCAAGTTCTGCATCAAAGAAGCACCCATCCACCACTCACATATGCAGCCCATCTGAAGGAAGACATACATGTACCAGGAATCAGAAATACTCAAAGAATCTCCAGGGAAAATCTGGGTAAGAGCAGTAACAAGTAGAAAGATAGTGTAAAATCTGGGGAGCCTCCTGACATAGTGAGGAGGGGAAGACTATTCCTGACCTCAGAAGGAAAAGCAGCTTCCTCTAGGAGAGTCTATATATGTAAAGCTGGACAACAGGTAGAAACAATTAATCAAGCTGCATCAATAACTTCAGTTGAACAGCAGAAACAAGTTGATTTGCTCATGTGTAGGCGGCACATTTGCCTGCTACTTGAAACATCAGGCTGTAATACATATTGTTGAAGAAATATTGCTCACAATTATACACCTCAGCTTAGTTTTTCAAGCTGCTGTTTGGTATGAGAACACTGGAGAGAATTTACTCATGAGTAAACTGCATAGACTCCCTTTGCTCCTTGATGCTATCGCTTGCCCCAGAATTATTGCTATATGTAGCCTGTGCATATGCAGGCTGAAAGTATGCAAAGAGGAGCACAGGGATAAAGAGTTAGAAGTAGCACATTCAAATAACAAGAGACCAAGGGAGTAAATGTTACAAATGCACCATCAAAAGTTGGGAATAATTTATGTTTATTCTACTGCTAAAAGGCATCATTAAACAAAATGCCTGTTCCTTCTGCTCCTTAGTTCCATTCTTAGACCCCAGATAAGCAGGTGCTCTTTGACAGAAACAAATGTGTATTACACATAGGTGAAGATTCTGTAGAGTGGTTAATTTGCTGTTGAGAACTGCCCTTGGATCAAAGTCAGATATTCTTGTAAATTATATGTTTTACTGAAAACAATTTCACAGGTTTCATTATTAATACATGGAAGAAAACTGAATTGATCCAATTGTTACATGAAAAGCTTGTATAGCTACATCTCAACATGTTAGTTCTTTCACACTTTAAAACATTTTGATTATTTCTTAACCCCATCAAGATTAATTTAGACTACCTGGAGATAAAGCACTTGTGAAACAGAGAGGAAAATGAAAATACTCTCCAATTCCCAAGTCTCTTTTTGGGCTGTATTATATTTACTTCTTTCCCATTCTACCACTAGGTTTGGCAACCATATGGTCAGATGGAGGGGGCGGGGGGGGGGGGAGAGACTGTGACTAAGTGAGAGACTTGCAGCCTCAACAATCTGCACTTGAAAATGAGCAAATCCATATGGGCTTTGTTTTTAGGTCAAACACAGTCACCATAACACTCCGTATATTTTTGTACAAGATGTTCATTTGGAAGGTAAAGTTGTTCATTCTTGAAGCTCAACTATGTTGACAGCATTGAAGCAACCACAATTTCAGTTTTAAACCCTGCAAAACAAACTGAACCCTCCCAGATATAGCCATACACACATACAGAGAGGGAAAGAGAGAGAGTGCTAAGAATCGTCTCTTCATTTTTTGTAATGTGTACCTGTGCATATATCAAGCTTTAACCTTCGCTATATGGGAATCCCTTGCAAACAATTACAGTGCCTGAAGACAGGTCGTGTATCTACAGCAGCGACCAGGGAAGGAACGAACGCTGGGAGGAACGCAAAGAGAAGTAACGCCATGGTGCACTTCTAGCAGAAAAACTGGGTGCCTTCATCTGCCCTACCTGCAATAAAGCATGTCTCTCCCATATTGGTCTCTATAGCCTCAACAGGCACTGTAACTCTTTAACAGTTTGACTTTACCCCCAAAGGTGGACTCTTCCATAGTCTCCTGAGACAGATGGGTGCCCACAAATATCAAGGTTTCTAGCCTGAGGACACAAAAATGGACAAGAGCTACCACAAATGTTACTTTTTTCCTGTCACTATGTCACTAACTTCAATACAAGAAGGGCAAGGAGGAGGGAAAGGTTATAAGTTGTTTTCAGAATTGTGGCCTTAAATTTTAATTTATTAAATAAAGTTGATGCTAATATACCTGATAATACGTGGGAAAGTATTCTATTCTATACCCAGGGACTGAAAAAGTCAAGAACCAGTTTTTTGGTTCTTTGCTGTTTCAAGAAACAGCAACGCAAATGAACTGCTTGGAGCCTTGGCCATTTCTGGACATAACTGAAGCAATTATTTTCTTGGATTCCTTTTAATTAGCTTGACTGTACAAACAGGGTACAACAGGTCTACATTGCTGTAACACCGAGTATTTGTGAATGCTTGTGAGAAACTATCATGAGGTCAAAAGTTACAAGCAAATTCAAGGTAAGAGAAAAACTTACCTATTTCAAGGGCACCACACTGAAGCTGCTTTCATTTATTTATCGCTAGTTTTTCTAACCCAAACAGCTCATTGTGTGCCTAATTGCGAGAAGCGCGCCGTCTGGAGCAGGGGACGAATCATGTTAAATTAGACACTGAACAACGGTATTAGGATGAAATAGGCCACAGCTTTATTGAATACAGATGTAAACCAGTTTTGGCGAAAGCATTGGGTATGTATCCGAGATCAACCAACCCGCCTGCTGGTTGACAATGGATAGTCAACACTAGACTAAAGGTCACCCCCACCAACATACATTGAATGTGATGCTCCCTCCAGGGCCATCTCTCCAAGGGGGTGCTATGGCCCATCTGTCCCCACATGGGCTTCTGGACAGCAATACCCCTTCCTAGACCCCTTTAACTGGGTACCCTAATGTTAAGATCCAGAACCAATGTCTCAACCACCAATTGTGACTATTGCTATAAGGCAGGTGAAAACCTACAGGCAGGCCAATTAGTCTGGAGGGAATATGGTCCTGAATATAGTGACTGAGTATTCCATAGCAAGGTCCATGCATGTTGTAACCCTCTCACTCCAGGGCAGAATGACTGGTGGTAGGAAATCCGGCTTGAAGAAGGGCCAGAGGCTGGGCACCATTCCCTTTTATAGGGAGGAGGTGCAGCTGGCTTCTGCCAGGTCTCCACCTGTGCCTGTCCTCTCAGGTCCAATATGATTGGCCCCTGGTGAGGGCCCTTGGCGTGTCGTGTTCATACAACTGGAACAGAAGCTCAACGTTCCCTTCTGAGTGTGTGAACAGCAAGCATCCCCATGGCCCCCAACGGTGGTGGCACAGTGTGCACATTCTGTATCACTCAGCTCAATGCTGCAATACGTAAATAGCCAAAAGCTGGACCATCAGAATCAGGTTAAAGTTTAACATAAGTCATTTGGGCATCACTGCAACCTCAGGCTCCACTCCTGACCTTTGTGTGTTCATTAGGATACCTAATGGCAGGCCCCTTGTGTCTTTGCCATTATTCCCTCCCCAACCTATACACACACATCACTTCTATGTACATAACAAAATCTGTAAAATTTTAAAGCATATAGGCTGCTAGAAAATAAAAATAATGAATTGCAGGTTATTTACTACAACAAATTGTAAAAATTGGCAAGTTACAGCTGAATAAGAAAGATGATTATGAAATTAATTTGGGAAATAAAGTTAATAACTAATACAAGATTATATTGGAGATGATTCTACCCAGAATGGCGAATGATACAGGAAAGAGGTTCGTAATTCCAAAGCCAGAATCATGGCAGGTGCTTTACAGGTACTATGACTGAAAGATAACCCTATGAATCACTCTGAGTGGCTCTAATGGCTTCTGGTTTGAGCTGCATTTGTATTAGTTACCCCACCCCACCCCCAATGTCTTTGGAGAACCTCTGTCCTAAGCATATGTATTCATTCATTAACTTACAGAACCAAAAGTTCTAAAAGTTCTAAGTTTAATTTGTCTGGACCCACACTTTGTCCCATACAAACTTATTAAATCAGCCCCAGGTGAAACTGAGAGCTCTAGTTTCATATCAATACCTCTGTGTGGGTGAAGCTTCTAAAAGAGGATTTTAAAATGAAACATGATTCATCCCTTCCAAACAACTATGCTATGCAATTTACTGGGTTTTTCCATCTCAGGCTAGATTGTCCCTCAGGCCCCGGCAATCATCAAGCAAAACAACCTTTCAAAAACCTCTCAAAATGACTGGCTATTTGCCTAAGGCCAGCAACACATGACAACAGAGATGCTCATATGCTTTTGCACTGATTAACTGGAATTAATGCAAACTGCTCTTTAAGTAAACAGTGTGCTTATTTTTAATTTTAGCCCCACTGTTACTTAAAACATAGACCACCTCCTGTTCTATAATGCAATTACATTCATAATTAAAATGCTGGTTCCCCTTTTCCCCATTACATAATAGATTTTCAGTGTCCAGAACCATCTAGGGAATATTGCCAATGAAACATCAATCTGTCTTTACTTTAATGAAGCAAACAAATTAGGCGATTAGTTTGCCCAGGGACATATGAACCTCAGCAGCAACTGTCATAAGTAAACTTTCTAAAGAAACAACTTTGGCAGTATTCAGACTTGGGTTATTAAACAGAGATACGTACAAGGCTCACTTTCAGATGACTCACAGGCCATCTGACTGGGAGGGGCATCAGCTCTCTTCTATACCAGCCTGAGGATGCAGATCTTTCAATGTCATCTTTAGATTCTGGGGGTGACTCCTTCATGGTATCTTCAGATGACCCAGAGGCTTGCATAAGAACATAATCAGAGTCCTGCTGGATCAGACCAAAGATTCAACTAGCCTAGCATCCTGTTCTCACAGTGGCCAACAAAATGTCTATGGAAAGCAGGACCAGAGTGCAACAGCACTCTCCACATTTCTTATTCCCTGTAACTGGTATTCCTACTGCCTCCCATAGTAGAGGTAGAGCACAGCCAAGACTAGTTGCCATTCACAACCTTATCCTTCTTTGGTGAAACTTCATGTACGCTCCCCTCTCTCAGGTTGTCCAGGGTTATTAAACCCATTGCCTCTGTGAGCCCTTCAGCTGGCTCATGAGCTCCCTGATGCTGCCTTGTGGGTAAGCCTCTCATTGGTATCCCGGAATGGCTTCTGAAGGAAACAGGAGAGGACAGGCCATATCAGTGGCTGGGGTTGACTGCATCTATCATAAAGAGGCAGACAGCCTTCAAATGGCTCATGATATGGTCAACCCTGACAAGTCCCTATAACCAGAGAAGTGAAACTTAGCTTAGCATGGAGAGTAAATGATGGGGAAAGCACAATATGCTACTTTTCTGTATATTAAAGGTAGCCACTAAAGGCACGAGTCTAGTAACCCTAGACTCCAGCAGAAGATGGTGGCTGCAGATTTTTGGCTGGCGTTTTGAGCACTCAGCACACTAACTTACAGTAAAAAAATACAAATGCTACTTATTTCCTCCCTCAGAATAGAACGAAGTATTCCTTTAGAAGTTAACTATCAGTGAAACTGGTGAGCTTAGGAACTATGATCTTAAACATTGGTAGCACGCTCTTCAGACAGTCACGAGAAAAAGGCAACACATCATTGTTCTTGGCTGTGCATTTATTAAAAAAATATTTTATTTATATAGCCAGTCATCTGGATCCAAAATGTTATTTGCTTCTGGAAAAATTATTCTGCAAGTAAATTAGCTACTTTAATTTTTCTCCTCTTCCATTTTGACAGTTCTCACCTAGCATAGAGAAACTTGCTCCAAGCTCCTTCCAATAAAGGTTTGCTTCACAGTATGTTATGATCTGGTGAAATACTAAATGCATTTTTCTCCCCTCTCTCTTTGCCTGAAAGAACTGGTATTTGTCCAAATTTTGAAACATTTTTAAGTATATAATTTTGTTCACACCCAAGTGTTACACTCAGCTGCCTCATATGATAAATCATTCATAGGACTTGCTCACCCAACTCACTTAATGAATTACAAGCAAAAATGTACAACTCTTGCTTAAAAAAATGATTTCCCTTCTGAGTAATTTTTGAATGGTTTACTCTGCAAGATTTATTGTACATAAAAAGTGCTTCATTTACATTTTAAGAGCCATGTGTTTTGAGTGTATAGATAAATAGGCAGGCCTTTGTGGTGCTAGTTTACTCATATGTAACTTTCACTGAGTTCACCTGGACTAAAATTGTTGCATTATAGTCAAAACTTGGTTGTGTGAATTCATATTTTTTGGTTTCTACAAACTGAATAAAGACACCATTACTGTGGTCTTCATAACCACTCAACAAATGTAAACTTCACTTAAGCATAAACACTTTAGAGACTGTGGTGGAATCTACACACATATAAAAAATGCTGTGAAAATGCTTTTTTAAAAGTGAATTTGCCATAGCTCACCATCGCCATCTAGTGTCACATTTGTATATTGCACTTTACAACACATTTAAAACGTTCTATTTGCAGCTGTATAGCTGAGTCCTGTGTTTTACTGCAGCTTTTAAGATGAAGAGAAACAGTAACAGACAGTAGCAATGCACTGAGGGCACACAGGTGTTCTTGGTGGCTTTCCACTACAGAGGAAGAGCTCTCTGACCTTAGAAACAAACTAAGTCATTGTTAATTTTTGTATTACATTTTCTGGGAGGAGAACACATCTGGTATACTGCTTCCAACAGTGGTAGAACATAGCCATTGTGACTAGTAGCCACTGACAGTCTTATCCTCCATGAATTTGTTTAGCTCCCTTTTAAAGCCATCCATGTTGGCAATCAGTGCATCTTGCAGTAGCAAATTCAACTGCTTAACTATGTGCTATGTGAACAAATTGTTCCTTTTGTATGTTCCAAATCTCCTGGACTTAACTGTCCAGGGGTCCTTTACCTTTTTTTTTTTTTTTTAACATAGGATGGTACTAAGTTCTACACTTATGAGAGAGAAAGACCGAGAGAATCTACATCAGGCATTGACTGGAACTGTGAATTAATCAGTTACTTCCTCAAGTTGTTACAGTGGTACCTCGGGTTACAGACACTTCAGGTTACAAATTCCGCTAACCCAGAAATAGTACCTTGGGTTAAGAACTTTGCTTCAGGATGAGAACAGAAATCGCGCCGGCGGTGGTGCGGTGGAAGTGGGAGGCCCCATTAGCTAAAGTGGTACCTCAGGTTAAGAACAGTTTCAGGTTAAGAACGGACCTCTGGAACGAATTAAGTTCTTAACCCAAGGTACCACTGTACTTACAAAGTTAGTACTTCAGATCTGGGGGGGGGGGGTAAAATGAGAGAGCAAGTGTCTTGGAGGACTTGCTCTCCTCTCAAACTCGTTACTTGTTATACTGCAACTGCCCTATTACTCTTTCAAAACTTCCATCACTCTTGGCATTGCCACCATAGTCCTGCAGGTTCCCTCCAGGAACATAAAAACACAAGAAGAGTCCTGCTGATAAAAGTCCAAAGGCCTATCTAATCCATGTTCCTGTTTCCCACAGTGGCTAATCAAATCCCTATGTCCTTCCCCACAGTTAGTTTGATAACCTAGGTCTGCATCTTTACCAACAGCCTTTACAAACAAAATATCCTGCTCTGCAGCACCCAGGATTTCTTGTCCAACATTCTTCCATTTTCATTTTACATTTAACCCTTGCTGCTATATCATATGCAAAACAACTTGTCAATGCTGCTCACACAGGCACACTTATGCCTGAGAAGACTTTAGTCTATTCCTACTGATGCTTGTCACATTTTAATGGTAGTGAAAGGCAAGTCAGCTTTTCCCAATCTATGTGTTTATGGCGTTGCAATTCGTAGTGTTATATAGAAACAAATCAGTGTGTGTTGTTGAAAAGGAAGTGTGAAAAGTCTATAAGCACAGGCTAAGTCATGTTGAGGAGCAGCTTAAATGATCGTTTTCTATCAAGTTGATGAAAGATGTGAAAACTTTCAAATCTGAAACAAATAAGCTTCTCTGGTTTAATTCCTTCCCTCACCCCAAATCTCTTAAAGCAAATTGGTGCTGTATTTGAGTTAAGAAAAACTATTTGGCTAAACAATCATGCTGCTAGCTAGCAATTGTTTTGGCGCAATTATGACTCCAAAGGGCACAAGCCTATAAAATCAAGACAACATATCAACACAAATAGAAGATTCTAGCCCTATCACAAATATTTGTTGCAGTTTAACAAGCACACATTACATCGAACTATCTGTTATATTTGTTGGTGGCAGAGATATGCATGTCTGTTGCATTACAATATATGTAAAAAAAATGTATATTTCTGCACCAGTGGGTGGCAAAATGGAAGAATGACGATAAACCAGTTGCAGAAGAATGGAAAATATCAGATGGAAATTTGAACGAATGTCAGAATGGATTTAGGCACTGCTATATGTAGCACTGGTGGCGCTGGGTCTAAACCACAGAGCCTAGGGCTTGCCGATCAGAAGGTCGGCGGTTTGAATCCCCACGACAGGGTTAGCTCCCATTGCTCAGTCCCTGCTCCTGCCAACCTAGCAGTTTGAAAGCAAGTCAAAGTGCAAGTAGATAAATAGGTACCGCTCTGGAGGGAAGGTAAACGGTGTTTCCGTGCACTGCTCTGGTTTCACCAGAAGCGGCTTAGTCATGCTGGCCACATGACCCGGAAGCTGTACGCCGGCTCCCTCAGCCAATAAAGCGAGATGAGCGCCGCAACCCCAGAGTCATTTGCGATTGGACCTAATGGTCAGGGGTCCCTTTACCTTTATATGTAGCACTTGGTAGGAACTTATTCAACCTGCAGTCTCTAATTTGGAACTGAACACACAACTGACCTAATGGCTACGTCAACCTATTTTTTTCTATTTGACTGCTTCCCACACACACACCCCATCTCCCTCACCCCTTGCTATGTGTAACATCTTGCCAGATGAAGAGTTTTAGAAAACCCAATAGTTTGCCACACTTTTGTGACATTTTGGTTGATCCTAAAAAGGTATTACCCAACTGTAGATTGTTGAGGTTTTTTTTTTTACTTATGAAACAACATGTATGCCTCTGCTTTTTACACACCAGCGTTGTGACTAGTACAATGCTCAACTGCCTTTAGATCACAACCTCCCACCCACCTGCAAGTCAGGTATAGATTTACAACTGCATGGCTTGGAAAAGAGCATATGAGCAGCTTTAGGAGTTCTACCTAGCATTAACACACAATTCAGTCAAGCTTTGCAGGGAAATTTTCAATTTTGCAAATTTTGCTTTGCATTGAGTTTTATGGTGTTGAATTTTTTTAAAGAGTTTAATCCTTTTTTAAGTTTATCAAGCCACCCAATCTTAAACAACTCCTCACCCACAATAATACAAAAACCATACTTAACATGGACACTGGTACCAGACCCTGCAATAAACCCAGATGCCAGCTTTACTGCCACATACACCTGGACAACACCATTAGTGGCCCGATCAAACATACCACCTCAGGACTATTTAATTGCTTATCTACTAACATTCTGTATGCCATCAAATGCCAACAGTGCCCTTCAGCCCTCTTATTGGAGAAACAGGCCAAACCCTACGCCAAAGGATAAATGGATATAAATCTGACATCAGGAATCACAAGACAGAGAAACCAGTAGAAGAACACTTCAATCTCCCAGGACATTCTATACAAGATCTCAAAGTAGCTGTCATATTACAAAAGAATTTCAGAAATAAGACTGGAAAGAGAAGTTGCTGAATTGCAACTTATTACCAAACTTAAAACCATGGAGAGACCTGGTCTGAATAGAGACATTTGATTCTTATCTCATTATACATGATAAAGCTATTTTTACCAATCTCACCCCTTGCTTTTTCCTAGAAGACCAATTGCAGTCGTTAACAGTCATCAACAGGTTTACCACACCTATCAGCCAATCACCCATTCCCACCACCTTCTGAGTAATACCCCTCCCCACCCTCTCACTATATTAAGGGTCTGGTGACTTCTGTTTCAGTGTATCTGAAGAAGTGTGCATGCACACAAAAGCTCATACCAATAACAAACTTAGCTGGTCTCTAAGGTGCTACTGGAAGGAATTTTTGTTTGTTTGTTTTACAAATATACAAGATAGACAGGGAGGGCAAGGAGCACAAGGGGGGACCTAGTGGCCTTTCCATACCAAGCAGCCTTTATACCAACAAGCATCAGCACACATTACATGAGCAGCACACAATGCGCACAATGCACAAACCAGCCACAATGATTTTACAGTTTTTAACGTTGTAAGAATACGTTTGAAAGCCAGAAGGAAAACTCACTTGCACTTACTGCTTCTGGACTAACTTTGCATGTCTGAGGATACTCTTGGCAAGACTTGAGCTATCAATATTTCTTGGTATAATCCAGGACTCTTAATGTGCCTCTTTCTTTGCACTGCTAGTGATGCTTCCTGATCATGAAACCCAGTTCCAAACAAATCTCTCATACAGCAGTAAGTCATGAAATACTCATAAAATTCAGCCTTCAAGTCATCAATAATTTTCTTGTATAAAAAAGAGATTCTTTAGCTTTCCTCTCATTCTGTAAATGCTAAATTCATTCCTAACATATTTTAAAATAATAATATGCAAATAGGCATGACAGTTAAAGAGGGTTTTAAAGTAAGGTTACTTATGAATGTTTAAAATGTCAGTCTTCCTGCCGGAAAAAGAGTGTGTTTGTGAAGTTCAATTCAATTAAGTTGTCTGTTCCCAGCTTACCGGCCCAAAAGGGATTAAGTTGCCTAAGAAAGTTAATGCTGCCCAACATTTTATGTGGATTTTACACAGGTTTTACTTTCATGCCAATAAAAGAGCATAATTGAAACAAATGCTGGCTTATGTTCTGCCATGTTACCTATGAAACAAGAAATGTGTACTGTGGTGACATACATGAAGGTGAGCACAAGACACTGGAGGGGTTTTGTTGTTCTTGTTACCATGTTTATTTATACCCCACCTTTTCCCCAGACTGCGACTCAAGGTGGCTTACAGATAAAGTAGTAAAAGCTAAAAACACAGAAAGTGTTATATGTTGCTTACCAGAAAAAGAAAAAGAAAAAGAAAAGAAGGAAAACTTGAGGCAAAGATGGCGCAAATAAGTAAGATCCTGTTATTGTGTCTGGTCAAACAGGTCCAGCAGGTTTTTCATGTACAGTGGTACCTCGGGATGCGAATGGGATCCATTCTGGAGCCTCATTCGCATCCAGAAGCAAATGTAACTAGCGACGGCACGTCTGCGCACATGCGTGTCGCTTTTCGCCGCTTCTGCGCATGCGCATGACATCATTTTTAGTGCCTGCGCATGCGCGGCGAAACCCGGAAGTAACACGCTCCGTTACTTCTGGGTTGCCACGGAGCGCAACTCGAACGCGCTCAACTTGAAGCATATTTAACCCGAGGTATGACTGTAGTGCAAAAACCTGCCAATCTTTATTGAACCAGGGATGATAGTGAAATGAATTGTATACCCCATGTGCAACACAGCCTCCATCACACTGCTCTTAAAAGGTACTATCTGCAACATCAGTTAAGAAGGTGCTGCACTCAGCTGAGTATGGCATTCTGGGCTTGCCATTGTATAGGGGTGGGGAACAGGAGCTCTGCCCCAAAGGCCACTTTAACAAGGGGGCAGGGCAGACGTTAAACCAACCAATTTGTGCTTTCATGTATCCTCCCTAGATCCCTTCTTGACTTGGCACCCTCCAGATGTTTTGGACTCTAACTCCCGTCAGCCCCAGCCACCACAGGCAGGTCAAAGCCCAAAACATCTGGAGGGCGCCAGGTTGGAGAAGGCTGCCTTCTGTACCAGTTTCATATGTTCTCATAAGATCATTTCACCCAGTTTCCACATTAATCTGTCAACATTTTTTTATAATAATAATAATAATAATAATAATGAAACGTGTACTTAAATTCTCATTTTATTTTATTGTACACACTGTAAGCATACTTTAGCCTAAAATACACATTGTAAAATATGTTTTAGTATATGTTTTGAGTCAAGAACTATATCATAAAACTAATGGAACATGAAATCCAAAATTATATTCTGATCTGAGTATTATTCTGGGACATGTAGATCAGACAAACTAGCTTAGAAATGAAGACCAGATAAAATTTGCCTCCATCTCTGCTTTAAAGGTCCCTTTCTTATGAGGAAATATTTACATGTAGAGTTTAGGAATAATCAGCTTCACTGTCGATACGAAAAAGAAAAAGAAATCAAATGCCAATTTCAAAGTAAGCCAAGCCAATACTCAAATTGCAAAACTGCTGAGCAGATGGTTTTAGGCATGAAAACAGGCCAATAACAAAGGATTGCAGTAAATCTATAGATGTATTAGATGTTGTGGAAACCTCTAATTACCAAAACATACACAAAAGTTGAAACAGTCAATGAAAGCTATGAGAGAAACAGAAAATCAATGTAGACTGCATCTTTCAGTTTTACTTTTATGTACAGAACTGAATTTTGGCCTCTGAGTTGGAATTCAACCTTGCGCTGTTACAATCTCTCTGTCTGTGCAAGCATTGCAGCTCATTGGACAGAATGATCCCCTCTCCTTTCTCCTTACACGCTGTTCTAGGGATTCTCCTACAACAGCCAATTTCAGGGAGAAGGAGGGGTTGAGCAGGCAGAGGCGCTTGCGCAAAGCTTCCACTGATGTGACTCGGCGGTTGAATCCCACCTGCTGCGTTTGTGAGCTTTAGCAATTCTAGTTCTGTTAATTCAGAGGGGAATGTGACATATTATTCCTTGTGCTAGAAAAACAAACATGTCCTGTTTTATAACTTGCATTGTAGATATTGCATTGAATTTTTATTATGTGAGCCACCTTGGATGAGCTGTACTGTACTTAGAAAGGTGCCCTAAAATATTTTCAAATGAAGGCATTTTGATTTCCAGTCCCTTTTCCTTTGCTGGAGTAGTGAGCAGGGCAGCTGCATTCCTCTCCCAAAGAGCAAAAGATTGGAAACAGGTTGAAAATGACAAGGAGAAAATATAAGAATATTTGGCGAAAAAGAAGTCTCTTAGCAGATCTTGAGAGGCTTTTGTGCTTCGGACCACTAACTTTTGCTTACAAAACTGCTGGCATCCATGTCTGGTTGCAATGAACACGTACATAGTTTTCTCTTTTCTCCTCAAGCAGAAATAAGTCTTCAAAAAATCCAAATAGCTGGTCTGGCTGAAGAGGAGCAGTGTTCTTGAATTCTGCTTAAGAATGGGTATGGTTTTTTTCACTGGTGATCTTCACCTGTGTGCCATAAATCAGGCTGAGCCCTATTAAAATGCCTTAAATAAATTTTTGATGTTTATTGTTTCTGAAAACACTGTGGTGCTTAATTTTGAAAAATGATGCCAAGGCTTGAGCCTACTAACTCCCCTGCTTCCCAAACCCAGTTCTGCAGGGGAAAGTTGTAAAATTTAGAGTTGATTTAATGGTGATGGAAATACACTCTGTGCACATACTCAGAGGATCTATTTCTTCATTATTGTGACACATATTCCATTGTAGTGAGATTTATTTTTGGAATAGGTGTGGAAGAAAAGAACTTTTATCATTTAAACATCTAATTAAAATTACTGGTTTGTAACTTATATACAACCTACCCTCAAACTTTAATTGTTTTCCAGGATTCTGTGGCATATTGCATGATCACAAATTTCTTTGTGTTTTCATGGAAGAACAACCCACCGAGGTGTCCTTATTAAAATATTTATAGCCCCCTTCCCCCTTGCCTGCCCAGATGCTATTGTATGCTATATGATCACAAATCCCTTTATATTTTCTTGGAAGCACCACCTCCACAAGAGCTGTTGTCATTAAAATATTGTTTTATACCCCCTACCAAGAAATGGTTAGAAGAGCTTACAATAAAACAACAACAGTCCAAATCACAACGTAGAAGCAATAAAAGGAAATAAAACTCATCACAAAGACTGGAAACAAAATATGAGAAACTGAACAATCATCAACCAGAGCTGAACAAGCTAACTGAATCGGACAAGAGCACAAGAAAGAGTTTAGAAAGAGTTTTGCTCGCTAATGAACACTAAAAACAAAGGCACCAGGAGGACCTCCCTAGGAAGGATCTTATAAATAGACAAATGATAGACAAAATGTTATATGCCACCAAATTCAGAGTTTCTTCACAATATTTACTAGCCAATCACTTCAAAGTTCTCCATATGCTTTTGAAAAATATACAAATGCTTGCCTACCCTTGCCAGAGTCAGTGTCCCTTGTTTGCAAGTTTTGCAGCGGACCCGAAGCTTTCCAGGTTTCACAGCTTGGCAGAAACTTTTGCAGAAAACATAAAACCTGTTGTAGTTAGCAGCACCTGTTTGTAAGAAAGAAAAGCCAAAGTCTTAATTTGTCGTAATATCAAGACAGAGAGAATTATAGTGCCCCAAATTTACTGGAATTAAAGTAGACAACTATTTAAGAAACTTATTAAACAGAACGATGAAATACATTCTTGTTCTTTATACCTGCCAGCTGTTGTTGTTTATTAAATTTCTATACTGCCCTTTATCCAAAGATCACAGAGTGGTTTACAACATTAAAAAATGCACAAAAAGATCTAGCATAATAACAAACAATAAAAATACCCCCTTCCACACACAGTTTAAAAGGCCAACCCAACTGCCACAACAACCCGATTGTCGCATTACGCAGTCCCAAGCGCCATGCCGCCCACTGGCGCACAGCCCCAAACTAAAGAGGTGCTAGAAAGCACCAAAGAGGTGCCAGAACTCAGTTTCAGTGAATTCCGGCTGAAAAAAGCCACCCACACTGCCAGGCCTTGCTACCAATCTGAAAGCAACATTTTGGACCAACTGAGGTTTCTGGGTGGTCTTCAAGAGTAGCCCTACATAGCAGTCCAACCTGGAGGTAAAGAGGACATGAATGACAGTGGCCAGTTCCATCTTCCTTTTGGATGGACACAGTGGTGAACTAACTTACAGAATTACACTCTATGTTGTTTTTGGTAGTGCATGGATTGTTGGCTGAGATGCAAAGTGGCCCAATGGGGATGCCCAAAGGAGCTGGACAAAGCCATACAAGGCTCTGGCTCAGGGCAGTACTATAATGGACACTGGTGAAGCTGGCTGCTTATTACACCATGGTAAGAGTTTGGAGATGAATTTTTAAAAATTAAAATCAATAATTTTGCATGCAGCTAAGTTTGATCTCGGGGCGCGCGGGTGGCGCTGTGGGTAAAAGCCTCAGCGCCTAGGGCTTGCCGATCGAAAGGTCGGCGGTTCGAATCCCCACGGCGGGGTGTGCTCCCGTTGCTCGGTCCCAGCGCCTGCCAACCTAGCAGTTCGAAAGCACCCTGGGTGAAAGTAGATAAATAGGGACTGCTTACTAGCGGGAAGGTAAATGGCGTTTCCGTGTGCAGCTCTGGCTCGCCAGAGCAGCGATGTCACGCTGGCCACGTGACCCGGAAGTGTCTCCGGACAGCGCTGGCCCCCGGCCTCTTGAGTGAGATGGGTGCACAACCCTAGAGTCTGTCAAGACTGGCCCGTACGGGCAGGGGTACCTTTACCTTTACCTTTAAGTTTGATCTCACAAGTCATGCTGGCGGGGGGGGGGGCAGCGGCACTATCTTAGTTTGCCTGCCCCACTGGCTTAGCCTTTTGCTGATTAAGATTGTATTCTTGCTTTTGGACAACCAAAATCCTGAGGCAGGCCCTGTTAATTCAGCACACCAAAATATGCTAGAATCACATTTGTGTGCACTGAAAGCTGTCAGGCTATCAAATGTTAATTTACTGCTTCCTTAATGAAAAGGCAATCTTTCAACATTAGACACAGAATGAAACAGAAAAGTTGACAAGTTACAGGTTTTTCAATTTATTGGACTAATTTAAAACGTGATAGCATTAAATATATGACTGGTAAGCTCTTGTTGTGAGCTGGCTCAGAGTTACTGTAATTAATTTACCTGTAGCTTAAGGTGTAAACTACATTTACTGGTGCCATTAAGTTGAGCGAACAGTGGAATAAAAAGAGGGCATGAGGAGGGGCAACTGTGTTCATTTTATTTGGGAACCACAATTTTTTTAAAAACAAAAAAAACTATTAATTGCAGTCTTTTAGAATTAAAAAAGTATTTGTCATGCAATAAGGGTAGTATTATGGATGTTCACGACATCCTTGCATAGAAAATACTCTCCATTTTTGTTCCCTCAAGTTAGGCTGCAATCCTAAACAAATTTACTAGGAACACAGCAGGACTTACTTTTGAGTAAACAATAGGATTGCACCATGAATTTGTTAAGTCAATAGTGTACATATTACATCTATGCTCTTATTTCTTTTTTCTGAGTAGTTTCTATCCCATCAGAACACCACTGTTTTATTGACACTGTCAATAAGCCGCAGAATTCTGACAAAAAAATAATGTGCAAGATAAGAGTGGTGTATATGTGAATTATGGCATATTTCCAATTTACTGTACGTCGTAAAATCCTACACAAAAACACTGGGCTACCACTGGGCTAAGCTCAAGCCCCAGCGCCATCAGTCTCTTTCATGAATACTATTAAAAAGAAATCACAAGCATTAAACTTAACACAGCAGAAATATGTCTGGAATAGAGGTAGATGAAGCCTGCAAACAAGCAGGACCTGTGCAGAGATCCGGAATAACGTGTCAATTGTCTTTCTCACAGCATAGCTGCTAGATGGTGAGAGCACTACAGGAGGCACACTCAGGTCTTTGAGAAGGGAGTAAATGGACATTTCCAGCGACCCATCTGCTGCTTTATGCAGATGGACTGGTAGCAATCTCACACTTCTGTAGCCACGTTATTGGGCTTCTGTAGAGAGCAATATTTCCAGCAATGAGTACAAGAGCAATCAGAATAAATTAAAATAACATGAATGTACTATGCCGTGGAAGCTGCACAAATCCTAATCTAACATTAGCAGCCCCTGTTCCCTGAGAATCGTTAGGACTAATTTTTCACAAACAGCCTTGATTGAGATTATCTCTCTTTGTTTTCAGGGGCAAAAGGAGGTGAAAATAAATCTGCCTCAAACACAACACCAACTCTGAAGTGGTATTAATGCAGAAAATTGCAATTATGGCATAGCACCAGCAATCACTAGAACTGCTGCAGTATCAACCTTACAACCTTGTCTTTCCTCATTCAATCAGGCACTATAGGATTTTCATGGAGTTTTCCATTAATATTTTATAGTACTGGCACTCTGCTAAAATGTGCAAATACAGCAATGGCCAATTAAAAACTAAAAATCTTATTTTTACATGCAAACTCTGGTGCTAAGTGTGTGTGCATGCACAGACACGTGCTATGCACAAGGTAGTGTTTCTTTTCACATGAGGGAGAGAGGGAGTCTGTGTTTTATGGGAAAACAATAAATGGTTGCTTTATCATGGATCATCCTCTCAGAGTGAAGACTGCGACACTTAACCCTGTGTGTCTGGTATATAATCATATATAAGACTGGCGTTAAAGAACCACTGTGATTGTTATTAAACACACCAGATTCATTTTAACCCAACGCACACAGCCATTCCATTTGACAGATTTTTTATAACTCAATGCCTTATAGTACATATAAAAGACAATCACCCATCCTGGTCACTAGACACTAAAAACCAATAGCACAAGTACAGAGAAAATATTCATAGTGGACAGATGTAAAGGAGTGACAGTCCTAGACATAGGGATACTGGAGTACAATGGAAGCTCCTAAAGCCTTTTGTGGCTAAAGGAATATCTGACAAAAGAGGGCAATCTCCATCACTAGACAATTATATGACAAGATCCCTCATGGAACTCTCTCACAGAAGACCATGCCTGCTGCGCATTTCTACCCAAACAGTATTTAGAACAACTCTGGTTTACATGCAACAGTAATATTCGTTTTTGTCTGAAATTTCATTGCTCTTTTGCAGCACTCCATACTTACAGCTTTCCTGGTTTTGTGCAGGAAACAGGTCCCCCACAATTATCTGCTCAGAGCAGACTGGGAAGCCCTACCCTGACATGGGAAAATGCAATAAACATCCACACCGTCTGGTGAGGCTCTGGCCACTCTCTGGGACAAATTACAGGTGACTGCAGCTCCACATTTTAAAGCTTAGACTGCCCCTTCTCAGTTGCATGGCATCAATGAGAGTGAGTGTTTTAAACAAAAGGAGCAGAGAAGGAGATGCTTAACCCTTCACCTACCAGCCCATTTCCCCCTGAAACCTCTGCCCACCCACAGTTGATTACCAATGATCTATTCTAGACCCAAGTTTACTTCTCAAATGTATGTCCAGAGCTCATGTCAAAGCAATGCTTCCCATGGACACTTCGTAAAGAAAGGAGAATATGCTACCAGACCATTCTCATACTTTCTACAGTGTAACATTCAGTTTCTCCCTCAGTGCATTAAAGTGGTGCCTTGGGTTACAGACGCTTCAGGTTACAGATGCTTCAGGTTACAGACTCTGCTAACCCAGAAATAGTACCTTGGGTTAAGAACTTTGCTTCAGGATGAGAACAATAATTGAGCGGTGGTGGCACAGCGGGAGGCCCCATTTGCTAAAGTGGTACCTCAGGTTAAGAACAGTTTCGGGTTAAGAACGGACCTCCAGAACGAATTAAGTTCTTAACCCGAGGTACCACTGTATTCATCAGTACCTCATGATGATTAAAACAATTATTTATTAGGAAAAGCCCTTAATAAATTGCAAGTTTTCACTAACTTTCAAATGAGCTCTAGTTTGAACTAGATTATATATTATTCTATGTAATAGGGATGCTATTTCCAAGCTGTCAAACTTTGGGAGTGGAGGAGTTGATTTTAAAATGAGTATTAAAATGGCAAAGGAAACTAATTTGATTCAATTGTTTAAACTAAAGAGTTCAAAACCAATCCTCCCTGAGGCCAGTAATTTAATTTGGTACATTAACATCCCTAGGTAAATCAGCCTGTCCATAGCAGATGATGGGTGAAAGCATCATTATATTAACAAACTTAACTTTTCATTGACTGGATTAATTAAATACAATGTACTGAAATGGAAGTAAAGTCTTTTCTACATGTTTAAATAAAGAAGAAATTATTTGCCTTTAGAGCCAGAAGCAGCACTTATTTGTTTCATACGATGTCATATACTTGCAAAAGGAAAAGATTGATACTTGGGGGTTTTTATGGAAATGCAGAGTCCACCCTTCAATTCCTAGGGCAGTTTACAACACAAAATAAAACACATGCAATAAAAAGCATTTCAAAACATAAAAGCAGCAGGAGCCACAATCTAAGAAGAACAGCATAAGAACCTCTCGGAGATAAAAGGAGTCTGTATTAAAGAATTGGGGAACTAAAAAGGGCTGGACACGAAATGTCATCAGCATAGGCCCAAGTCAAGCCTCCCTAGAGAAAGCATTCCACAGTCAATTGATAGCAAAGATTGATATCTGACTTGGATATGCAAAGGAGCTAAAAAATAGAACTGGATCAGAAGGAGATGAGGGCAAAACAGAAATCTCTTAACATATACAAAATCTGTGTATGTTGTAGATGCATCAATATCGCTGTGTTTTGTTGATAATGTGCAGCATGGAATGGTAGAGAATTCCAGCTTCTGTTAAACAAGACTATCTTGACACACAGGCAAGTATGTGAAAGATCACAGAACCAAAGATGACCTTGTGCAGGTAAGGTCTCCTGTTGAAGCGTTAGGTTTAGACTCTGTTACCTCTATGTATGTACCACCCTACACCCTATACCTCCGGGTATAGGGTGGTACAGTGGTGCCTTGCAAGACGAAATTAATTCGTTCCGCGAGTTTTGTCGTCTTGCGATTTTTTTCGTCTTGCGAAGCACGGTGTCGGAAAAGTTTTGGAAAAGCTTCAAAAATCACCAAAGTCTTCAAAAACCTCAAAAAAGGCTACCACACCGCGTGCTATGAGTTGCTCCTCGAAGTCAAGTCGCAACTGTATTAACGGTGTTAAGAAAAAGGAAACAAACTTGCAAGACGTTTCCGTCTTGCGAAGCAAGCCCATAGGGAAAATCGTCTTGCAAAGCAGCTGAAAAACCAAAAAACCCTTTCGTCTTGCGAGTTTTCTGTCTTGCGAGGCACTCGTCTTGCGAGGTACCACTGTATATAAATTCAATAAATAATAAAAATATGTTCACACACTCATCTTTCTAGGATCATTTTGTAGTGAAGGGATCAAGCGTGTACACTCCTGCGAATTGCTGGGAATTAGCAAGCATGAAGAGAAATTTGGTTGGCCACTGTGAGAACAGGACATTGGACTAGATTGTCCTCTGGCCTGATCCAGCAGGGATTTTTTTTACATTCTCCCCACCACGTTATATAAGGCATTGTGATAACAGGGATCCCTGAGGATGCCCAATTTGCCCAATTCATCCAAATTAAATGGAGCAGGAGACTCCACGACTCAATGCTTTAAATGTGTGGCCAGAAGGAGCATAACGCCAACCCCATCCCTGTAGAAAAATTGTTGTCAACCCAGTGCAGACCTGGGTCTAATTTCAGCCCTTTCCAAGGGACTAAATGGTGAGTCTCTTGCATTGCATTCTTCCTTGCCTTCCTACCATCTTTCAGACTCCACATATTCTATGCAAATATATCTAATATATAATCTGAATGCACAGATCTTGGCATCAGATTGGAATACTTTTTTCTTTTTTTTACTTTTTTCTGTTTAGCACCCACTGAGTCTGTTTTTGGTTTGGTTTGGGGGTTGCTGGTTTTTGCACCCACAGAGTCTCCATAGTTCTATTTTGTTTTTTAAATGTAACATTAAATATGTAAGAACGTATACTATTTTTGAATGGGTATATATTTAACTTAAGAAATTGTTGCAAACCATATGCTGAGACGGCTGTTAAATCAAAGTATCACATGATTCCAAGTTATTAACAGCACCATGACATTAAAATAATTCCAACATTCCTTTTGAAGTACAGTAATTAACAATATTCTATTAATGATCACTGTTAAAAGTGGGTATCATTTAAACAATAAACAAGCCTCAGCCAGCTTTTATTTGGTTCAAATGGTCAAAGAGAGCCATGAGAGAAAACACATCTCCAACTATTTAGTTTTTAAAACTTCTGAGAAAGAATTGTACAAATACCTCAGTTACTGGCTAGAAAATGTTGAATCTCTGTTTGGGGCTGTATTTATTCAGTCTGAAACTAACAGCTGGTTTCTGATGCACATGGCTAATTTCATTTTTGAATCCAGATTGTTCATCCCATTTACTTCCAACTGCTGTTGGCTACCTCCCCCCACCCCCAGCCATCCCCCATCCTTCGGCTGACTAAATTTGAATTTTACAGAGTTGCATAAATGCAAATCATTTCCTTCACAGCAATCCCTTTGTACGTCTTTCAGAAACAGAAAGAAAATTCCTTATTTTGTAAATATAATGATTTGGGTTAGGGTAAACACTGTTCTGCTGGGTTGGCTTCATTATTTGTATTATTTACCTGTTTGATCAAAACTTAAACCCACAGACCACAGCCCAGAGAAGTAGGAGAAATGAATGTCAGGAAAGAGCTCATGTGACGAGGGGGAGAGGATGACACGATGACACCATCTTTTACACATAACCTTGTCAGTTCTGAGTAAAAATCCACATTTGGATAAGTTGCTTAGTAGCATATATACCAGATGTAAATCTGTGGTCCGTGTGTGTGTGTGTGTGTGTGTGTGTGTGTGTGTGTGTACCAATGTGTACCCTCAGTACCAATGTTTCTTTAGACCAGTAACAAAACTCAACCACAGAGGCTCATTACTGAACTTCCAGGACTCCGTTAGTTACAACAGTAAACAGAATAAAATGTTTTTTCCCCAAAATGGTTTTTTAAAAACACATTCATTTTCTTCATCACATCTATACCCAATTTCTTCTTGAAGGAGCTGAGGTTGTCTGGGTGATCATGAGCTTGTCAGTGTCTCTCAGCCTAAATTACCTCACAGGTTCTTCTGAGGATAAAATAGGCAGGAATAGAACCATGTCTGTTGCCCTGAGCTAAAGACCAGCTCCAACTTTCAGAGGGCAGTCAGCAATGTGCTTGTTAGAAAGTTACTTTATGATTTTAAATTTTAAATTTTAAAATTCCCATAGTGACCCTGATGTGGCATTATTCACTACACAGCCTATATATCAGCACCAATGGGCTCCAATAAGGCCCTTGGCCTGTCTGTTTCTTGATGATACCAGGTGCTGGTATGAGGCCTGTCTGAGCTCTTTGGTGGTGGAGCAGAATAAAAGTAGATCAAATCAGAGAGATGTGTATATGAAAGTGTTTCAATGTACACAGCTCACACAGATGTATTATTACTACTACTATTACTACTACTATTAACACACCCTTCACTCTAAGGCCTCAGGACAAGTCACAACTAAATAGCAAAAGTGATGTACTCTTCAGCTTCCTGGTCGGTTTATTTCAGGTTCTGTTGCATTACTAAAATAAACTTTGAGCAGCTCAATCTTGTCAAATGCAACTTTGTTTAACTACTGCCTCTCAGCATCACCAGGTCATGCTTTTATCTGTAAAAATCAACACAACAAGTGTGTGCATAAACAAAAGAAAGTACTTGTGGTAAGAGTAAGGGAATACGCTCTAGCGTGGAATAAACATAGCAGCACATGAAAAGTATCTGCTGGTATCTTTTTTAATCATATTGGTGCCTCATCCAGAAAGGACATGTTGACATGAAGCCAAAGTCATATATCTGTCTATATAAAGCACCTAGCAGATGTCAGCATGTCAAATTCAGGCAGAAGAAAACGTTATTTCATTAATTTTAGCAATTTACTTTGAGCATATTAGTGCACCTCTGGCATGAATATAGAACTACCGTATTTGCATTCATTCATCACACTTAGAATGTATTCACAGGCCAGCATACCACCTTCTGTCTTTTCAGATGCCTCCACAAAAAAGCTTACCTTCTGGAATTAGGGTAATCAACTACTACCTATAAAATTCAAATATGATTCCTAGTTACTATTTATTTATTTTGGGGGTCTCACCAGCCAGAGGTTTCTTCCAGTTAAGGAGGAAATCCATGCATTTCAACTATATGTAATAGCTTTTTTTTCTATTTTGGTGTGACCTTATTCTTAGCAATTCTATACCCTTGGCCATACAGTGTGATTTATTTATTTATTTTTACAGAAAGTAGCTTTAATGCTTTATACACTTAAAGTACTTAGGTCTATACAATTATGTGTAACAGCATAATTCACTTTGCTGCAAATAAACTTGATCCCAAGTATAATGGCGTTCATTTATCACAAGATGAACAAATTCAAGGTACCGAGTTCATTGATCTCAAAATATCAGCAGGTGCACCAAATGACACACAATATATTTTGGCAGAGCTGGCAGCATATCGTGCTAAGGAAGATTTTTAAAGCAAGTCATATGCATTGAAGTCTGTTGAAAAAGTGGATGCAGTGGAAGGGAGCATGCTTTGGTTCAAAGCTTAGCAGAGTGGCTGTGGACATTTTAAATACGCCACCAACAACAGCTGCAACAGAACTCAGCTTCAGTACTTATGGAGTTATTCATTCAGCAAAAAGGAATAGGCTTACTGTAGACAGAGCAGAAAAGCCTACATATGTAGCTCATGACTCCTAGAAGAGAAGCTTCTAACAAGCTCATTGAATTTTATACAACCATCAACTTCGTTCTATGATCTTCCAGATGATCAGTGTGGAACTGAAAACTCTGTTACCAGTGGAGGCAAAGCTGGTGATTTATCCTCTTAAGATGTTTGAGGAGTCAATATAAATTTATAATTTTGAGACTTGTTACTTAAACCCTATTTTTTTAATTAAATTTCTTTCTTGTGACAATTTATCAGTTATAATTTGTATATGTTGTGTGTTACCTTACTTGTCTAAGCAGACAGTAATTTGCATTTCTGATGTTATGTAACTTGTCATTACAGATTATTTGTGTTTTATTTTCTGGAAATAATAGCATTCATTTTAAACTTTATATTGATTATATTAATGCTGCACTGAAAATACTGTACCATGTAGATATGCTTATTAAAGAATGTACTCATGTAGTGGACCTGAGGTTTTTTTAATATTCCTTTTACTTTAAAAGCTACATTTCCTACATACACAACATAATTAGAATTCAAATTTGATGGTAAATATACGGTTAGTGGCAGGCTTAGTGTTTAATGTGAGTCATTCACACTGAATTTTCAATTTCAAGCTTGGTACAAAAAATTCACTGCATTGCCCCATTGAATAAAAGTATCTATACAGTTTTTGGTTGCCATCTGAACAAGTTTAAAGGTAAAGGTAAAGGGACCCCTGACCATTAGGTCCAGTCATGACCATTAAAATTATATCATTTTCAATGCATTAAAATATTCTCCTATTTTAAATGAAAATTCTCTAATATTCCCATTAATCGAGAATATTCTCCAAAAGATTATTCTGAAGAATTTAACACCACTACCCATGATATTCTTGCAAGGAAGCTGGTAAAATGTGGGTTGAACGAGGTAACTGTTACGAGGATTTGTAGCTGGTTGACTGATCAAACTCAAAGAGTACTCATTAATGTTTCCTTGTCATCCTGGAAAAATGTGACAAGTGGGGTGCCACAGGGTTCTGTCCAGGGCCCGTTGTTGTTCAACATCTTTATAAATGACTGGGATGGAGGAATTGAGGGGATGCTCATCAAATTTGCAGATGACACCAAACTTGGAGGGGTAGCTAGTGCCACAGAAGACAGAATCAGAATTCAAAATGACTTTAACAGATTGGAGAACTGGGCACAAGCTAACAAAATGAATTTCAATAGGAACAAATGTAAGGTTCTGCACTTAGGCAGGAAAAACCAGATGCACGTATATAGGATGGTGGACATCTGGCTTATTAGCAGTACTTGTGAAAAGGAAAGGATCTAGGGGTCGTGGTGGACCACAAGCTTAACATGAGTCAACAGTGTGATGCAGCAACAAAAAGAAGAAGCTAACACTACTCTAGGCTGTATCAATAGAAGAATAGCGTCCAGATCACGGGAAGTAATAGTACCACTCTATTTTGCTTTAGTTGGACCACACTTGGAATACTGTGTCCAATTCTGAGAACCACAATTTAAGATGGATGTTGACAAGCTGGAACGTTTACAGAGGGCAACCCAGATGATCAAGGGTCTGAAAACTAAGCCTTATGAGGAGCGCTTGAAGGAACTGGGTATGTTAACCCTGGAATAAAGGAGACTGAGGCGAGATACGATAGCCATTTTCACATATCTTAAGGGCTGTCACATGGAGAGTGAACATGCTTGTTTTCTCCTGCTCTGGAGGGTAGGACTCAAACTAATGGCTTCAAGTTGCAAGAAAGGAGATTCCGACTAAACATTCGGAAAAACTTTCTGACAGTAAGAGCTGTTCTGCAGTGGAACAGACTCCCATGAGAGGTGGTGAACTCTCCTTCCTTGGAAGTTTTTAAACAGAGGTTGGATGGCTATCTGTCATGGATGCTTTAGCTGAGATTCCTGCATTGCAGAGGGTTGAACTAGATGGCCCTTGGGGTCCCTTCTAACACATTTCCTTGCTCAATTATTTTGACTACAATAAAGAGGTTGTCCTTGATATTCTGTTTAAATACACTTTGCTAAACATGGTCATAAAACATAAATGTGTACCTGGTGGGGAAAGACAAGAAAAAAATGAACCTGTATTATCTAGGAATGTGTGCACACCCACCCACCCACACCTTGAAACAGCTACCTAAAGCATTTGAAGCAGCTGCACGTTCATTCCTCTTGTGAAGAGTGCTGTTCTTACATTTTTTCACTGTAATCAAACAATAGAATATAAGGATTTTTTAAAATGGAACTTCTGTTTTTATAAATATTCAGTATCTCAGTAACTCTAGATGCTTATTTTAAAGCAAAGATTATATCCCTCACTTGGAATAAATCAAGCACATGTTTCCTTAGGGTATGATAGGACAAGTAACTTGTTTTTTCTATACCTGGATAAATCAGTCCCAGGACTGACCAAGGTTGTGCTGGTAAGACCCAATTAACTTCCAAGACCAGTGCCTGAAAAATGGTCTCTTAGCTGCCTTTTTAGAATAATTTAACTTTAATACAGACTACATTTAAATTTGTTTCTTCACTGCCTTTAATTAAAGATGTCAAAAAGGATCAAGGGCAGTATAGCCCTTCATATCATCCTTACACCAAACACTGCAGATTATATTGCAATGTACCACAGAGTATACACAGTTATGTTTGGTGCAGGCATGCATACAGCATGAATCATCGACTCACAGAATTGGAAGGGACTGCAAGGGTCATCTAGTTCAACCTCTTGCAGTAGCCTGGACTTTTTTTGGAGTACTGTAGTACATATTTTAGGATAACCCCAAGTCTGTTGATATATTTCTCTTGTGCGTGCACTGTAGTTTTGGTGACAAACAGACAAAAACAGAAAGATGTCAAATTGGTATTAGTGTATAGGCTACATGCACACATAGTTAAATAATGATTTTCCCCCTATAAGTCCTGGCCCAATTTTGGCTCCCGGTAAGGATGAAGGATAATTCTGATGGAAACTGGAGAAGAAATTGCCAATGTCCAGGTATTCATCCCATGTCTAGAAATGAATTATGCTGTGTCAGGATGTACTGTCATTTCAGAGGCATTATTTGGGTGAGAGTGGGTAAATACAGCAGCCCGCAATTGGGCAGGGGCAACTTCATGTAGCTTCATACAAACAGAAACTTCATAAAAAAAAAAAGTGTGGTGGGCCACAGAGCTGCCAATAACAGTTAATGAAACAGAGAAGCCTCCATAAAAAAATTAAAAATTATCCTAAGTACTAGACCAACAATGCTGCTCCACTTTCACAGCGTAAGAGAGGTCCTGAAAGTAAAGTGGTGTATTTCCACATGTGATTCAACTGCCTGATATACGTGGGTGACTATAAGACCTAGAGTCTTCTTGGTGATAGGCCCCACCCACCCCATCCCTTATGGAACTCGCTGTCCAAGGAAGTGAGATTTTCCACCTTCTAAATGGCCCTTAGAGCAGCTAAATGAAATCCTTTTTCTAATATCCTTTGCTCAACGTAGAAGTATATTGAGGAAGTATGTTGGATTGCTTGTAAATACTTGCTAGATGAATTGGTTATGTAGTGTTAATGGCTTCTTGATTTTATATGTCATTTGGCATTGTTATAACATGACAATTTAACTTAATTTAACACTGTCTACGAAGCACTTTTTATTAAGAAGTGGTACACAAATGGAATACAACAGCTTTCCCTCCAGCAACAGGTTTATGCCTCTTGAATGGCAGGGGTGGGAATAAGTGGTTTGAGGGGTGACTTAACATCAGCATAGCACCATATAGTTGGCTTAAATCTAACCTTGTATGTATTAACACATCATTAATGAATATTGTACAAGAAAAATTATGCAGATGTCCTAAAAGGGGAAGGAACTTTAAAGGGAATCAAATTGTGGCAAACCACCCAGCAAATTATTGGAAGGGGGAGAACGATCAAAACTGATCTAAGTGAGTTTTAAATATTCCTTACCCTGAATAACTCATATGGGGAAGAAAATAAATGCCATAAAGTCTAATGCAGCTATGGCAGAAATCCGGAGCATTAAATTTTATATTAAACATATAAATTATTCAGAAAAATCTGTAACACTTCCTCGTAAGGGTCAGTGATAAATACTTGATAGAACATAAAAGCCACAGACATGCTTATAAATTAGTTAGTATGTTATGAATGGTATTATAAACTCTTAATAAGCCGTAACTGACAGCATTAACTATTCATGGCAACTGTCATAAAGAAGGACATCTGCATATCAATATATTTGAGTTGCACGCTAGATATAGATGTATTTATAGGGCAACACCAAGAGACAAACTGAGCATTTGGCTTCATTGTCCTTTGATGTTATTATTAGTAGATAGCAAGATGTCCATCAACTGTTAGGAATGTGTATGGAAATATGGCATAGGAATAGATGAGTCTTTTCTTGTTCATTTAATTTCATTTGAATCACTTTTTCAAAACAATTGCGATCGCACATGCATGTCAGAGAAGCGCATGAGAAAAATCCTATAATTCAGCTGCAACACACTCATGTACATGACCCTAAAGGGCAACACTAGACAGAAAAATCTTCTCCGAAATATTTTATGGAGTGTATGCATGACACATGACTTCTCACTCACACCTGAAGTGGGAGGAAAGTTGGCAGGGAACAGAAAACAACAAAGGGACTGTGTTGTTTGTACAAACAACAGCAGTTGGAGAAGCCATTAGACAGGGACCTGGGGAGATTTCACTAGAAGCAGTCAAGAAAAGTGGTACTTGGGGCCTCCAGATCATAGAGGAGGGAATTGGTTGGCACACACATTGTGGCTGGAGGCGGGGAGGGAGGTGCAATTGGAATGCTGATTGGACTGTTTGCAAGGCAGTACACATGTTCTGAAGAATTCCAAATGCTGCCCCCCCCACCTCCAGCCACAATGTGTGTGTCCCCAGCCACACTCCACTAAGACAAATACAAACAAAAATAAAATGTAAGTTTTCTTGCTTATATATAGGATTTGACTATGTCTCACTCCAGATAAAATTCACCATGATAGCTAAGGCTACAATTCTATGCACACTTTCCTAACTTTGAGTAGTAGTAGTAGTAGTAGTAGTAGTAATAATAATAATAATAATAATAATTTATTATTTATACCCCACCCATCTGGCTGAGTTTCCCCAGCCACTCTGGGCGGCTCCCAATCAAATGTTAAAAACAGTACAGCATTAAATATAGGATGATTACACTATATGACAATGGAGACTGCATCCCACCCTTTCAGCGGGGTGATTGGAGGAGGAGCTGTGACTGCATAATAAAATAGCAACCAATTCCCAGCCTGGCGGACACCAAGAGGTGCTCAAGAAAACATGCCTCCTCAATTACTTCTCTCTCCTGCACATCAGATGCATTCCCATTCCTCTCCGTAGATTGCCACTGGCCTCTTGGCCTCTTGAAAATATTAATGCACTTGTATATGTGAACTGTGCCTTTCCTTAAAGTATTAACAGGGATTCAGCGGCAGGGGGTGGGGGTAAGCTCCTTGTCTGAGGAGAGGGACACTTGCCCCCCCCTTGCCCTCTCTGACATTACCGACTCCCACCAGTACCAGTACCAAAGAGCAGCTGTTCTTCAAAGAAAAGCTATTTTTACCTAAATTAATTTTGCGCCTAGTTGCACTGCAGTCACATGAACTGGTTATATTAATTGTGCACCTGAGGCACACATGGCCACACTGAAGTGATTTGAGCTTTTCCCTTTCCCAATGAGAATCACATCATTATGTGGGCAAGGGGGGAAATGACCATTGATAAGAGGGCTCCCCATCAGAGAACTACAGAATTTCCTAATACCTCAGCTAGGCAAAAACATTTCATTACCTTCTATGCTAGCGTAAGTCTAGACAATAACAGGCATTTTACACTGATCTGCAGCATTTCTTTCCATCCAGGGTGCCCTGTTAACACAGAACCTCTCTTAAATGAGCGGCTTTCAAAGATGATTTACTTTTCAAGAAAATAATGAGGCTCAGAAAAATGGACCAAGAGAGATTTAACTATAATTCATTTGGATGTCACATTTTGTACTATAATATAGAAAGAAAGAAAGAAAGAAAGAAAGAAAGAAAGAAAGAAAGAAAGAAAGACCATGCTGTATCGATAAGAGAGACACAGTTTTGTCGGTGTGTTTTTTTAAAAAGAGATCTGCTTGTTCTATAAAAATCCCTCTTATAGCCATCAATATCTCTTTCATTTATTTAGACTGACACTTTAATAGACGTCCAGCAAGGCAGAAATTATTATGTCTATATCTATGTCATGGCAATTTGTCATGGTACATCTTCACAGTATGTCAATGTTGTCTTACTTTATTGCAATGCAAAATCACAATGTTGGCTAAACAGACAGACAAATGCAATTATACTATTGAAAGCTACTACCAAATGGAGTTTTTATTTATTTATTTATTTTTATGCATGATATTGGGTTAGAAGGATCCACTTTTTTGCCATGATAACAAACAACCTGAGATTCCTCTTTGAAAATGGCAGTCCACAAATCTTTGTAATGGGACAACTAACTTTGATAGAAGAAACTCTGCTATCTTTAAAAAAGAAATTCACATTAGTATCATTCTGAAAGGGGAAAAAATTAACATAGAGAGAATTAAGAAAAGAAAACACATTAAGAGGGAAATGCTTCTGTATTGTATTGTGAATAACAGTCTTGGGAAAGACCCATTGGCTTCAATAAACCTATTTTTTGAAGAAATGCATCAACAGTATATATGCAGTACAACAAATCATCACACCTACTCAGCAGCTGTTCATGCACAGCAGCTATTTCAGATGTAGGCATTAGAGTGTTATTTCATTTTGCAAGACTGTGTCACTAATTCAAAGCAGTACACATACTTTACACTGTATCTGAGAAAACCAAGAGATTTCCTACTTCTTGGAAATAGCACCCTCCCCTTCCAACCCTTGCATTACACCACTGAAAGAGAACAGAGGTGCACAGGGAGACTGTATTGTGCCATGAATATGCATGTGAAACCTGCCTTTGCAATGCCTCACAGGAAAAATAGGCTAGAACCATCGTTTGAAGATTAAAGACAAGGGAGACATCATTGAGTTAGTTCAAAAAAAGTTAATGTGTTCACGCTTACATTTTTAAGTTATTAAAACTGTTTTGTCACACCTTTGTGATATTCCTTGTTATCACAGCATGACATTCTTTAATATATACTATTAGAAAGTGGCAGACCTCCTTTTCAGTCTGAGCAATTTGCCACAGGCAATGTGGAATCCCACCTTGCTTGCCACAAGGAATACAATCTGCTACAAGAGCTGCTTGTTCACTCACTTTTTGTGATGGCTCCACACATCACTGCCATCTAACTGTAATCTTCACAAGTTTTTCCAGCAATTGTTCTATTATTCCCTACCACAAAAAACCCCAGCCTTAAAAAGAGAGAGTAAAGCAGCAGCTTAATCGTCACAAGTGTAGACAGTTCTTAGCATCTCCCATTTTCCTCCTGATGGTTTCCATTTGATTCATTACTTCCTCGTTCCACCCATAACTGATTGGTCCCCTAATCAGAGAGTTTCTCTTGACTGTTGGCTGCAAAGAGGGAATCCTGGTTGCAGTGTCTTAATGTTTGTGTGGTACTGGGTGTGTGTTAGAGAAATGCTGTGCTTGGTTGAAGAAAAACAGCTGCAAGAGGCAGCCTGCTTTAGAGATCTTGTTCAGTCCATTGGGGAATGGAGCATCACAGGGGCAAGTGTATTGTTGAGCATCAAACATTTGCTCCCCTGTGAAAGTTAAGGTAGGTGGGAGGGGTAGTTCAGCACTTGACAGACTCAGTTTTCTTTTTTGAATGCAGGGAATGCACAGCCAAAGGGAAAGACACTGCATACACACCTTTACCTTTCCACATTGGAAGGAGAAAACAAACTTCCAGAACTGGTTAACCCCAGTGAGAAGAAGGCAGGCAGTATGGACAAAACATAATGAAATCTGTGTAGACACTCGGTTGCAATTACGGATAGAAAAAAAATTGGGAAACAGACCATTACTATACCATTTAGATACTGCCTGGCTCTAAATGGGTCAGGGCTTGAGTGTTGACATGGTGCTTACTAGAGTAATTGCTTTTGTAGTCAGTACTTTCTCTGACATTTCAAAATTACCTCTCCTGACAAAATTATTCCCCTTTTAATGTGTGTTTTTGCACCAAATACCTAGCTGAGTGGCTGAGTCACTGGCATGACTGAGGAGTTGTTTATGGGTGGTACTGGTTGGCTGTATAAGCAGTGGAAGAAAATACACCGATTTCTAAACTTTTGCTATGAGAAAGAAGAAAGAAAGAAAGAAAGAAAGAAAGAAAGAAAGAAAGAAAGAAAGAAAGAAGCATCACAGTGCTGTGCCACTTACTGAGATGGGACAGGGTGAGGGTGAGGTTGGGGCAGTGCAAGTGCACCAGCAGGAGCACCAGATTAGCTCTGCCAATGTGCTTACATGGCTCTGGCCTTGCTGCAGCCCTGCCTTGATCTTGCACCACCCCAGTAAGGGACAATGACTGGAGGGCAACAGCACAACTCCACTCTTTTGCACCAGCCTCTCTTGAATGAAAGAAAGAGTGGGAAATTTAGGCAAATGATAACTAACCTAATGCAAATTGACTCTCAAACTAAACATCTGTTTCTGTTTACACCTTATAATTGGTTTTCTGCTTTTTTATTTAAAAAAATCTATATAAATTCATGATACCCAATGTAGATTAGCACAAAGGTGTCCTCAGATTAATTAATTTTATTTCTTTATTTTAGAGCAATATCAACAATGATTTTATGCAAATATTTTTTCTCCCAAGAGTACAAATTCATGGCTTTCCCTTAAACAGGGAGGTAGCTTATTCACAAGCCACAGTAGTTACAATCCACCACCAACCAACAACTGTGTTCTAAACTCTGGCTTTCATTGGCTTAGATGCTCTGATGCCACACAGCTTTTCAGCCATCTTGAGCCAACCCCCTGAGTGATCAGGGGAGCAGGAGAAACTTTGGCTGTGCATTCTAAAGTCAGTGAGCAACCTTTATTAAATCATATCATATATGTTTTTGCTATAGACCCTGAGTTTCCATGAAAATTTAAGGGTGGAAACTGGTTAAGCAATTTTGAGATCTTGCAATAAACAGTTATCACCATCAACTGTGGTCTCTCTGTGGATAATGTATACAATAGTTTTCTCCCACCTCCTTTGAGACTTAACTATTTTTTTAGGGTATTAATTAGAAACACTGTGGGCTCCTAGGGCCCATAATTTCAAGTGGCAGAAAATAAGAACAAACAGAAGAGTCAGTCAGAACCGCTGTCACTAATCTGACTTTATTTCCCTCGCCATTATTACATTTATCATTTAGTACAATTTCTACTATGGTCTGCTCACACAACTAACTGAAGTTGTGCAGGGGAATTAAAAACAGCAAACCCCTATGAACCTCACTCTCAGATATGAATGAAAATATAGCTGTGCCTTTCTTCCATAAACTCTCTCACTGCAAACATTCTTATGGAAGAAACAAGAAAACAAAACATTGCTTAAAATGACCAGAGATGTTTGGTGAGTTGCCATGATGCAATGAATTCCCCAAAGCATCTCAGGTTCCACTCAAAAGAATGCTACTCACCTTGGCAAATATGAAATAAGTGAAGCAAGTAGGGAAATGGCACCGTACTCATTAGAACTAAAAGCATATGATATGAATGAGGTTCCCAGCATTGGCAAAGACGGCAATAAATTACCAAGTATGCATTCTGTTTGCTGAAATGGGCTCAATTTATCATTTTACTGAAAAGGTTCCATTATGTTAATGTCTTAGAAAAGCACTTTCTGCTGTTTTTAGAAGGTCAAGGGGGAGATACAAATTTTTATATTTAGAATTATGTCAGTGAGGAAGACTGACATACTAATCATCACTAAGGCCAGCAGGAGATACTGTGTATGTAGTCAACTTTCAAACCTTTTGGGGGCGGGGGCATTGTTTTTGCTATCCTAGCTACAGAAAAGTACAGTGGTACCTCAGGTTAAGTACTTAAATCATTCCGGAGGTCCGTTCTTAACCTGAAACTGTTCTTAACCTGAAGCACCACTTTAGCTAATGGGGCCTCCTGCTGCCGCTGCGCCGCTGGAGCACAATTTCTGTTCTCACCCTGAAGCAAAGTTCTTAACCCGAAGTACTATTTCTGGGTTAGCGGAGTCTGTAACCTGAAGCGTATGTAACCTCAGGTAGCATTGTACTAGAGATCAGTTTCCATTTGTAGACCATTTTCCTCTCCATAATCCCCCTTGGAATGATGATACATCACAACATAGCATCATTTTACGTTGTATCACAGAATGTTACGTTGTATCACAGTCTGTAACCTGAAGCGTATGTAACCCGAGGTACCACTGTAATGTGTGTTTTAGTTTGTATGTTTAGCATTCGACAGGGGCTTTGGTAAGTGCACCCATAGTCAGTTGTTCCTTGATGATAATAGAAGTAATGACTTAATTAAAAGTGAATGTTATTTAGAAAGCCTTGCTTCAAACAACACCAAATTAAAGAGTGTGATATGTCCTTCTGGCACATTGCCCAGATATACACACAAAAGGTAATCAAATACATTTCCTTGCAATGCAAACAGACTACTTAAGAGGGTCAGAAAGAAACATTCCATCCAAAGATAGCACTGTGTAGTGCATTTAAACAAATGTGATTTCCCCTGAAATATATAGGTAATCTTGTACACCGTTATCACGGCAAGAGGAAATAACTTGAGTTTGTGCAATGGGTTTTTTAACCCAATATTATCTGTTTGTGGAATGCTTTCCCCGCGGAGGTTTGGCTGGCACCTTCATTATACACTTTTAGGCACCAGACGAAAATGTTCCTCTTTAACCAGGCCTTTGGCTGATTGACATCTGGTGCCCTTTTAGGGTGGTATACAAATTTAATAATATGACAGTTCCTGGTCTTTGAAGCAACTGTCCTATCAAAGTAGATAACACTCTCTGAGTTTATGCTCATTATGGATGCTTTACTCAACCCAAAGAAGGAACTGGATTAACATCAGGAACACTCTGAATCAAGTGTCATGCAAGGTGCCATAAATACGTGTTGCAGTAGTAATAATGAAAAATGACAACAATAATAGTCATTTCTATTGCTCTAGTAATGTACCTCGCAGAAGAGTAATAAAAGAAGAGTTTAGAATCCAAATTTCGACAGAGAAGGAAAAGAGGAGTGACAGGTAACTTATGCGCTTATGGCAGTAATGTGCTCCCCACTTTTTGCCACTGCTGTGGGGATGAGCATTGCAGGATTGTGTCATAGCACATGATATTTTTGTGCGTGTGGAACCACAATTTTAATTCAAATCCCACTTGACTACAGAAGAGCAATACCTCAGCAGTGCTAAAGGCCACCAAGCACCAGTAACAACTGAAGGGCTTTTAAAGTTTAATGGGCTATGACAAGGAAAGAAAAATGTCTATCAAAGTGGCAATACCCTCACCACAAAGAATATTCTGCCTGAGTGTCTACTTTCTCACCTCCTCCCTGACCAGTTTTTTCTTCTTAGTCCCCTTCAGTTACTCTGTTAGCATAAGAGAGAGATCTCTATTCCTTCCCTGCAGAGAAACATGGCTCCCCAAGGGTTACACTTATAGGTATCTCAGGAATCTATTGTGTACTGGATTAATTAATCTCTTTACTGTATTTGGAGAGCAATAGGTCCCCTACCAAGTGAGTACTTAATATTTACAAACCTGTATTACATTACTACAAACAAATATATATGATATTCATAAAATAGATACCTATATTTATCTATTCTTGCAGGAAAAAAACCAAGATTGACCTATGATAAATGCTTTGTTGCGGCTCCTCCTTATGCCTTAAAACATGATAAAGCTTTGAAAAGATAAACTAATTAATGTATGCAAATTGAAGAAGATACCTCTTCTGCCATACATTTATTGATTCACACTGATCAACATGGACTAAAAGTAGATTTATCTGCAAAATGCATTATAACATTAAGCCATCCAAGACTGGTACTGGGCTAATAGGGACATTATTTCTTTGTGCAACGTGTGTGTGGTTGCAAAACAAACAAACAAAGACCTGTGTTGAACATAAAGGCTTGGTTTTTGTATATAAAATGGTAAATTTTTAGACATCCAGGGTTTGTTTTTGTTTTTGATGGAGGAGGCTGAAAATGGGTCATAAGCAGTAATAACTTTGCCGTTGTACTTGTCTTAGATTTAGCTGGTTCACTTGTTGAGTGTTTATGCAGGTTCATGTTCCACAATATCAATATGGATGTGCATGCTATGTTGGAGACCATTTTGGATGGATCAATGCTCACATTAGATGGTGTTCTCAAGAAGATGATGAAAGAAATAAAAATGCAGTTTATTTTAGGACTAAGAGTTCTCAGCCTAATCCTTTATTAAAATAGGGAAGAGGGGAGGCACATCATACTGTTACTTGACCTGAAACTAATTTGACAGTATAAGTTTTAGAAATGTGACAAGCAACTCAGAAACTTAGGTTTCTCATTTGCCGCAGGCAAAAGTGGAACACAGAACACTTTTTAAAATGCTCTCTAATAATCCACAACTAAACAACATAAAGATCTAATCTTAGCCCTTTTAAAGAGCCTCCATTCTTACCATTTCAGGAAGGGGCTACAGAAAAATTGTATATTTCACTCCCGGGTTAGAGTCTTGACCTTGCTTTATTTGCGCTTGCTCCTTCTCCAACCAAGGGAGACTCACACCTCTTCAGCTTCCTCGTTTTTTGGCTTTCTGGGGCTCTTGGATTCTCTCTGTGCTCGGACAGCTAGCTGTCTCCATTTGCTCCTGCCCTTTGTGAAGCAAACAGAACAAATAGAAAAATACTTCCATCCTCCCATACACTTTACCTGGCCCTTGCCCTCCTTTCTGTTCTGGATGCAGCAATTGGTTTGTCAAGCAAGGAAGGAGAACCATCTTCTTTTTCATCTAACCACCCTATGCCCATTACACTACTCTAAGTTTCCAGAGACAGACACCTTCTGCCCTATCAGATAACACTGGACTACAACTCCATGGACATTGCCCATGCTGGCTGGAGTTGATGGAACTAGATGCCCAACTGCATCTGCAAGGCCAAGGATTCCCTGTCCCTCATGTATACCGATAAAGTAACATCAAATCGAATATATTTGGTGGTTCTTTGCCTATTAGACAAAGTATTAAATCTGCCAACTACTCTGCAGTCATACATTACAAAAGCAACAAGTAACAATGCCAAAAGAACAAATATATAAGTATCCAGCAATCATTCAAAATAATCAAAATCAGAGTGCATGGCTTTCTCCACCCTTACATATAGATACTGTGGAAATGAGAGTGTCCCTCCTTTCTCCCTACAATTAAACAACACAAGATGTTATCTGTTCTGGAGGTAAATCAATCAAATGTCCTATCCCTGTCAGTTTTGCATCTTCCTCCATAAACTACCTCAAAGAACACGGAAACCATGTGTCACAATTATCACTAGTACAGATGGCTGTGCTTACATCATCATCAACACCCTAAATTAAAACCATGTTTTTTGCCTCCCTTTAGTCATAGCGAAACTTGGAATATCCTGAGGAAAAGAAAACATCCCACCAGAGACTCCTTGTCATTAACTACCAGTCAAGCAGAAATGTCACTCAGCTAGGCTGTCTTATTCATGACAAGTAAGATATAGTTGAGCTGAATCATAAAATGAAGTAGTTGGAAAGACAGGGGCCATCTGCATCTGCTGTGCTGTCAGCCTGCCATCAGGACTCTTTGCTAAGTTTTGGTTTGTCAAAGTGGGATTCGTTATGGCTGGGGGAGTTATGAGTAGCAGACAGCAGAACCAAATACTAATGCACTGTGGGAAACCTAAGCAGATGTGATAGCTATTCCAACACAAGCAGCAGCCTGCAAATAATAATAAAAAATCAAATACTGAATACAGGTGTACACACACCTGAAGAAAGAAACAATATAAAATGTGGACTACATCCACCTGAGCTGATCAGATTGAAATGACAAGGCACCCCTCTTGCCACATTATTCATTCAGAATGTGATGTGTGGAGCATTGTGAGGCACTAATTCGGTCCTAAAATGCACTCATTCATCATTAGTTGGCAGCATGAGGTTGATCAAGTCAATTGTAGAAGTTGGGAACCCTCTTGCGATTTGCAGTTCTTTTCTACAGTTCTACAGTTTCTTTTCTACAGTTCTTTTAAAATCACATAAAGCTATTTAGTTACTTAGAATAATCAGTGTTAGTTTGTTAAAAAAGCAAATAAGTGAGGGGGGATATGATAGAAATGGATAAAATGATGCATGGTGTTGTGAAGTTTCTACCCTCTCTTACACAATGCTAGAACTTGAGGCCATCTACTGAAGCTGATTTTGAATTACAGTGCTGGTGCTGGAGGAGACTCTTGAGAGTCCCATGGACTGCAAGAAGATCAAACCTACTCATTCTAAAGGAAATCAGCCCTGAGTGCTCACTGGAAGGACAGATCCTGAAGCTGAGACTCCAATACTTTGGCCACCTCATGAGAAGAGAAGACTCCCTGGAAAAGACCCTGATGTTGGGAAAGATGGAGGGCACAAGGAGAGGGGACGACAGAGGACGAGATGGTTGGACAGTGTTCTCGAAGCTACCAGCATGAGTTTGACTAAACTGCGGAAGGCAGTGGAAGACAGAAGTGCCTGGCGTGCTCTGGTCCATGGGGGTCACGAAGAGTTGGACACGACTAAACAACTAAACAACACTGAAGCTGAATAGTGGAAAATTCAGATCTGACAAAAGAAAGTACTATGAAATTTGCTCCCACAAGATGTAGTGATGGCCACCAACTTTAAAAAGAGTATTAGACAAAGTCATGGAAAATAAGATTCTCAATGGCTACTAGCCACAATGGCTATGTTCTAGCTCTACCCTCGGGAGGAAGGATGCCGCCGAAAACCAGTTACTGAGAATCCCAAGGCAGGGGGGCACTGTTCCACTCAGGTCTAGCTTGGCACTTCCTAAAGGCATCTGGTTGGCCACTGTAAGAATAGGATGGAAGACTAGATGCGTCTTTCGCCTGATCCAGTGGAGCTTTTCTTTTGTTCCTATATGTGTATTTGCAAAATTAATGGATCCTGCAGAATTCACTACCAAGTTCCGTACAGAACCACTGCTTCAGAACAGGGGAAGGAATCCTGTAAATGCAGTCCACATTCATAGTTCTGATGAGGGAAATGATAAGACCATATGATGACATACTGCCATTTATTTCTAAATATTAAAGGTAAAGGTAAAGGTACCCCTGCCCGTACGGGCCAGTCTTGACAGACTCTGGGGTTGTGTGCCCATCTCACTCTAGAGGCCGGGGGCCAGCGCTGTCCGGAGACACTTCCGGGTCACGTGGCCAGCGTGACAAAGCTGCATCTGGCGAGCCAGCGCAGCACACGGAACGCCGTTTATCTTCCCGCTGGTAAGCGGTCCCTATTTATCTACTTGCACCCGGGGATGCTTTCGAACTGCTAGGTTGGCAGGCGCTGGGACCAAGCAGCGGGAGCGCACCCCGCCGCGGGGATTCGAACCGCCGACCTTTCGATCAGCAAGCCCTAGGCGCTGAGGCTTTTACCCACAGCGCCAGCCGCGTCCCTAAATACTAGGTGGTGATATTTGGGGAAGAGTAAGCACTGAACTTTATGTTCAAAACTTACCATATTTTTTCATGTATAACACGTCTCCATGTATAACACAACCCCTGTTTTTGGGGACTCCAAATAAAGATATCCCCCATATGCACTATCTGTGTATAAGACGACTTCCATTTTTAAACTTAAAAAAATTGCGGGAAAATATAGTCTTATACACGGAAAAATATGGTATATAGTCCTTCCTGGATCTACCACTTAATGGTGATGGTAGGTTATTGCATGCTTGAGTGGTTTAAAGAGCCTTGCCCATAGAAAATGAGCTTATCAAAGTGAAAGCTATGCTACAGCCCTTTTCTCAGTTATGCTAGCTTTCTACCTACAGGGGGTTGTATACAACTAAGTCATACTCAGAGTGGACCCATTGAAATCATGAAACCATTGAAGTTATGACTACCTTAAGTCAACTGATTTCAGTGAGTCTGCTCGGAGTATGACATAAATTGGATACAATCCAGGGAGCAGGGTTTTCTTTTTCTTTTTTGTAGAAGAGTATTCAAACACGCAAGTCTCCCCCAGCCATGCAGTCTGAGAGTCTGAGAGTCTTCCTCAGGTATTGTCCCAGAAGGGATGTGCCACTAGATATTCAAAACATGTCTAGAACCATAGAATCATATAGTTGTAGAGTTGGAAGGGACCCGGGGGTCATCTAGTCCAATCCGCTGCAATGCAGGAAACTCAACTAAGATCATACATGAGACACGGCCATCCAACCTCTGCTTAAAAACCTCCATCACCTCTCCAACACCTCTCCACTGCTGAACAACTCTTTCACTGCACTGCTTGAATGGAACCTAATTCTCCACATCACAACTTTTAAATCTCCTTTCCAAATTATTCCAAAAGAGTTGGAAAGCCAGGATATGGTATCAGATTACCAGTTCCCTGGCAGCCAGAGAAGGAAAGCTTCAACCAACATAATACTATGATTGTGGTCCTCAGCCTGTTCCACTGCTGGCCACAAAGCCTTTAAACTCTAATGATCCTTAAACTCTCTATCATGTAGAATGCTACAAAAGGACGAAGAGAGCTGTGCTTCTTGCTCCTTAAATCTAAACATCCCTCTTTAGCAAGAAGATCATCCCTCCATGCCTCTAGATCCCTGGCAAGTGTTGAATGACCACCTCTCTAGGAGGTAAGAAACTTATTAACATTTAAATAGAGATTCCCAGGAGGGCTGGCAGACTAAACAGAATACGCAATGTGCTTCTTGTCTATGACAGTGAGGATTAAACAAAGAAACATGCACACCAGCATGACTGGCTGCTGATTCCCAAATGGATTTTGGGAACTCTAAAATGGCAGCAGCCTTGTCAAGCAAACTCAGGATAATCACAGCATGCATCCCTTGAATATAAGCAACAGGGCTCAAAGAACACCGAAAACAGTGCCCCAGCCTCCGGGGTTTTTATATATGGTTCACCAAAAAGACAGGAGAAAGTTGTGATTTCCCTACTGCACAATCAGCTTTAAAAGAAACCCTCTGTATTTTGGATTGTGTGGGTCCAGCAACTTACCAGAATTGCCAGATAGAGGGGAGATGCCGTCATCCACAGTGTCTAAAATCACAGCAAGGCCAGCTGAATGAGAAGGCAGCAGGTTGGTATTGAGATCCACCCGAGTGAGGCTTTCAGCTTCTCCTCCACTGCTTGTTAGAATGCCAGAGACATTTTTGCTTTCCGTCTCAACCTCTTCATCCTTTTTCTGTGGATTCTGAACAATATGAACGATACTCTGCTGGGGCAGGTCACAGCTCTGAAAAACAAGAATAAAGTCTCCATCGATATTCAAGTCTGAAATAAAAGAAGCATTTCCCATCTCCAGTTTGGTGGGGGTTTTATACAGAGCGATTCCCTTATCTATTTCATGTAGAATTTCAATGAATAATAATGGGGCTGAAGAAAAAGTGACAAAAAGCAAAAAGCTAAAATTAGGATTGCTTATGTTCACTACAGGGTCACAATGCTTAGACAGTTCTAAACATTTAACAAGAAAACAGTGGAACAGTCAGTAGCAGCTCTGAACAATATTTTGTGAAAACCTATATGCTCTCTGAAATCTTATAAAGATTGCAAAGAGATTTAGAAACCCACATTTACTTATTCAAAGCATTTATAATTGGTCTTTCCAAAAATGCAAGGTGACTAACAACAAAGTGGGTGGGAGAAATACCACCCACCCACCCATACCCCGTTGTTGTTGTTGTTGTTGTTGTTGTTAATTTTATTTATAGACTGTCCTTTGTCCTCAGGGCAGCAGGGATGCCAACTTGAATAAAATAGGTAAGTCCCCATCCCACAAGACGTGGCACGCACACACCATTTGAATGGCAATGCTCATCAACTTTGGGGCCCTCCAGCCCCATCAAATATTTTAGGGGGGGACTTCATCCTTTAGGAGCTGGCTCCTATGCAGAGCAGTGTACACCACATAAAACAATAATACACAATGTATATTTTTTTTAATAAAAAAAATACAATTAATTGACAATATGGCAGCATACAAATCGGAACAAATAACCCAGCACAGTCTCAAATGCCTACGGCAGAGCTTTTCAAACTGTGTCGTGACATGTTAGTGTGTTGGCTGCAGTGTGTAGAGGTGTCTTGTGAATGCTCCCCATGCTCTTCCCAGGGCTGGAAAAGGGTTAGTTTAACTTTTGGTTTGCTAGTAAAACTTATTTACTGTATCGCAAAATGATGCATGTCTAAAACGTGTGCTACAAACATGGAAAGTTTTGAAAGATCTGGCCTAGGGGAATGCATGTCTTAAATATATTTGGGGGTTTTGCAAATCCAGCTCTGTCACTGTAGGTTCAGGAAGTCTCAGTGGCTAGAAGTGCCTTCGACCAACTTCCATGGCTACGGCCATTTGTTGACCAGGAAAGCCTTGTCAACAATTTTGCTGCAGCGTTCTGTACTAACTGCAGCAAAGGAAGCACCAAATTGCAGTAACCCAGTATTGAAGTAACCAGCGCATGAACTAATGTGACAAGGCTGACCACCTCTCTGGGAGGTAAGAAACTTATTAACATTTAAATAGAGATTCCCATAAAATAAAATACATAATGAAAACCTTGCATCAAGGGTGTGAAACACACCTTGAGAGGCAGGGAATTGTCCAAGTGAGGTGCCACCAATGGGAAGGATGTCTTCCAGGCCACTGCATAATAGGCCATATCTATCAACCAGAACCATTAGAAGAGCCTCCCCTGCAGATCTTAAAAACTGGGTTAGCAGATTCTGAAAGATGTTCTCTTTCAAATATTTGGGCACCAGGTCATTTGCAGGGACGGAGTAGGAATATTTGTACTTTAATGTGTTCTGCACTATTGCTTTCCTCTATGCACCCCCACATTTGTCATTTGTTTGTAATCGGCCGGGGGCGGGAGGACAACCACCACCCTTGGATCATTTTTAGAAAGGCAATATTTATGTTGATTTCTTACATAAAATTCTAAAATGTGGAAAAATGCATTTGATTCTTGAAATTGAATTTAAGACCCTTTTCCCCAAGGAAGTAATAATCCAGTCATCAGAGACTTGTCAGAGCAATGGCTTTACTGGCTTATTAATCAAAGAATGCTAATACTAAGCTTTAACTTTCAACTCCATGTTAACATTAAATAGCCTTTTTTAACATTATAGTTAAATAGTTTAATATAAGTACATTCATTAACGCAAATTCACTGTGACTCCATGAGTGCAAAATGCATATTAATGATTGTGCTGAAACTACAGTGGTACCTCTGGTTGCGCACGGGGTCCGTTCTGGAGCTCCAGTCGGATCCCGAGGAATTCGCAACCAGAGATGCCAATTCTATGCTTGTGTGCGTGGCAAAACCCGGAAAAATACTTCCGGGTTGGCCGCGTTCACATCCTGAAGGATACACAACCAGTGACGTGTGTATCTAGAGGTACCACTGTACTCTTAAATCAATGGTACTGGGCACAATCCCCCAGGAATATCTTTCCTAAACCCCATTCATTTCAAGGGGGCTTACACAACAGTTTATTGTGGACAGGATGCATCACAAGCACATCAAGGCTAGTCTAGTGGCATTCCAATTCTGGAATGCACCCTCCTGCTGAAGCACGTGAACATAAGCGGGTACTCGCTTGGTGATAAATAAGGATCAGGCAGACTTAGCAACGGAGAATAAGAAGGTAAGGTTTATTGCCAGGCAATAAGGACCCAGTTTGGAATCTCTTCCAAAAGGAACTGGGACCCCGATTGACAGAAATCCAGAGGTCTTTATACCTGAGCAGATCACAGCAAATCATAGATCATGAGACAACCATGAGACAGTCACGATATTGTCAGCAAAAATTAGCCAATTAGCAAGCTTCTTGCCACGCTACCAGCTCCTGGTCAAGCACTGGTCAAGCATGGAGTTCCAGTTCTGCTTTCCGATGCTTGCAGTGACGCTCTGTCTAACCTCTCCCCTAGTTATGACAGGACAGGGAGTTTGGAGATTTTGTGCTTTCGCTCTTCCTGTTCTGTGGATTAATTTAGCCTGTATCTGAGGGGATTTTGTACCAGTATCTCTGATTCACGTCTTCCCCTTGTCCAGGGTACACGGATGTTTGTAGGGGAAAGGTCGGCTCCTAACTTTGCTGTTTCAAGCAGTTTGCAGTTAGCTAAGGCACAGCTTCCCTTTGATTCAAAATGGATTATAAAATACTGTAAGCCTTGATTATGTGTGAGCATATATGAATATATTGATTACTGATAACTGATTATATGGATAGCATGGGGTAGCCCTTCTTCCTTGCCTCACTGCCAGGTGCAATTAGCAACAGCACCAACAGAGTTTCAACACTAGTTGAAAAAGTTGCTATTCACTAAAGCATGTTGTTAAAGTAGTGGCCACACTTGGCTGATGTAGCTATGATGTTACCATATTGTTTGATTTTATGTTCAGTTATATTAAAATGAATTATGGGTTTACTGCATTTTAATGCTATTCCTCCCTCTGGGATTATGTGGCCAATTAAGAGCAGATTATTAATAATTTAAGTAAAATAAACAAATAAAGAAATATCTATTTCAGGAGTAGGGGGGCTATGGCATTCCAGCTGTTATTGGATTCCAACTCCCATAAACCCCAGCAAGCATGGCCAACGATTAGAGATTACGAGAGTTGCAGTCCAACAACATTTGAAGGTCCGCCAGACCTAATATAGCAGAAAATTTGTGCTAGACACTAACTTTCTTTTGAGGTACAGATAGGTAGCCGTGTTGGTCTGCCATAGTCAAAACAAAAAAATTCCTTCCAGTAGCACCTTAAAGACCAACTAAGTTAGTTCTTGGTATGAGCTTTCGTGTGCATGCACACTTCTGTGCATGCACACGAAAGCTCATACCAAGAACTAACTTAGTTGGTCTTTAAGGTGCTACTGGAAGGAATTTTTTTCTTTTTTCTTTTGAGGGTTCCCCATAGATACTAAGAGGAATAAATGACATATTAATGATGAGTACTACATTGTTGAGGCTGTTACAAAATGGGTTTTATGTAAAACTGAAGACACCACAAATACTTGAATGGAAAATCCATTTTGGGGGACAGAATACAGAGACACTAAAAGGGACTGAGCCAAAAATGAAGTCATTGCAAGAGAGAAAAATTAAGTACACAATATTTGATTATTATTGCCCCCAACACTTAAAGCATGGAGCCCTTGTCATCTCTCAAAAGCTGTGTGCAAAGAGAGAAAATCATTTGGGATAAGCAAGTAATTGCATCAGTTCTATGGTCTAATGACACATAAGATATTTAAAAACCCGAATAGTGGGGTGGGGGGGAGAGTTTACACCCTGCCCCACCCCTCATTTGGGAAAAGAAAGGTGGGATATTATTTAGTTTAAGATAGGTTTTTACATATACAGTGGCACCTCGGGTTAAGTACTTAATTCGTTCCGGAGGTCCGTTCTTAACCTGAAACTGTTCTTAACCTGAAGCACCACTTTAGCTAATGGGGCCTCCCACTGCTGCTGCACCACCAGAGCACGATTTCTGTTCTCATCCTGAAGCAAAGTTCTTAACCCTGGGTACTATTTCTGGGTTAGTGGAGTCTGTAACCTGAAGCATATGTAACCTGAAGCATATGTAACCTGAGGTACCACTGTATTAGAAGTATCCTGTTACTAGACAGCCAATTGCTTGAGAAAGCCTAGGTTGGGGAAAACAGTAATTCAATAGCTCAAATAATGAAGCAAATGGATCACTATATCTTGTATCAGAATCCATTAAGACACAACCCTTGCCCCTGTGCAAAAGTCCAGATTAAGTCAATGTCTCTCTGTGGGTTCACTGGGTTGTTTTCCCAATATTTAATGGAAGACTTTGGCCCAATTACACACATTATAGATAGGCTCTTTCAGAATTAGAGCTCTAACACTCACATCCAGCTTATTTTCATGACGCTACCAAAGCATCTCTAGGTGGTCTGAATTCACTTTCCACAGATGATTACATTTTTTTGTCTCAATAGAAACTACATTAAATTACTTTATTTGTACAGTATACAATTCAACACATACCCAGGGACCAAAGTGATAATGGTCAATTTATTGTTAAATAAATTCCCAAAGTGGAACCTTGTGTAGTAAAGAGAAATAATTGTGGCTTGGCTTAGTATTTTTAACAAAATAAAACAATAACTTAAAGTTGTAAGAAATGTGGCAGTATATTTGTATGCGATTTCTCATTGGATATTCTTTCCCAATTCTGTAACTCTATTTATTTTAAATATTGGCTAGAAAATGAAAAAATGCAAGTTTTTATATGTGTGCAATATCTCTGAGTGGGAATTATTCATTGCTTTTTCAAACTCAAAATGCCACTACAATTTTATAGATTTCTTTCTGAGGAACTATAATAGCAATTCATAGCGAATTAAAGGATGCAAGCTTTAAAAATAGGCAATCATGAAGCTCTCAATAACAATGAGGTACTACATGCAAATGAATTCCTCAGATTCAAGAACTTTTCCAATCTTCCTAAAGGCAAGTGATTTTTGCTATTCCAGAAAATCAAAAGGCTAAAATAGCAAATGAATATTTGACAAAATTAATAATGGCGTATTCAAGGAATCTTTGAAATGATGATGATATTTCCAGATTTTCAGCTTAACCAAACACCAGCTGGGATGCATTTTTACTCCTCGCACCAGAATTCATTGTATTAAATCTGTGGGGTACATCAGGTGCATATTTGTAGCCACGCTGCAATGCTTTAAATGCATGTGTTGAGATGTGCATCCTTATCCTTATCCTTGACTGGCTTCAGCTAGAAGTCGGGCATTTACTGTGGCTGATTCTATACTGTGGAATACTCTTCCATTCAACATTTGATCATCATCATTATCATCACTTCATTTGTACCCCGCCTTTCCACAGTTAAAAACAATGCACAAGGCAGCTTACAACATGACAAGATTTGCATAATTACAAAATTAGCATCCTCGCTAACTCACACATCCTTTGAAGACCTTTTTATGCTGGTAGGCCTATTCAGTAGTTTAATTTTTTTCATGGCCAGCCAGTCATTTTTTAGATTATGTTGTACTGCTTTTATGGGTATCATGTTTTATTGCGCCTGTAGATGCTGTTGTACATTGCTTCAATTTTTTGTATTAGTTTATATTTTTATTTTTTAAAAATAAAAAATATTGAGAATATATTGAAAATTAACCTCCTTTTGAAGAATTGTCAAAACCACCAGCATTACCCATCTACAAATATTTTTATCACACAGTGGCTCCTCCTTGCACCAGCACCTTGTGAAAATGGATGGAATGCTAGTGTGGGAGGAGCCACAGCATATTGCCATTTCATAGAGCAACAAATAAATGTATTTTAATGGCTCCCACAGCACAAAGCTCAAATGAGGGAAAGGTCCTTATGCTGCGGTTTATATACCTCCCACTGTATTCTGTTATCTCCTGATGAAACTAATGGAACTGAGCACTGAATTCTGAGATTTGGTTGTACCATGCATACAGGAAAGTGTTGTTGATGGCATCAGATCAGAGAGGGCCTCAACCTACCTTTGGCCACTACTCCAAACACCATCAATACGATTATCACTCCACTCAATATAATGGGACACACAATATGGCAACCATAAAGAGAAAGTATATTCTCACATACAGTCTGTGATAAGCTTTGCTATGTCTTTGGAGAATACAGAACGGGGAGTGAAATTTATGTCAGTGATCCTGACAAGACATGAGTGCCCTTCATTCAACATTCATGCTGACATAATTGTCCACCCTTGTGGTATAATAACCTATGGGATTAATGCAGATAGATGAACAAAATGAGCTACAAAAATCTAATCTACCACGCGATGCCGAAGGTAACATATTACAAAGGTTTTGCATGAATGCTGCTCATTAAGTACATGTGCTGCTCTCCTGGCTTGCTGCTGTCGACTGCCTTCATAATGAGATAATCATTTACTGGAGATAACAAATATACCCAACTGGCAGTACCTGAACTTCCTTCAGCCGAGTTTCAACACACTCCCATTAGAAATTCAGTTTAGAGCCTATTTTCATACTAATACTAACCTCTTCTTTCTCTCTATTTGTTCCCTTGTTATCTTTCACCTTGTTTAAGCATCATGTTCCTTCATCTAATTCTCTTGTCCCTTTTCTCTGGAACTCACTCTTGCCATCCACATCTCTCCTTCTTTACAGCATTACAGAAAGCAGCTCTTTGACTTTTTAATCTCTGCCTCTCCTCCTTTCTTCTTCCTTTTGTGTCTCTTCCCCTTTCATTATACTCTTATGCTTTTGGATCATGCAAATATATGGCTAGGTGTTTCTTCTTTTCAATGTAACCATTATACAGTGCTTCACTTTTGAGACACTTTCTAATTTTTTTAATGCTAATGATGATTGACAGGATATGCAACCATTATTATCTTGCCATCACATTTCCCCATCCATTCTTCCTCCAATGAGCTTATGGCCTCTTAAACAGGATTTTATTATTTTATTTTTACCACAACTGTGAGATTCAATGAGAAGTTGCAACTGGCTCAGAGTCATGAACCCAGGTCTCCTCATTCCAAGTGGTTACTGGGTAGTTTGGTTCAGCTGGAACTCTATAAATGTCTAAAGACTGTGTGTGTAATTTGGCTTAGCTTCGAGCAATGGAAGTTTTGTTGTAATCAAGAAAAGTTTTCTGGTGCAAACCATCACTGATTATAGCACGTGGCAGGCGAAAGCAGTATGTTGTGACTGTCTAATTGATCCACTGCAATTCAGTGATATATTTAATGTAATCAACAACTACAACTTGGCCATTAATCACACCTTGCAAGCGAATGGGAGCCAGCCAGCAAATATAACCTGACATAATTTGTGTCCAGATCAAGAGGCAAGTAATAGTACCACTCTATTCTGCCTTGGTCAGACCACACTTGGAGTATTGTGTCCAGTTCTGGACACCACAGTTTAAGAAGGAAATTGAGAAGCTGGAATGTGCACAGAGAAGGGCAACCAAAGGATCCTGAAACCAAGCTTTACGATGAACAGTTCAGGGAGTTGGATATGTTTAGCCTGGAGAAGAGAAGGCTGAGAGATGAAATGACAGCCATCTGCAAATATCTGAAGGGCTGTTACATGGAAGATAGAGCAAGCTTCTTCTCTGCTACTCCAGAGGGAGTAGGACCTGAACCAATGGATTCAAGATACAAGAAAGGAGATTTCGACTAAACCTGTTGTTTATTTCGGTCCTGGAAGTGCTCTTGAACATGATTCAAGAGGACCAGTTGGTTGAAGGAATTCAGGTCGGAGCCAAACAGTATAAACTTAAAGCTTTTGCAGATGACCTGGTTTTGACATTACAGGAGCCAGAATCTAGTACGAAAAGGGTATTACAGTTGATTCATGACTTTGGTCGGGTGGCAGGATTCAAACTAAACAAACAGAAAACCAAGGTATTGGAAAAAAACTTGACACCTTCAGAATCTGAAAGGTTTCAGAAAGAGACAGACTTAAATGTGGTTAAGAAAGTGAGATACCTAGGGGTAAATATAACAGCCAAGAATTTGAGTTTATTTAAGGATAACTATGAAAAATGCTGGTCAGAAATTAAGAGGGATTTAGAAAGTTGGTCTAGATTGAAACTTTCCTTGTTGGGCCGAATTGCTGTTATAAAGATGAATGTATTGCCAAAAATGTTGTTTTTGTTCCAGACTTTACAGATTATGGATAAAATGGAGTGTTTCGGGAAGTGGCAGAGAGACATTTCTAAATTTGTCTGGCAGGGCAAAAAGCCCAGAATTAAGTTTAAAATATTAACTGATGCTAAAGAAAGAGGGGGGTTTGCCCTGCCAGACTTAAGGTTGTATTATGAAGCAGCAGCGTTCTGCTGGCTGAAAGATTGGCTACTTCTTGAAAATACTGATGTTTTAGATCTGGAAGGTTTTAATAATGCTTTTGGATGGCATGCATATTTGTGGTACGACAAGGTAAAAAGTCATAAGGCCTTCAAGAACCATATTGTCAGGAAAGCATTGTTTAATGTTTGGACAAAATACAAAGATCTATTAGAAAACAAGACTCCAAGGTGGCTGTCACCAATGGAAGCTAAGGCCCAGAAAAGACTCAATATGGAGGCCAAATGGCCAAAATATTGGGAAATACTAGAAAGGGATGGAGAGTCTTGGAGGTTGCAGAGTATGGAGAAACTAAAAGATAAAGTGCGGGACTGGTTACATTATGCTCAGATTAAAGAGGTTTTCAATTCGGACAAAAAGATAGGATTCCAGGTGGAAAAATCGAAGTTAGAAACAGAGCTGTTAGAACCTAAAACTAAGGTTCTTTCAAAAATGTATAACTTGCTGCTAAAATGGAACACACAAGATGAAACGGTTAAATCAGCTATGATAAAATGGGCACAAGACATTGGGTATAATATTATGTTTGCTGACTGGGAAAAGTTATGGACCACCGGTGTGAAGTTTACGGCATGTAGTGCCTTAAAAGAAAACATTATGAAAATGATATACAGGTGGTACATGACCCCAGTCAAGCTTGCAAAAATATATCATTTGCCTGATAACAAATGTTGGAAATGTAAAGAAACTGAAGGAACGTTCTTTCACCTCTGGTGGACTTGCCCTAGGGTTAAGGCTTTCTGGGAAATGATATACAATGAGCTGAAAAAGGTATTTAAGTATACCTTCCCTAAGAAACCAGAGGCCTTGCTTTTGGGCATTGTCGGCCAGAGGGTGTTAAAGAAGGATTGTACATTTTTTATGTACGCAACAACAGCAGCAAGGATACTTATAGCTAAACATTGGAAAACTCAAGATTTGCCCACGCTGGAAGAATGACAGATGCAACTGATAGACTATATGGAATTAGCAGAAATGACTGGCAGAATCCGCGACCTGGGAGAAGAAGCAGTGGAAGAGGATTGGAAGAAATTCAAGGACTACTTACAAAAACATTGTAAATTGTATGAATGTTAAGAAGATGCAAGAATAAAAATAAATGTGGCATCAGTAAGCTAGTTGAAAAGAATCTGAGAATAGGTGAAATTTGAGAAAAAGTTAATTTTTTGGTTAATATTATGCCTAAATTAAATATTCAAGCATTTGGTAAATAAACTTAAATCTAGAGACATAATACTGTAAAAATACAAATAAGAATTGAAACAAGGTGATAATTTGCTGTTTAGAATTTTACAAATTTGGAAAGCAGGAACGAAAGACGTGAGGAAGTCAAAAAAAGTGAGGAAAGTATGAATATTAAGAATTTGATTTCGATGCTGTATTTTTTCCTTTTTTGTATGTTTTTCTTTGTTTTTTCTTTTTTGTCTGTTTATTGTATTGTTGGGGATGGGTTTATATGTGTTGGGTGATAAATGTTCAAAATTTTGAATAAATATTAAAAAGAAAAGAAAAAGAAAAACTTTCTGGCAGCAAGAGCTGATCAACACTGCAACAGACTACCTCAGAAGGTGATGGACTCTCCTTCACTGGAGCTTTTCAGACAGAGGTTGGATGGCCATCTGTTAGGAATTATTTAACTGTCACTCATTCGCAGAGCAAAGAATAGTGATTTTCTCTATAACTGGGTACACACTGTATCCCCAACTTGCTCAGTTTTGGGGACCATTCCAGAGGGCTGTTCCACACTACTTTCCCCCAGATACCCTGGGCAATATCCAACTCATTTCATTAATGCAAGGATGCACTAATGCACCCCCCTCCTCCATGTTCATCTCACACCCTTCCAAAATTTGCTCCAGAGGGTTTGGTGAACCCCCAAAACTGATTTAGGGCACAACTGGGAGGAGGAGAGTGAGAACGTTCTGGTGCATACATAGAAATCCTTGCATTGTTGGAATGAAGTAGTTGCATTATTCCCCTATTCACATAGATTTCTGTAGAAGCTGATATCTCTCTCTCTCCAACTTTCCTTTCCACCCACACCCTGGTATGCCTTGCCTCTTAACTGCGTTAGTCAGGAATTCTCTGCAGATAGGCATCTGCCAATATATTTGCAAAGGATTATTCTATTTTTGAACTATATTGCTGGGTTCAAAAGGGCCCTCAAAGCTGATGGTTGGAGAGAAGGGGTATTGTCCCTGGGTCAATTTTCATAAAATAAAATTATGATTGCAACCCTGGTGTGATTATTACTCGTTCTCTGGAGCTGGCACACTAATATTATTATTCTAAATCAGTGGCAAATCCTGCAAAGTAACCAAAATACTTATGATCAATGGGAGCCTGTCTACAGCATGTAATTGTCTTGGAAGTAAAGATTCCAAGAACAATACTACCAACTTGTGCCACCCCGCATTAACTTTTTTCCGTGGTTACATCTGTAAGAGGTGTGTTCATGTGCATCTGTGCTTAGGTTCACAAGCAGATATCTTAACAAAGTCCAACACTTTCACAACTATACTACATTCGGTCTCTATTTAGTTGGAGCACTTTATCTGTACTTTTTAAAAAAGGGGTGCAAAGAAGCAGAGTCATTATTTTTTTCTTCTGAAAAACTATTTTCACTTTAAAGTTCTCCCCACTAGAATGTCATCATGTTACAAATGCCTAAGCAATTATTGATGGCATTTTCATAGGCACAAAATTAATATTTGCAAAATGAAAAATTAAATCTAAGAATTTTTAAGAGAATTTTATATTAAGAACATTTCAGGCAATTTGCAGCTTTAAAACAGAGCTCTTCCTAGGACCATTCACCCACCCCGTTCTGCCACTAGATTTAAAGAATGATGGCAGCTATTAGTGTTTTGACAATGACATTAACAACTTATCAAGCTGATACTAAAAGGAACAGAACAACTGTAAAATGAGTACTAAATTCACTTGAAACCTATAAGCAGAGTTAGCAAACTTATTATTTCCCTTTCCAATAGAAGTATTATGCACTGCATGCTGCAGAACAGCCCATAAGACCTTAACTCATTTCAATATTTATGCAGAAGGCTACCGATCAATGACAGTTTTATAGGTCTAAATTAAAAATGAACACAGTTGCAATGCTATGATGTATGCTGTCTTCATCAAGGCAGTTTCCTTTGTGAATTTGATTGAACACAACTATCACTTTTATTTCACTACTGTATGCCCTGATACAACTTAAATCATCTAAACGTATTAACTACAGCAGTTAATACAGAAAAAGAACTGCCATAAACCTAGACAAAGACTATGGACCAGGCTTTCTGCTATTTTGCATTGTGCATGAGTTATGCTACCAATTCTTCATCCTACAAGAAGTGGATGTAAAACATGCCATTTGATGCAGTGGGACTTTGTCCTCATTGTACCACTGTGAATTATAACAAAAGGTTACAACAGAGGACAACAAAGGGTCAAGTCCTATGAGCAACTCTAATTTAAGTTCAGAAAGGGATCCTGTGAGTATTCTGTGCTAGAGCTATCTATGGCTTTTGCCTTAATGAACCTTGCTTACTGCTGGGTCTTTGCTTATGCCACACCAGATTACAGTGGTACCTCGGGTTACATACGCTTCAGGTTACAGACGCTTCAGGTTACAGACTCTGCTAACCCAGAAATAGTGCTTCAGGTTAAGAACTTTGTTTCAGGATGAGAACAGAAATCGTGCTCTGGCGGCGCGGCGGCAGCAGGAGGCCCCATTAGCTAAAGTGGTGCTTCAGGTTAAGAACAGTTTCAGGTTAAGTACGGACCTCCAGAATGATTTAAGTACTTAACCTGAGGTACCACTTTATATGGGTTAAGTTACTAGAGGTGCTGGATGGGAAGAGCAATCATAGGGGTCTGCATTAGTCAATATACCCCTCTCAATCATACAATTCCACAACTGAATAGAGCAGATTGTGCAAAACATAGTCATGCCAAAGGAAATCTGCCTACCTAACTTTTCCTGCTAAGTCAGCATACCATATAATAATACCCTTATTTGTATCCCATTTCTGCAACCTGGGTGCAAAAAAATATATGGGATAACTGAATGTCAGCAAATAAGAGGCATTCGGCATTGATCCCAGGGGAAAAAAGACTTAAAGCCGTAGTTATTCAAGTCCCAACACAAAATTGTACCCAGTACACAAACTTAACTGGTTGCAAATCCGCAGATTAGGCTGCAGAAGCAAATGACAGACTGGGCTCCAGACAGACCAAAAAGATGCCAATTTTCCATCTATGTTATGTCAGCATATCAAAGGGACACAAAAGAGCATATGTTTTGGAGAATCATTAAAACCTGATTTTTAAAAAATCCACATTTTTTTTGTTTGTTTTTGCTATTGGAAGGGAGTGTTATACAAAAAGATTTTAAGGGGAAAAAATACTTTTGTTTACTACCCCATTATGTTATGCTTCCCATGTATGAGATAAAGTTGGCTTGAAAAATTAAACAAAGTAAATCCAATTTCAGAGTGTTTCCCATTATGCACCCCTGCCTTAATTTTTCATACCTACATTTTTAAAGCAGGTATGAAGTTTTTACATTATGCTGGAAATATAAAATGCAGTTCCCTGCCACACAATACTTCTACAAGAGTGCCTACAAAAGCCATTTACTCCATTGATTCCAGTACTTAAACTCTATTTCACATACAATACAAAATTCACGTAGGGCAGGCTACCCCAGCACTAGTCAAGGTTGTTTAATAAAAATCTATGGCAAGCGACTGATCTTATTGAGCTTTCTCCTCTAATGTGGTTTACAAACACTGATTCACAGGCCTCAATTCAGACACCACTCTATGCTTTAGCAAGGTTAACAATGGGTTGGCATACTACAATGGTAACTCGGTTTTTGAACGTAATTTCTTCTGGAAGACTGTTCGAGTTCTGAAACTTTCAAAAACTCAATAGCCGACAGCTAGGCCTCAGGATCTTGCACTCAGCGGAAGCTGCATGGCATGTTTGACTTCTGAGGTGTGTTCAAAAACTGAAGCATTTATTCTGGGTTTACGGCGTTCCAAAACTGAATTTTTTGTCAACGTAGACGTTTGAAAACCGAGGTACCACTGTATCTGACTGACAAACCAAAGTTTGTTATCAGTCAGCAAACCAGAAATATAGATCATAGTTTGAAATTAGTTTGCAAACCATAGCTTGTGCTAAGTGTTTTGGCATAATGTAACAATTAATAAACCATAATTTGAACTGTTGTCCTACATTTGAACTAATAAAAATAAGCACTGCTGAAAAATAAAAGCAAGGCACTAATTTATTGATGTTGCTGAGGTTTAAAAATAATGGACTGTGAATATTACTATCCCAAGCTCTTAACGCCCAAGTGTATTCTTATCTGAGGCTTATTTGCCCAAAATTCTTACTCTGCTTGGAATGCAAAACAAAACAATTCTGCCAGATTTACATGCCGTGGAGATCAGGTGAGGTTGCTCTGTGGATAGCAAATTAATCAGTTTTAAAGTCTGGAAAAGGTTTCTCCACATCATCAAGCCAACTTACATATGGAGACAGCATGTGGCCTACCAGATAACTCAGCCATCTTAGCTCCTTGTATTTTAGAAAAGCCTACCTCTGGTTATTTACACATCACTTTTTCTGTGCAGTAGTGCTAGAATGCTAATCTATCTTCAAAATAAAGTGCACATGGCCAAAGAATTAGGACCAATAAACTATAACACCTTTTTGAGCATTCTCCAATAAGGCTTGTAGTTCAAAATGCAATTTGTAATTGAGCCAATGGGGAGACTCATTGCTACTCTAAACAATACTGCTCTAAACAATAGCCTGCCTATTGTATATTTATAAATTTAAATCATGGTTTGGGTTCAAACCTATGGTTAGTGCAAGCCATGGTTTAGCATGGTATCTGAAGTGAGATACAGCATTTTAGCTGAGACCTATTTCAGTCAGGAAACTACTTCCTGTCTCCTTATGTATTAGGGAGGTGCCTAACTATTTTGTGGGCTGGCAAAAAATTACATTATAAAAAGGGGGGATGGGATGGCAATCTAATATCAAAACAGAGAAAACAATGGACAGAAATAATGAATTTTCCTGAACCAATCTCCCCTTTCACGACCTCATCATGCAGCAGCTGCCTATCAATTTCCAAACAAGCAATAAATATTAAAATGAATTTTTTTTGCATGTCTTATCAAAGCTCCTGACATCAATTGTTTTCACAAATGTTTTTGCCTGCAAGCTCTGAACGCCTCTTCATCAATCTTTTATCAAAAGCAATCTTGTTCTGATTTCTCTCTTATCACAAAAGCTCCTTCTTCACATCTCCCTGTCTTTCTAGGCGAAAGATACATGAATATCATTTTACACTCCACTGTGGCTGCATCTCCATCGATCAGCAAAATAAAAAAAGATTTGAAGGATGTGTCGTGACCCTGCAGAGCTCCAAACAACAGAAACACATGTAATGATTCCACTGTGCCTGATACGCTGACAAAAGAGGGAAGCATGTGAGCATGTCTCCACAAATGTGTTTGCACTGCTTTTCTCCTTTTCTTTCCAAGGGATGCTTCCATGGAAAAACATCTCCAAGCAAGGACACAGAAGAAGATTTTACAGTGCACTTAATTTCTTGATACCTTCCTGACATGCCCATTGAGCTTGAAAGAAAACAAACATCTATCAAAGTTGTCGTACTGAGAAACCCCAGAACTTTCAACCTAGCTTGCCTGACCTCAAAGTCATAATATGTTTCATCAAACCTATAATGTGTTGAAAGTTGTTGTATTTGTTATATTTACAGAAGAGTTTACTGATTTAATTGTTTTATACTATTTTAATTTGTTAGTCACCCTGTGTCCATTTGGTAAAGGGCAGTACAGAAGTACCAAAGTTAATAAACTGTAATGCGGGTGGTTTAGAAAAGGCTATTACATCAGCACTGTAGTCCCATTTATAACATACATTTAAAGTGGATTCATACCACTTTAAACAGCCATGGCTTCCCCCAAAGAGTGCTGGAATTGTAGTTTTTAAGGGTGCTGAGAATTCCTAGAAAACCCCTATTCCTCTTACAGAACTGCAATTCCCAGAATTCCCTGGAAATAAGACTATTAAACTGCTTTTGGAATTATAGCTCTGTGCAGAGAATAGGGGTCTCCTAACAACTCTCAGCAGTTTAAATAAATCACATTTCCCATAATTATTTGGGGGAGTCATACCTGTCTAAAGGGGAGCCTAAGAGCTGGGATTTATTTTTATTTTTTTAGTATGCTAACCACAGCCAATAAAGAATCCATTGTGAGTCCTCCTTAAAAATCAAATATACCTGCAAAGACCTTTACAGCTCTCAAATGCATTTTGTAACCTCATTCTTTCACTCAGGACACATAGGGACCCCACTTTCACTTTGTACTCACATTGTCCTTCTCTCCACACCACAGGCTGTAGCGAGTGAGGGAGCTGTTCACACACCGGTAATACGGATCAGCACTACCTACATTTTGCAGGTATCTGATTTATTAATTCATTTCGGTTGTCTGAACATTATCATGAATAAGATCAAATGCCTGCTTACATTTGCTGATCCAGATATATCATAAGTTGCAAGCACATCAGTCTGCCCTCAAAATAAAGGGATATGGGACATTATTGGAAGGAAATATGTGTTCTGCAACTGTTTAACTGAGCCTGTCCCCCAATTGTTATACCATTTGCCGTACATTGAGATTTATGTTAAGTCTAGACTTGCAATAAAGCATTAGATGTCTCTCCCTTTGGAAAGATAAAATAAAATCATGGTATTCAAGTCTGAAGCCCCCTTTAATTCCTTCCGAAGGCAAACAAAATTTATAATCCCTCCATTTGATTTTCTTTTAACCACTTGACTTCAATGGCATTCCCTCCTGTGCATGTGGAAGAGCTCCAGGATCTGACCGTAGGCAGTTTGCATTGGCAGGTTTTAGAAAATCCGCGTCTTGGGATACCTGAAGGAAGTAGAATCAGCTACTGAAAAACCACTCTCTCGTCTTCTTTTTAAGAAAAAAAGTATTACTTGCCATGTTCATCCAGAAAAAGAAATAACAAAAACACTTATTTTTCCCTTACATCAAAATCTATTCATTGTCTTCTTTTGACACTGCACTAACCCCTTCCCTGCAACAAAACTAGTAAATTACTTAGCAACAGGTAATGTTATTCAGAGATTAACTAAGCCATATGAACTTGCCCTGGGACAGCCAAAGTCAGATGAAGCACACCCTGGCCCATGGAGGCATGCTGTCCAACAACAGTTAATAATAATTTAGTTATTTTGAAACAAACAATTCACAATGATAATTGAAAGGTGGATAAAACAACATTTCTAAAATTCAGCTAAAACACTTTGGAGCCTCACAGTTATGGCAGACTAATATAAGCAGCTGGGCTAGTGAGTTGCAGAGGTCTAGAAAGTCTATATAGGCTTTTGTTCCAAAAATCATAGGATCAGTCCAATACTTATTGGTGGATTAAGACTTTTATTTTAGTTAGCTTTCAATGTCTGACCTGTCTTTTATTAATTGTGATCTGTCTTCTGCTCTTAAATATTTCAGTTCTTTAAAACTATTTTGTCTCATCTGACGTTTCAATGTTTGATGATGATGATGATTTCATTTTATGACTTTGTTGTTTTTTTACATACAAAGCTTTTCACTATATCAAGAAGGACAGCAGAGTAAAATAAATTAACTAAACTAAAAGGATACTTATTATCTTGTAAGAGCTCAGGTTAAGAGACTCCATTTGAACAACTAAAAGCATAGCAACACACACACACACACACACACACACACACACACACAAAACCCAAATACACCCAGTATTTGTATTTCCCATGGAAAATTAAAATAACAAACACAATTGCACATATAGTGACTTGATTTTTCTGTTTCTCCTCATTCCTCAGGGTCAAGTAGGAATTATTTCTCATCGCTTAACTGTTAGTATTCCCTCTCCTCTTTAAAGAGAAAGCATGTTTGTATCTCTCCTGGAGAACATATTATTTATGGAAAGTCAGAGCTAAGAGCAGGTCTGTTCACTCTGTCCTGAAGGCTGCCATTTTAGTTATCATCTGCATCTCTCTGGCAGGGAGTTCATGCATTCTTCCTGAAGAGATCTGACTTCCACTCTGCTAATCTGACCTGTCTGTTAACAGTTTATCATCCCCAAGCTTTAAAACTGTCTCCAAATTGAGAAGCAACAGAGAGATGAACTTAATCTTCCGGACATTCAGTGGGCAATGGCTAGTGCTACCCTGAGTTTCAGCAAGATATAATAGTTTGTGAGGCATCATCCTCTTCATTTCTGGAATAATTTTCACATGTACTTAAAACATGCATTCTTTCATTTATGAATTATCAACGAACATCTGAAAACACAAAGCAACTGTGGGTTTGTTTAAGAAGTAATGGGAATGAGAATTGAAGACACTTTGTAACAAGGCATCTCTAAGCGCTAAAAATATACTGTACACAAAGTATTACATAGGATTCACAGTTACATCTAAGTGAACTGTTGCATATCATCACCACTCTTCTTGAGGTAGAACATGGTCTGAACTTCGTACTAAATAGATTTTTCCATGGATTTGCTACTGACTTTGAGAAAGTCTACATAAGATATAATGGTTTCAAGGGTTCTATTTATCTCCTGGGGTTGGAAAAAAACAATGCCCTGGCTATGTGAACATTCCTCAGGAGCACTATATTTCTGGAAATGTAATAAACGCTATTAGAATACACTGCTTTTTTTTCTTTTTAAACATGATTAATAGTCACAAACAGCCTTTGGATTGAAGGCAGGTTTAAAATGTAGATGGTAATCCAAAGGTGGTGGTGATAATTTTTGTGGGTGACAATTGATCCTGTAACCCAGACAAATAATAGTACTTCTGAACTAATTGGGAGCTTACTTCAGAGTATGCATGTATAGGATTCTGCTGTTGAACTGTAGTCTATCAAAGAGATGCCACAGCTATCTCATCAACATGGCAGTGGCTCTATGTAGCTATTTTTCTGTTTTCTGTTTTTTTAAAAAAAGAGATGTCTCCTCCCAGTGAAATTTCTACCTACTAAACTTAGACATCTGACCCCTGTGTAACTAGGGGTACTATTGTGATTATAGCATCTTAACTCAAAAAGTGTTGCAAACAGACTTATGCTCAATCAGTTTGTCTGCTGCAACAGTCATGCCATTTAAAAACTGTCGTTAATACCTTATTTATTACTTCAGTGTAAAAGGATAAACCCTTTGAGGGACCACATTCCCATCTGAGAAAGGCCCTTGGATCACAGGCAAACTCAATTACACATTGTGTCATTCTCAGAAAGCCTCCTGGAATCTCTGTTTCTGGGGTGCTGTCATAATTACAGAGCTATGAGCCCCGTAACATGACAAATTAATACACCCAGCTGTTATGATGCAAAGTTCAATCCGTAACTTGAGTCCCTAGAAATAACATTCAAACATCTGGCCCTCCACATTATCTACATGGAGGATAAGAAAATATATATATAGTAACTGATTTGGCGAATCTGTGGATATCAGTTAATTCCTGGGCAAGCAGAATCTGTAGCTTTTGAAGGTGGGGAAAAAAATAATCTCATTATGTGGAAGCAGAGACAAGTTTGCTGGCACTATGATGGAAAGTGACAATTTTTGCTTGGAATGATGAGGCAATGTTTTCAGCTATTATTTCTAAGCTGAATAGAACATTTTCCAAATACCATGTATGGCCATACCTCTTCTTCTGACAGCATTGTCATGTGAATGGCAGAGCTTGACCTCTGTGCTTCTGGTTCTTAAGACATGATTGAAGCCTCACCATCTTAAGTTCTCACATTATGATTTAATGGGGGGGGGCACCCAGAAAAATAGACGCAAAGAACTACTGTCATCTTGGTCAGATAACTTGGGAAGAGTAAAATGGAAAAGTCAATTTGGGCTTGTTTATAGACACTAAGAAAACTCATCTGGGGAAGTCCTGTGGTTACAGTACCACAGAGGCTGTAATGTATATATCCTTACAGGATTATGCAGAATCTGGGCTGCTTACACACATTCATACACCCAAAAAGTAGGACCAAAGAAGACAGAAATTTGTGGAAGAATTTCATATACCTATGTATTTGACTAGGTGCAAATTTAGGGGGGAAAGATTACTACAATAGGACTACATTGCAACTCACCATAGTAGGGAAGACTATAACGAGATGATTGGTGCGCCTGCCCACTCTGCTGTTGTTGAGCAGGCTGGTGGTGAGTGAGTGCAAGGCCCCTGCTCTCCCTTCTTGTGGTTATTTATATTTAAATCAGACAGCCTTTCAAACAAAATACTCCAAGTAGAGATCTGTCCTTTGCAAAATATGATGCATGGACACCCTAACACAAGAACACATTTCTCCTTGTACCCATTTGAATCACCTCTAGGAAGATGATCCCATTGCCTCTTAGAGGTTTAGAGACAAACACTCCCTATCAGGACTTTAAACACAAATGAACTAGGCTTAACTGTTTTACAACCAAAGAAGGCCCATACACCCTTAACAGCAACAACAATAATAACAACAGAAGCAAATAAAACACATACAAATTGGAAGGATAACACCAGAAGATTACAGTTGTGTGTGAGAGGTGGGGTGGGAACAACTAGTACAGTTTCAATACTTTTTTTTTTTTTTTGGTCAAACCAATTTCCTTTTTGTTTGCAAGACATAAATCACGAAGTGTGCTAAAGCAGTGCAAATTATTGCTAATATTAGCAGGAAGAACTTTTATGTATAAACTTGTGCAGAGAAACACAGGCATCAGAGCTGTTTAACTACATGAGGTTGTGCTTTCAAAAAAAAAATAAAATCTTTCAACTAAATTTAATATCCAAATGCTAAAACTTAAAGCACTCAGATATATCATGAAGATTTATGGCACTTTCTGGAGAACTTTAATTCCCCAAGCCAACAAATTGATTTCACTCATCCATACACCAAGATTCTTTCTACTGTGACAGTATGGTCATTTCCAGTTTAATACGACTTGCCCATTTAATAATCAAGCTAAATGGGTGGGGATTTTTTTGGTGGGGTGTCTAAAAAATATATCAAAATATAGGACCTATTTTTTATTGTGAAAAAAGAATTGATTAATCCATCAGCAACTGACATCAGCTAACATGATAGAAAGAAAACAACCTATGCTTGCAATCTGCTTCCTTTAAAAGCTTTGAGACTGATGACAATACTTAACAAACAAACCATGAATATAATATGATCACACTCATTTATTTATTGCCTATCCCACCCAAATTCTCACAGACTGCAACAGCGTGGAAGAAAATTATACAAAAATACAAGATGTGCTAAATTCATATACAAAGGGCTTCATCACAGCCTATAAAAGACAAGCCTAGGGGAGAGGAAAGAACGGGAGGCTTCATAATTGTGGAATAATCGTGGTTCACTGCAATGGGGAGGAAACACTATATTTTGCTCTTTGGAAACCAGTTTATCAAGGACAGACTCTTCCTCTCCATCACAGTGCTGCTGTGGGTGCAAGACAACTTTCATCATGATCTTGCAAAGGCACCTCTCCTTCCTCTTGTGCACCGCCCTTACTAGCAGGTTGGAAGTGCTCAGGAAACAGGGAAGGAGCATTGATGGTGCTCTAGTCTAAAGGAAGAAGTAGCACTTTTGTAAGGCCGGGAAGAGGCACCTTTACAAAGTACAGATTTAGATGTGGGCTCTGTGGACCTGATCTGGCCTGGGGGTTCAACAGCCTGCACTGATCTTGAACAAGACAAAAGCTTGACTACAGTTCATAGTTAAGAAGGAGAGAGATTAAACATGAGCCCTGGGTTCAGATGGCATGCTAAGCCAAACCTTGATTTAGCGCAGTGCAGCGCAACAGTAAAACGGATCAGGGAGGAGCAAAGCAGCAGAAAGTTTGTGGATTCCCATCGCTGGTGCAGCCTCAACTGTCGGTACCTCATAATCTCAAACAAACACTTTTAGCAATATTTTTTGAGACTAAAAGTGGCACTTATCCGTTGCTTTATTGGTAGCTAGAGGGCTTCAATAAAATAACATTTGTTTAAAATAATATCTGAGGTTTCGATTTTACTTCTATTATTTTAATAATGCAAAGTGTTTTTTTAAAAAACGCACACACCAAGCTAATTAATAAAAAATGCAAATCTTCTGTATCAGTCACTGTGTAGGGTAGATTAAGGAAGAATTTCCCATGAGTAATTCAACTATTTTTGGCTCCTAGCCACAGGGGACTGACTACTAAGAGACATACCCTTCCTAATCTGTCTCTGGACTCTGGCCCCCTCCCAATCAAATCTACACATTTTTAGAGTACTGAAAACTATGTTTTGGTTTTTATCATATAAATAGATCACTGCAAATGAGAACCATTTCCACACTGGTGGAATAATCCCTCGACATTTGCGCTCAGCATGACTCAACAGCAGGAGATAATATCTACCTTCCATTTTCTTCCAGTACTTTAGCAATTTCACACTGTGAGAGAAAATGTTCCCAGGAGACCAACTGGAGCTCTGTGCCACCCTGCCCATTCAAGCTGAGTAGAGCGTGGAAGAGAGTTCTTATCTGCATATCAATGCAATCCCTATATTTTCTGATTGCTCCCTCCAGGATCCAAGTTATGGGAAAAACAAAGGTCACATAATGATGGCTATATAGTGTATATAATTCACATGAAACTGGGGGGTGGAACATTGCAAAGCAGCATGAACATGTGTATTAAATACTATGCTGAGGGCTTCTTCACAGTAGTTTGCTTTAATTCCATAATCCATTATATCTTCCACCACATAATATTGTAGGGCCCATGCAAAATGTCTGAGTAGATAAGAAAGGCTTCCACTTGCTTAACTCACAGGGAGCAAAAACGGAGATGAGAAGCAGATCTAGAGATTTCTCTGCCTTCATTTGAACAGCAACAGGAAAACTACAAGTGGCTGCTTGTCTGCCAGGATAAGACACAGAAGCCACAACCCAGGGAAGAGGCCAAATCAAGGCTTCCTCCTTGGTTAGTAGCATTCAAAACACAGGACAGGGATGGCAAGGGAATAATGATGCCTTCTACTGGGCCCAAATGTTCTCTTTAGGCAAAGGGTCGCCAAGGCTGTCCCATCTCAGCACCAGGTTGCTGGAGTTGGAATGACCACAGCCTTCCAGCCACCACTACAAAATAAAGCTGTCAGTCTGGTGAATTGATTCACAGCTGTCAGTCTGGTGAATTGATTCGACCTAAATAACCTGAACATGCTCCTTACAGACAAGAGTTGCACTATTTATTTATTTATTTATTTAAAAACTTATATGCCACTTTCTCAAGTTGTTTACAGAGAGAGAGAGATTGGGGGGGGGGGAGGAAGGTAGAGAGAAATTTAGTATCAGAGACTGTTCTGCCCACACAGGGTTCAGTTATTTAGTGATAGCAAATCTGTGTTTTAATATTAGGTAGAAGGAATAACAATGCTGCCCCTTTAAGAAAAGATAGTGCCTTTCCCCCTTTTTAGATCCCAAGGTGGGTTGGGAAATGTAGGCACAGCAATATTCTACTTTCCATTGGCTCTGCCAGAGAGCAGGAAAATACCTCCCTTTTATTGACTTCGGCCAGAGCGGGAAGAAACCTCCCTTCCTCCTTTGTAATCTAGTGGCAGTCTAGTTATGGCAAACCCAAGAAGGGTGAACTCACTTCGTCCTTACAGAGCTCCACAGAGAACTTAATAAAAAGCTTCTAACCATCTTCATACAGAGCCATAGAACAGCCTATTGGAATGTGAGTAATATTTCTATATGGGCCTTGATTATCTTTAATACATCTATGTATGAGAGCTTTGTGGAGCTTTGTTAATACTATCCAGAACTAGAGAGAAATCTCCAGATGGAACAGAGACCATCAGCTAACCATAATGGAAAGATGTGTCCTTAATAGCCAGCCTTAACTACGGCACCAGTCTTCACTATGGCACCATCTGTTTTTCGGCAGATGTTTCAAGGTTGAAACAGAAGGTGCCTGCTGAATCTCTAGTGGCTGAATATTCCACAGGAGTAAGCTGATAACACTAAAGGTTCTATTCTGTGCTGATGTCAAATGAGTCTTTCCAAAAACATCCCTGCACGTGATCTTGGGGCTCTAGATGGGATATAAGGGTTTAGGTGGTCCCGCAGGTGCAGTAGATGAGCAGCAGGTTTTAACAATGTTTAACAATGTTTAGCAGATGTTTTAACAATGATGTTGTTAGTATTTCACTCCTCCCATTGCAAGGATCATCTGATCCTATTGTTTACTTTCTGTTCCGTGAGAAAGTCTATATGACTTCCACCTCTGATACTATTGGATTTTTTTCTTTCTGCTCTGTCTTGTGATAAGACGGAATGTCTATATGAGAGCTGCTCCTCTCATACGTATTTGTTGTGTTCTTTAATCTGTAATTAGTAGAAGTAAAGTAGGTATGCCCAGATACCTCCTCACCTCCATCTGCGCTGCTTTTACTCTGCTATACCGGGTGCTCACAAGAGAGCAGCTGTGAGTCCCAGAACACCAGGACAGTGTAGGTGTTCCAGTTGCCGGAGGAGGCCATGGGGCCTGCAGGAGTGTTCCATTAGATGTAGCATGTTGTTTGGCATATGACCCCACCAGCAATCTGGCTCCTGCATTCTAGACCACCTGCAGCTTCCAAACCAGGCTCAAGGGCAGCTCCACATAGAGCACATTGCAGAAATGCAGCCTCGAGGTTACCAACTCATGGACTTTAGTGGACAAGCTATCCCTAACCAAGAATGGATATTCTAGCTGGTGAGCCAGACAAAACTAGTAAAATGCATTCCTAGTCGCTGGGGCTTCTAATGACAAAGCTATGCACTTGTTGCTCCTTCAGGGGTAATGCAACCCCAAACAGAACGAGCAATTTGCCAATCTCACAGACACAGGAACCATCCACCTAAAGAGCCTCCATTTCCCCAGGGCTCAAGCACGGTTTATTTGCCCTCATCTAGTCCACCCATCTGCATGCGCTGCTGGCAGAACTGCGCCCCCTAGCCACAGTCAAATTAGCTCTTCATTCTGCCTCTCCTCCAACCCCCAACCCCCCATTCAATTAAACTTCTATGTAAAACCATTTCCTATGAGGCAATAATCAATATTTATATTTATGGACATATTTTTAGCCGTCCCCCCATCGCCTGCGCCCCGGCAGGGGGCCACCTCACCACCCCCTAGCTATGGCCCTGAATCCACCACCTGATAATACACACATTAGATTGAAGCCAAGGCATATGGAGTAACAAGGAAGCATTGTGGAAGTCTGAGCACTGCTTGGAAGCTGAGACTTTATAGCTAGCTGGATAAGGCCCCTTCAGGAAGAGAACGCCCCCTCCCCACAAGCAGGGAACATGAGTTACATCTAATTAAACAAATAAAATTTTTAGACTTTGTTGTGTTAAAAGATATTACCTAAAGGCTAATCTCAAAGCAGACTATTTCTTTCCTTTTGTATTAATTGCCTAAGGACAGAAAACGATCAATATTACTTACAAAGAGCTACAATTTTTACGCTATGCAAATCTCAGACCTGAGCTCTAATCGTCTAGATAAATAGGGGGAATCATTTTTGCCTGAGGTCACTAGAATGAAACTTCAAGAGATTAGAAATAACTGCCTTACCCACAATGCTCTCCTCCCCTTTGAAATCGAAAAACCCTTTATTAAAAGGAAAGATAAAAAGGAGCTAAATGAGAGAGTGGCAAATGCTTCTTTTGTATTTGTAATGTGCTTTAGGCTGTGATCCCAGATACACTTACCTAGAAGAAAAATTCTCTAAAATCACTAGGATACAGGGGCAGTGCAGAAAATATACCTGACAAGTGGAGGCCATTTTAAATAGCTTATTGTGGCAAATGTACTCAAGCCATGATGTGCCATCTGTGTGCAGCAGCTCACCAGGCAGGTCAGATGATTTTCTCTACACCACTGCAGACTTGTCTCTTTTGTTACATTATTCTAACCATCATCTAATTGAAGTGGTGGGCCACACTCCCTGGAGTCTTGCTTGCATGCTTCCCATAGGCACACCCTGTAATGAGGTCATTTGCTCATTTTTTACTCTTGCAGTGCTTTCAGTGAGTTTATGTACAATATAAATAACTTCTTGCAGTTGTAGCTGATGGGAGTTGTAGTCTAAGAGATCTGGAGGGCACCAGGTAAGGAGTTCATAGCAACACTGTCCCATTTTGAATATTCTAAGGAATTGAACTGGCAACCAACCAAAAGTAAATACATCTTGTGTGCAATTTAGCTCCAGTTCTTCGATCACTTTGCTCCAAGAAAAAATTCAGGACAAAATTATATGTCCTGAATTTTTCCTTGGAGCAAAGTGATAGCAGAACCGTATATATGTTAGCTTCTACGGAAATACGAAATTAATTCTCAAACATGAATTCTAGATTTAAAAATAAGATATGGGCTGGAAAACCTTTTTGCCTGTCCCAGTACACTTTCATAGCCCATTGTAGCATATTTAAAATGAGATGCTTATGTGTAAGGCTAAAGTATTATCTCCAAACAGCCTTTCCTGTCCTTAAAACTTCAAGTTACCCATCTGGTAATCATTTTTCTGCCAACTGTTAAGCACTAAATTGACAGACATTCACAACAAAATGCTAATTCTCTTTCATTCTTTGTTGTTGTTTTTTAAATGAATATACAGGCTGTTAAAAGTGGGAATGATTGATGTGTGCTATTTCATCAGTAGTGTCTTCCACTTTTCATTCCAGTTCATTATTCATATATTGCCAAACCAAATATTTCAGCAACTAGTTAGACAGCCAACTCAGATTCCCTGCCCAGTGTGACAGAAGTTCTATTAGAGAAAATATCTCCTTTTGAATATGTTACATGGCATGATATCTGGACAATGATTATTTAAATGTTGTTGTTTTTTAAGAGAGGGAGAGGAACCATGAAAACAGTTTGGGTATCAAAAGGCAAAGACTGCACTAACTCCTTTGGCACACAGCTCAATCCCCTAGCAGTTCTCAAGCCCAAGGAATGTCAACAGGGCTGGAGAATGCCAAAATTCAAAGCCACAATGATCGATGGTGCAGGAGGGAGGAGCAATCAAGCAATCACACTGGGTTTTGGTGTGCAAAAATGCTTGATTAACAGAGCAGCTTGGGCAGATGACATGACAAGTAAATAGAAAATGGTGCTCCTGCTTAACTCAGTTGTTCAGGGGGACCCACTTTAGCAACCAAAGAAGAAGCTCCATTCAGTGAACCCCAATGAAGTCAAAACGACCCTTGTGAAGACCCCATTCCCCCTGGGGCCACAAGGGGAAAACAGGGAGAAGGGAATAAAGAAGAAACAAAACATATACAGGGAAAACGAAGGAGTAATGTCCTGAGGATTTTTTTTTTTAAAAAACCACTCAATTCAAGAAACTGTAGTACAGAGAGGAAGCAGCACAGTAAAAACAAAAGCAAAACACCAACTCACAAAATACACAATAGGAGGAGCACAGACCAAGAAAAGGCAAATAATTGAAAGAGAATAAGAGGACCCAATTTCACCAACCACAGGCAAACTTGGTCTGGTCTGACAAGAGGGATGACTCCTTCCCCTCGAGAGGAGGCAAAATGCTTCAGGGAACCCTGCCTGTTTCTTCTAGTAGGAGGTGCTATCCACCATTCTCTGGTAAAGCCTAATTTCATGTACAGTGGTACCTCAGGTTAAGTACTTAATTCGTTCTGGAGGTCCGTTCTTAACCTGAAATTGTTCTTAACCTGAAGCACCACTTTAGCTAGTGGCACTTCCTGCTGCTGCTGTTGCTGCTGTGCTGTGCTGCTGCTGCACAATTTCTGTTCTCATCCTGAAGCAAAGTTCTTAACCCGAGGTACTATTTCTGGGTTAGTGGAGTCTGTAACCTGAAGCGTCTGTAACCTGAAGCGTATGTAACCCGAGGTACCACTGTATATGCTAATGGCATCTGAACTCTTGTTGACCAATCAGGAACAAGACATTGGGGATACAGTGGTACCTTGGTTTAAGAACAGTTTAGTTTATGAATAACTTGGATTAAGAACGCTGCAAACCCGAAAGTATGTGTTTTGGTTTGTGAACTTTGCCTTGGAAGCAGAACATGTTTTGCATCCTGCTGAGTGTTCCATTTGTAAATTGCGTCCCCCGCTACTATGGGAAAGCATGCCTTGGTTTAAGAACGCTTTGGTTTAAAAATGGACTTCTAGAAGGGATTAAGTTCATAAACCAAGTTACCACTGTATAGTAGACACCTTGGTCAACCCAATGTGTGGCATCTGTCCAAAATGTGAAATCTATATTAGGGATTGTTAGAAAAGAGAAAGAAAATAAATCTGTCAACATCATAATGCCATTATACAACTCTATGGTGAAAAAATGCATGGAATACTGTCTACAGTTCTGGTTGCTTCATCTCAGAAAAGATATTGTAGAGCTGGAAAAGTTTCAGAAAAGGAAAACCAAAATGATCAAGGTGATGGAGCAATTCCGTTATGATGAATTGTTACAACATTTGCACTTTTTATAGACGAAAAGGTGAGAACTGAGGTGTATGAAATTATGCACAATGTAAGGAAAGTGGCTAGGGGGTGTTCAGAACTTGGGGACATCCAATGAAGCTGAATGTTGGATGATTTGGAACAGACAAAATGGAGTACAGTACTTTTACACACCGGGCATAGTTAAAACTATGGAATTCACTTTCATGGGATGTTCATCAACTTGGATGGTTTTAAAAGAGGATGGGACAATTTCATAGAGGCTCAAGCTATCCATGGATACTAGTCATTATAATTTTGTTCTGCATTCACTGTCAGAGGCAGTATACCTCTGAATACCAGTTACTGGGAATTACAAGAAGGTAGAATGCTCCTGTACTCAAGTCCTATTTGTGAGCTTTCTAGAAGCATGTTGTTGGCTAATGTGAGAACAGGATGCTTAACTACATGTGTCTTATCTGGCAGGGCTCTTCTTATGCTCTTATTCGTCTCTTGAACTTCTTTTTACAGCTTCTTCAAACCTGCTTTCTATAATATTTATATCCATACCTATCCTTTTTTTATATTATTTTTAATTTCTGCATATTCGGTTAGGCGCTTTTTTGCATCCATTCAAGAAATGGTGCATTGCAGGACTGGCTGTCCTGTGTACCTGCAGATGCTGTTGGACTACAAGTCCAGTGAGCCCCAGCCAGCATGGCTAGTGGTCCGCGATGCTGGGAGTTATAGCCCAACTTCTGGAGGGCCACCCTTGCATTAGAGAAGTAACTGGTAGGTGGCAGGCAAACACACTACAGAGAGATGCTATCATTTGTAGCAAGGCGGTGTTAGCAGACAGTCATCCTAGGTTTTAAAAAGCATCAGGTGGCAGTAGTTCCAGCTTGCCTGAGGAGAGGTGAAACTTGTATCTGAGAAAATGTTGAGATGCCCCTTTCTATTCAAGGAATCAAACAACACTTTCCCCATTAAAGTGGCTGGGAATATCCTCACATGTAGGCTAATCTCTCTATTGCCTGTGGGTATAAAGCACATGTGGAAAGAGAGAATTGACCAGTTTCTCTCTCCTTCAGGTGGGCGGCAGTGGCCTGAGGTAATTTAATCACACGAATTTCAGTGCGTCTGCTCTGAGGAAAAATTAGATGAATAGCACTCAGGGAATTTGGAATTGGGAGGGGGGTATAATTTGGGAGGGTGTGGGGAGGATATGCCTGGCACTCTGCAGTGCACACAGAATTAGCAGCAGACTAGAGCTCAAAGCAAGTGTCTCCTACACTAAAAACTTTTGCCTTTCCTTTCCTCCTCCCCTGCACTGGGCCTGGATTGGATCATGACAAATTGTGAAACACAAAACAAGGCTAGTTGGGGTGAGAGATGAGAGCAGTACCTCGTGCATTTGTAAAGCCAAAGGCTAGCTATCACTCAACCAAAAGCCCACTGAATTTTTATTTATTAATTATTTGGAGTACTTTTAGCTCTGCTCTTTCTAACGTTTTAAAAATGTACATAGGAGTATTTCAGATACCATGTCCACAGCATGGGCAATATGAAGCTGGTGCAAGATTTCTGTAATTGTTTTAATTTGTGATAGAAATCTTAGAAAAGATCCATGTCTTATCACATTTCCTTTTTAAGCCCAGAAACCAAAGTTGTCGATATCTGCATATGCGTGAGAAACCTCCAACTTCAAACTCCGAGGATACCATATTAAAAGGACAACTGAAAGACAACCACAAGCCATGAATCAGTGGCTGACACCATTAGAATGCTGAGATGATTTGCCACATGTTGGTATGAGGCGAAAAACAAACACCTGAAATCAGCCGGTGGGGCAATGTGTTAAAAGCCTGCTTAACTTCGTAGCACGGTGGTTGTTAGTTCAGTAAAAACACTTTCTAGGCTTTTCAAATTTCAGCTGCACTATGAAAAATTGAATGGCCAAGAACCAGGAAATGTGGGTTAGTTTTCACATAACACAGTTTATAGGGGCATTTCCAAACAAATTGCTGCATTATATCTAAAGGGGATGAGGATAGAAGGGAAGATTCAAAAATAGTATTTTCCACAGGAGCATCAAAGACGCCTTTGAGAAATTAGTCATAGCTGAGCCACCATAGTATCTATCTATCACATCCTCTCTGGCAGCTGGAAGATCAGCAGGTGTGGATCTATTATCATTACTTGCTGGGCTTGACATTGACCGCTGCAACATTTGAAGTCTAGGACCACATAATTACTGGTTTCTGGTGCTGCAATCCACATCACAGACTGCAGCTTTGGTAATTCCAGTGTAAGGAACAAACATGCCCTGTGCTATTACCGAGTGTAGGAGGGACTTTGCTCTGGGAACACAGATGGAAGGCCAAGTTAGGCTCTCAAACACAGGGAGCTGAGTTTACATATGCCAGGGTAGCAGCTGGCAGGAAATGATTCTTAATGCTGTGTTCTGTACACTTCACATTGAATTTCAATTAACTTACTAAAGCATCCTCATCCAAACTATGGCATGGCAGAAACTGATCATAAACTCAAATATAACATGCAGTTTAGATGTGTTTTTCTTATTATTTTTATTACTATTATTTTAAAATTCAGATACTGATAAGTAAAACAAAACAAAACACCCCACATTAAAAAACCTTCATTACTGCCTTCTCTGCCACAGAAATGGCACCCAAAGTGATGTACATCATAATACAATCATACGGATCAGAATAACAATGTAGAAAGCACACAAGCACAGTGAGCACTTAAACAAAGCATCAAAAATTAAATGAGAAAAAAGGAAGGGGGCACCAGGACTTAGAGTTGATGACCCTTCAGGGTCCTTTCCAACCCTGCAATTCTATTATGATTCTCACACATGCCTCCGTGTGCTTCAAATGCCAGGGTGTTCCACAACTTGTTTCTGTTCCATTGGCTTCAGTACTGTAAAAACAAGGATACAGGCCCACCCTGCCTGAGGAAGTGGAGAGGGAACCAAGAGAAGGGGGAGCTGCTTTAGATTGCAGACCCAAGACCATGTGGGTTTTTTTCTCAAAATGACCATCAGTACTTTGAACTAGGTCCAGAAACAAATGGGGGGGGGGTGGTGTTTCTGGGCCAGGCACCAGCAGTCGCTTAAAGTAAAGGAGGAGCCGAGGGCAGTGTCCCACTGAAAACAATCTTGGAGAAAATAAGACATTGCCTTCCACGTTATGGAAGGCAGGTGGAAGGCTCTCCCTACAAAGTGATGCCACACAAGGACCCAGATAGTCACTGAAATGGGACAAGGCACTGCCCCACCCTCCATTGATTTTGTGTGTGTGTTGGAGGGTAAACATCTGCATAAGGGAGCCAGTTGTACTCATGTAGACTCCCTGCACTATTTAGATCCTTGATCCATGTATGGAGGGATGGACAGACAAGTGGAGGGATGCACAGACAGGGAGAAGAATGCAAACAGAGTGGGTGCAGTTACAATTCAACCCTGCTCTTCCTTACATCATATGTGGGGCACAATGCCTGAAGATGGCTAATGGGTGCAAAAGAGGTGCGTTTGTCAGAAAGTCAACAAAATTTGACTTTCAGCATCCTGTCATCACCCTCCACATAGATTATGCAAAAATGAACACAATATAGTTGCTTTTCAAAGTATATGTTCTGCAATCTGATTAATAATTCATCTCCCCAAAATAAATTATTCAGATCTTTAAGCATCCCCACTTTAGGGCATTAATAAAAGGAGTTTCAAATCTTTTCAATCATATACAATTAGGTTCTTCTAAATCTTAATTATCTGCTTTGTGCAGAAGGCAGAAAGTAGTCTTCTCAAGCAAACATGGCATTCCTTTTATCCACTCTTCAGATAATTACTATAATTTTGCAATTATAAAACATAATATTGTGGAATCCTCCCCTGGTGACCAAAGATAAATGTTTGACTAATATAGCAACCTTATCACACAATTTCTAGAATGAAGACCTAAGCTTTATCTATTGGACTTGCAACACCAGTTTAAATACACACTCTGAAGCCTCTTTCCATGTCATCTCGGAAGATAAACAATATTCACAGCAGCTTTCTAAGGTTGTCATGCACCTCCATGTTCAGATCTTTTATTCCCAGTACTGTGGAGCAGGAATAATATATTTAGAGGAATCTGCCAAAGTAAGCTGACAAATGAATATCTACTGTGGAGTGTGTGCATAAAAAAGTACTTTTCCATCACTGCCAACAATTGAAATTCACATCTTGAAGATAATGAGATAATGGCAGGTATAATTATACCTACAGAACCACCCATCCTTGATGATGTAGTTTGATGAAGAAGCGTACTATGCTGAATATACACTATATAAGGTCAGCTTCACATTCCTAGTCACATGTTTATGAATTTCTCAGACTAACTTTTGACAAGCCACTAACTCTCAACCTAAACTACCCTGCAGAATTGTGAAAGGAATTGTGACTTGCTACAGAGTAATATATAGAAAATTAAAAGTACCTATAAGGGACACACTTGCATTAAATTTTTGTGTGTGGTCTCACATGAAACAACTCAAGCAATCCTCTAAGGCATGAGGAATCTGTGACTTGCCAGATGTTGCCAAACATTCATTATCATTGACCATGCTGGCTAAGGCTGATGGGAATAGTCCTTCACCACCACCTGGGACGCGAGTGGCGCTGTGGGTAAAAACTCAGTGCCTAGGACTTGCCGATCGCATGGTCGGCGGTTTGAATCCCCGCGGCGGGGTGAGCTCCCGTCTTTCGGTCCCAGCTCCTGGCCACCTAGCAGTTCGAAAGCACGTCAAAGTACAAGTAGATAAATAGGTACCGCTTTATAGCGGGAAGGTAAATGGCGTTTCCGTGTGCTGCGCTGGTGCTGGCTCGCCAGAGCAGCTTCGTCACGCTGGCCACGTGACCCGAAAGTGTCTTCGGACAGCGCTGGCTCCCGGCCTCTTAAGTGAGATGAGCGCACAACCCTAGAGTCGGACACGACTGGACCTTTACCTTTACCTTACCACCTGGGAAGCCACAAGTTTCTCACTCCTGTTCTAATTCCCTTTCACTGCCTTGAAAGTAGTATTGAGCCAAAAATTCCACAGGTAAATTTGCATCCCAATTTAGAGGCAGACAGGGGCTTCACTTTACTGCTGCATATACCATACTGACTACTTCAGAAGAAGAGCATGATTAAAATGAGCAAATAACACATACATGCATATGCGTATACATATACACTGGTGCCCCTTATTGCAGACAGATTGTGATTATTTTATCTTTTAAAACTTTATAACTTTTAAAAGTTATATGGTTATAACCACTATGTGGATTTTGAAATCTCTCTGTGTCATAATCCAAAACAAACAGAATACCATTCCCCTGGGTTTGGCTGAGAGTGTAAGCAACAATACTCCAAGTTTGTAAAGTCACCTCTGAGTTTATTCAGCAGCCAACTGTTTAATGAAGCCATCACTACACATTCTTTCCACCCAGTCTGACAGGCCCAGGTACTTTTGCTTAAGGGAATGTGTAGGAGAAGATTGCATGTGTCACACTGAACACATCTCACAAGTTTTTTCAATAATATGAAATACATGTGGGAGCCCACAACAAAATGTTCCAGTATATCTCCAGTGCCGGGACGCGGGTGGCGCTGTGGGTAAAACCTCAGTGCCTAGGACTTGCCGATCGCATGGTCGGCGGTTCGAATCCCCGCGGCGGGGTGAGCTCCCGTCTTTCGGTCCCAGCTCCTGCCCACCTAGCAGTTCGAAAGCACGTCAAAGTACAAGTAGATAAATAGGTACCGCTTTATAGCGGGAAGGTAAACGGCGTTTCCGTGTGCTGCGCTGGTGCTGGCTCACCAGAGCAGCTTCGTCACGCTGGCCACGTGACCCGGAAGTGTCTCCGGACAGCGCTGGCCCCGGCCTCTTAAGTGAGATGGGCGCACAACCCTAGAGTCGGACACGACTGGCCCGTACAGGCAGGGGTAACTTTACCTTTACCTTTTATCTCCAGTGCTTTTGTCTAGAGCACTGGCTAGTCTGGAACTTGAGTCTTGTAGTGGTGTTTGGGGCTTGCAGAGGACACCTTTTTGTCATTCTTTCTTTCCTACTGTGCTATATTAGTGCTAAAAGTTTAGGGCTGCTTGCCTGTATGGGTTAGAGTTATTCTAATATTTACCTACAGAATACATATAGCTGTTAAGAGCTTAAACAGGCAATTTCTCTCTCTCAATTCAGCCAATTTTTGTGCTTTTAACACAGTTTCAACATTCTCCCTGGTACATAGGGCTGGGTTGGAGAGAGGTAAAGGTGATGCACTTTCACAGAATGGAAACTATCTGGATGGGCTTTTTCAGAGGGAAGAGGGCAGGGGAAAGTATACCGTCAGAAATGGGACAGGCTGTTCCAAGGGATGAAGAGAAGAGTCTTAATGTACCATTTATATGCTTTTTGGTACGTGAACAAATATATATATGTGTGTGTGAAAGTTTTAACACTTCTCTTAAACTGAAGAGTTTTTTGGGATGGGGATATTAAATTCTAAAATGTATTTTAAGTGTGAAGAGCAGTAGCTGCATTTAAGTTACTTTTTTCCTGAAGGATAAGCCAAGTGATGATGCTGAAAATGTCCCAGCCAGACACCACTAAGTAATATTGATTTTTTTAAAAAAAGAAGAAAAGAAGCCTAATCACCTTTTGACAGAGAGTAACTATGATAGATTTCAGCTTGAAGGATAATTTTTCAAAAAGCCATGTGCATCAGAAAAGCAGCTTATAATGAAAGTGTTTTCTCAACCATTAACAATAGCGATACTAGCACAGCACTTTAATTCTGAGTGGGTACTTAAACGGATCCTTTCTTTTTATTTGATTCAAAGCCAATATCCTGATGCAAAACAAACACACTTCCCAGATTTCCCTTCAATGAAACTGTTTTTTTGGTGGTTTTGATTGATGTAAAAAAAGTATACGTGACAAGTCTGATAAAGCGACCAGTACAACAGGAAAACTGTGCCAGCCTAGGCCTATATCCTGTTTATACAGCCCCATGGTAATTGCCAAGCAAGCTGGCAGAGCTGCAAGGAAGATTCTCTATAGTTCAACCATATATTAAAACAGCTCACTAGATGAAATCAGCTCATATTGGCAGAACTACTGAAAATGGCATCAAGGCTTAGTAGCTTCAAAGCCAAGTTGTTGAGCAATTTATAGTTTGAGGTACTAAAGTGGAAAAGAGTACAAAATCCAAAGTTCTAATTACAAAAAGTCCTGTGGAGTCATTTCTATGTAGTACTCAACACCACGGAGGCTTGTTTTCAAATTAATATCTACTTATTAACCAAGTATTAAATTGGACACTTAAATTTCAGTCAGGAAGCAGCAGCACAGCGAAACATGCATGAGTACAAAATATACTGTCCATGGTACTGAAAGGCATAATGAACACGGTAACCAGGTATACTGATGTAACTAGACACACTCACTTTCTTTCTGAACTTTATGACAGTCCTATCAGGATGTTTCCACATAGGAACCTTTTTCTCTGGCATCAACACAGTTTGTTCTCTGCAAGACTGCAGATGATGTTCCTCCCAAACTGTTTCCTTACTGTCCCCATGCCTCCCGAGTGCCGAACCAATCTTAAAGTGCCTTTTCGTAGTGATATTTGGACCTTTTGCAACTTAAGTGCAATCCCTTGAGGTGTGATCTGACAAGCTATAATTATCTCAGCTTGCCCAGTGATGTGGTCTGCAGCATGTTTGGTGATTGTGTGTGTATCCCTGCCTCTCTGTGTCACTTTTTCCAAAGGAATGGTGGGTGGCAAGCCATCAATCAATCTGAAGTTCTTGGAGTTTGAGAATTCCTGGAGTTAAAAGTGTAATGAGAGCTGTTATAGTTTAAAGACAGAAATGAATTGAAATTGACATATTGTTTTCCAAGTTCACCTTCAATTTGCCTTGAAATGATAGAACTGCAGAGATAAGTGTGTGTGTGTGGCCACCTTGCCTAATAATAATAATAATAATAATAATAATAATAATAATAACAACAACAACAACAACAATAATAATACCCCACCCATCTGGCTCGGTTTCCCCAGCCACTTCTACATTTTAATAGTAAAATATCTCAGCGCATTCACAAAGTATAAGAAAATCTGCTGAAATGGATTATTTTTGTTTTTAAGAGTCATGAAAACACAGGCATACTCTCCATTCCATTAAGCCTATTTATCTAATGTGTTGCCTATTGCCTCTAAATAAAATATTCGGAAATTTAATGAGTCTACTATCATTTAGAATCAGGCCCAGACTCTAGGGCCCAGACTGATTCAAAACAGCTCCCTCTGAGCCCTTTTGGCAATCTGCTTTCCTTTTCCAAACTCATTGAAGATGAGAGGTGGTGACAGAGTGGGGGTGGAGAAATCCAAAGGAGGCAGGATCTCTGATGCAAGCATGAATGGCAGCATCCATGGACATTGGGAATGATGGAAAATCATATTTCTGTAAAACAATCCGTTAGCACATAAAGAAGAATAAACAAATAGATTTATTATATTTTGTACTGGCATGATATGTGGCAATCTCAGTGTCTGTTGTCTCTGAATCTCCCATAAAATGTGTATTGCGTTCCCTCCCCCTCAGATGAGTGTTCCAGTTTGTGTTGCTTTCCTTTAGAAGTCATCAGTTGCTGCTGGGAAGGGCAGTGCTATTTTGACAACCATTCTCTACAGAGGAAACAAAATGAGGCTGGAAAAGCAAACAAGTATTTTGGACATACTGTCTGTACAGTTTCACATCACACAAAGCATTATTATCTTTTCAAAAGCTGTTTGCCTGATTTTTCTTGTTCTCCCTAAGAAAAACTACTGAGCTGCTTTGAAATTTATCCATATAATGTAACCTTCCTATAAAGAAAAGTGTATTCACTCATTGTAGGCACTGTAATGAATGCCGCCACTTTTTACATACATAGAGAACATCACTCGATACCTTTTCAGCAGCTTTCTGTTACCAGATTTTTCTTGGAATAACTGACTTCTTGCTTACACGAAAATGTAAAAGTATAAATTCAAGCAGACAGTCTTCCTGAGCTGCTGATTTCCCAGCAACAATTATATGTCAACTAAAGAGATAATTCACAAGCAGTTGTATTCTTTTCTCCAAGCATTAATGATGGAGGAATCTTTTGTGGTGCATTTTTTTAAAAGTTCCTATTTCATATGCAACTTAACATAAACAGTTAAAATTATATAAACAGTATCTGGTTGAACACTGTGGAAAAGAGGCCTTTTGTCTAATCTAGCAATGTACTTCATATGTTGTTATAATTCCCCCAAATCCACCACAAAACAAGTTTCAGGTTTTAGACATTAATTCCTCTGATCTTCCACTGGCTTGGACTACTTTTAATGAACATTGGATAAAGTTGACCAGAGCAAATAGTGCAATTGCATGCATGCAAAATACATGCATGAACGATGATGTAAACAGATCAGATGATGTAAACAGAACTGAGCCTTAACATTCTTTTAAAGGAAGGGTTGATGAAATGAACTGATTGGCCCTGAAGAAAGCCAAGAGAGGATATATTACCCATGTAGCATTATTAGAACGTAGTGCATTTTAGAGGCCAACCTAACTAACTGACCTAGCGGCTGAGAATTGTGATATTGCTATTTTACAACTCATCACTGCAATTAACATGATTGCTAATTAATTAATACCCCATCTTTCAGGGTAAGCTCTACTAAGGTGGTTTACAAAAAACAAAAACAAAAGATAAATGTCCATTTAAAATACAGTTAAAACAAAGCAGCTACAACAACAAACCCAAATAAAATCAATAAAGATTCAATAAAAAAGGCTGACCAAAACAAAAAGTCAATAGAGGTTTGCTTGCTTTAAAATATACACCCTACATCATGTTTCTTCAAAACATAGCCTTAGGGACACATCACTATATACCTATTTCACAGGACAGGGATTTGAGGCGAGACTTAACAACTCACGCATAGAATGTATTCCTACCTGAACAAAAGTCCCAGCCTTCAACCTTAAAAACACTTTTCCACAAGTAAGTATAATAGCGGAAAGCAGGATTTTCCAAGCCATGCGGAGTTATCCAACTTAGACCTCATTAGCATAGAGCAGGGATAAATTTGTTGCCCTCCATATACTGTTGGACTACAGTCCCCAGCATCCATGGCTATTGGCAGTGACAGCTGGGCCTGAGGGGAGCTGGTGTTCAACAACATCTAGCAAGTCACAGGTTACCCACTCCTGGCTCAGAGAAAAGAAACCTACTGTATTTACTTGAATTTAATGCACACTTTTTTGGGGCCAAATTATGTCGCAAAAATTAGGGTGCGCATTCAATTTGATGGCGCCAACAAATGCTTTGTTGGTTTCAAGGTTTTGAAAATTGAGGTGCGTATTAGATTTGATAGTGCATTAGATTCGTGTAAATATAGTATTATTTTGATAAGCCTCTCCAATTCGCTTTTCAGAATTAGGTCTATTGCAATCCTGAGCAATACTGACTGATTCAATGGCATCCTTTAGCAAGTGCTGACAGATTCTCCCCAGGACAAGATTCAAGAGCTACTGATGCCAAAGAGATATGGTAAAAAGTTTGTTTTGGAGCCAATAACAATGGGTAAACATCTTTGTTATCTGGCTTTATGTACTTGGGCCTCATGCAGATAGCTTGTTTTCTAGGTCTAGCTTTGGAAAATGGATATTTGCCTCCTGGAATTCCACAGCTAAGCAAACATGTGGCTTCTCACTTTCTATCTGGGGTGAGGAACCTGTGGCCCTCCAGATGTTGTTGGACTCCAGCTCCCATCAGCCTCAGCCAGTAGGCATGCATGGTAACATTTGGAGAACACAGGTTCCCCACACACTGCCTTATACACCAGGAGGACAAAGGAAGCCTTCTTTTTAGTAAAGGCAGATCACCGAAAAATTGATGCTTTTGAATTATGGTGCTGGAGGAGACTCTTGAGAGTCCCACGGACTGCAAGAAGATCAAACCGATCCATTCTTAAGGAAATCAGCCCTGAGTGCTCACTGGAAGGACAGATAGTGAAGCTGAGGCTCCAGTACTTTGGCCACCTCATGAGAAGAGAAGACTCCCTGGAAAAGACCCTGATGTTGGGAAAGATTGAGGGCACAAGGAGAAGTGGACAGCAGAGGACGAGATGGTTGGATAGTGTTCTCGAAGCTACCAGCATGAGTTTGACCAAACTACGGGAGGCAGTGGAAGACAGGAGTGCCTGGCGTGCTCTGATCCATGGGGTCACGAAGAGTCGGACACGACTAAATGACTAAACAACAAAGTATACCTTATTTTCTATTATGCTTCAATGTCTATTTAAATAACCTCTTTTATCTTTTCTACTGCATAATGTGACGATGGTTTTAAACCTTCAGTGCCTGCCTATGAACTTAAATGTTCTTGTTTTACTACCATGTCGTGATACAAAGGTATTTTGGTTTGTAAGAGAAACTGAAGCATTTTCAAAGGCCTGAAGGGCTAAAAAGAAAGCTTATTTTGAGTGATGATAAGCGGTAACAGCTATTTAGGATCTTTAAAATTATTTCAATATTTTAAAGCATGAAACATCTGAGACTGTACTTGCATTGCAGAGCAAATGTTGTGCATGAAGGAGGTTTCAGGCTCAATCCCCAGCAACTCAAGACAGGGCTAGAAAGACTCAGGCAAAACCCTGGACAACTGTTGTCAGGCAGTATGGACAGGAACTGAGCTGGTTGGAGCAATGGTCTGACTCAGTACAAAGCAAATTCTTATGAATGAGCTTAGGAGAAATCCCTGCTTGACCTACAGTAAGCACCTGAGTGGACAAGAATGTAAGGGGGGGAGCAAAAATGCAAAAGGAACTAAAACGGTCCACAGAATTTATTCTGTTGCCCTTCACACTAGCTCCCCAGGTTGCTTTAATAAATGTTCAAGCAATTAGGAAATAACAAACCAATACTGATTGAATCAGGGTCCACAGTCCATAAAGAATCTAAGCTGGGGAAACAGGTGTCACTTGGTATTTAATCTGCAAAGGCTCTTGCTAACACCCTGGTCTAGAACTGAAGAATTAACATCTTAACATAAAGGTGAATTTTTGCAACCCACTTTTATTTCTCTGAGAATAATATGAGAACTCAAAAGTATTAACGTACAATCAAGTAAATTGTTGCCCTTGTCCTCATTACTCGAAGTAAAATACTGCCTGCATAAATTTGTTGCATTTCTGATTGAAAATAAGAAAGCTATCACATCATAGCAAATTCCTGTAAATCCAATTCAGAAGCCACTGAGCTGACATCAAAATGTTCTGATTAGAAATTGCTTACTGTAGAACTAAGTACGCTCTGCGGATTTGCCAGTAGTTTGGTTATGTACAGATAAAAATTTCCAGTTATATTAATCCTCCCAGACAGAATTCAATATTACATTTACAAAGCAAAGAATAAACTTCAGCTAGGATACAAACAATATTGTAAGTCCATCAGTATTTTTCATGCTAAACTTAAGGAAGCAAGTTTATTTTACAGCAGTCACATGACTAGTTCAAGCTCTAAAATCTTGAATCACTTAAGCATCACCAGGAGTATAACTATTCCAGTATTGGGGAGAAAAGCATTAATCCATAAAATTGGCATAATAATTGTTTATTTCATCCAATGGAGATGATTTATCTACTGTGTGGCATATTGGAGGCCTTACAGCAAAGAGGACTAGCAAAGACCAGTGGAGGATGTTTAGGTTGACCCAGGTCTTTTGTTATCTGCTCTAATGCATCTGATGCACAGAGCAAGTCATGATATTGTCATTCCTGTTGGGTATGCCATGCCATAATCTACTGGGTATTTTTTTATGTTTATTAAGACCAGGGTCCAAAGGGTCACACATTGTCTTTCTGCTGCAGTTCTCCACCCCATCTTGCAGCCAATTAAAGCCACCCAAGTGGTGAGGAGACCATCCAAAACGGCATTGCAAGAGGCACAAAAGGAAAAATAATTCAGAAATAACCACCACCACCCCGGTGCTTTGCACATGCCTACCTGTATGAATGCACTATTATATTTTTACCAGCTCATTGTATTGATCAATGAGTGATATTCACTTTGTGACCCTTTGATAAAGGAAGGCATTTGGTGGTAGAACAGAGGAGGCATGTTCTGCCACCACCCCTCACAGTCCCTCATCCTTTCCCTATACAGTGGTACCTCAGGTTACATACGTGTCAGGTTACATACGCTTCAGGTTACAGACTCCGCTAGCCCAGAAGTAGTACCTAGTGTTAAGAACTTTGCTTCAGGATGAGAACAGAAATAGTGCTCCAGCAGTGCGGCAGCAGCGGGAGGCCCCATTAGCTAAAGTGGTGCTTCAGGTTAAGAACAGTTTCAGGTTAAGAACGGACATCCGGTACCAATTAAGTTCTTAACCTGAGGTACCACTCTATTTGGTCCAGAGGGTTCCCCAATCCTCCAGAACAGATTTTGGGATGCAGGGGAAGGGAGATTGCTACAACTTGCCTCTCTCCCTATTCCACTCACAGGTACCTTCCATCTGTGGAGGTACACCAGCGAGATATGACCTTCCATCTTAAAATCAAGATAGCAAACTTACTACGGCTACAATTTTATACACACTGAACAGGGAGTAGCCTCCACTGAACTCAATGTGGCTTACTTCCGAGTTGGCATATACAGAATTGTAAATACCATTAAGCCAGCGGCAGGGGAACATTAAAACTGAAGCAATGAGTAGCTTTACTGCCTTACAAATAACTGAAAATGGGTTTGGGGAAAAATGAATAATTATAGATCAGCAGTATCTAGTTTGAAAAAAGCTTGTTGTTTTATGCAGTATAGTTCCCCAAAACCATGCCGCTGATTTGAATGTGACCTTACCATAATTTATCATCTGTATCAGCATCCTGAATGAAAAAGATAACCAACCTTATTTTACAAGTAATGGAAATGTGTGTTTATAACATGCCAGCAACTGAAAGGGAAAATATTAACAGCATTCAAAATATTTATTTTTCAGCAGCTTCCAAGCTGTATGATACGGATTAGTCATGGCACTTTACTTTAATCACAAAACTTCTCAGGCCTCTCTTCAGCACAACATTTCAGTGAGTCTGAATGTGGCCCTTACCCATCCCCTCCCAACACTTACTGCAATTGCTTGACCCTGCAGTAATGTAAATAACTCTGGTTGGTCAAAAGTCCCATCACCTATATATTTATTACTATGTCTCTTTGTCCTCCAGGAGTGAGAGGCCTGAATTCATCTTCATATCAAATTTCAAAAGGGTAGAGGTCATACATTCTATTAAAGGTTTTATTTTCAAAAAGAGAGATCCTGTTTTAAAAGATAATCCTTGGTAAATAACATTTTAGCTACCATGCATATGGTACACAAGCAAGCCTGCATGAGTCTCTTTTATTTATTTTACTTCTAAAAGTGCTTCATCATGTTTTTGCCACAAGGCACCAACACCAAATATACAATTTCTAAAATCTAAATCAAGCACACATGGCAGGCAGGAAAACAACATATAGAATAATTTAAAAAACAAGCAAAAGCAATAGAACCACCCATTTCAGCACTTTAGTTCTAAATGACTGATAAAATTAGATAAGTCTCTATCCTGCTTGTGACCAGTGGGAAACAAGATGCTGGACTAGATAGGTCTTTGATTTAATATTCCCCTTGTATTTCCACACAGCACCTGAATTCTTATATAGTGGTACTTCGGGTTAAGAAGTTAATTCGTTCTGGAGGTCCGTTCTTAACCTGAAACTGTTCTTAACCTGAAGCACCACTTTAGCTAATGGGGCCTCCTACTGCCACCGCACTGCCGCCGCACGATTTCTGTTTTCATCCTGAAGCAAAGTTCTTAACCCGAGGTACTATTTCTGAGTTAGCAGAGTCTGTAACCTGAAGCATCTGTAGCCCGAGGTACCACTGTAACAAGGTGGTATGATGGACTTCCTTGGGCAACTGGTTCCAAAGCTGCATTGCCACCACTGAGTAGGTCTTGCTCGAAGTTCCACAAGGTTTTGCAACATGCAATGAAGTAACTATTCACACAGCCTATGAATGATGAATGAACTCCATTTGGTTACATTTTGAGACCCCAGATTTCTATAAATGAACAAGTGGCTCCAAGATTCCTATTAGAACAGACTGATGAAACATCTTCCAGGAAACAATAGCAGTCTAAGAGTTCTGTGGCAGCTTCTTTCCCTACAACTGCAACTGACTTCCTTTCAGATAGGTGAGCCTCAGGTAAATGGTGATCATGAAGGAATGCCAAAACATTTTAAAGGCCAATTTCAATGCTACTTTACATAGTGGCTGGTTCCAAATCCTGTGCAAAATTCTGTCTCAATGGATGTAATTTTGAAACATGCTACACATGGGAAGCAGGGGATTACATCTAGAAGACTTGCTGCCCAAGATGTTTCTGATCTAGATGAAAGTACAAAGGAAGTCAAGTACGGAGGACATGCGGTGGGCAAAAGAAGGATCTTTGTTAGATTATTTCTTGGTTTTAAAATACTGCATTGGTAATGGTAAAATTCTCCTCACCATTTAGCAGGTTGATACAAAAGTTGACCAGTTGTCTGAATAGCTGAAAGTGCACCAAAATATTTATGTATATTCACCCAGTTAGTGACTGCAAGAGGAGCTCCAATGAGTTACACTGCTAAGAGGCACTGTAAGGGTATTTGAACCCCTGTACCAGACCCATCAGACAAATTGTATTCCCAATTAGTATGGGACAATAACCATATACAATGATTTGTAATTTTTATCTGGTAAAAAACAGCACAATATAAAAATGGCATGTTACTTTTTATCTTAGTTGCATTTTCTATTAAGAAAGAAATAGGAATGAAAGACATCCCCACCCCCCAAAAAGATAGTGACAATAATCCCCAGGTATTCATCCCTGTCATTATTGCAATCCCAAAATTCACAGTTTGTAAAATGACCAGCCAAACATTCCCAGAGAGGCAATCTCACATTGCAGCTGACAGCTCAACTGGCTGCTTCTGCACTTTAGAATATATAGCCAGGGCTATTTTCTTATATTTGCAAGATAAGAGTGATATCAACTCCATTTATGAATGAGATTGAAAATAGTCCTATGGGAACTGAAATATTTGAAGATGCAGACCAAACAGGGAAAACAAATAAAGAGATAAGTCACGCTATTGAATATGATGAACTGCATGCAGAGGAGATAGATAAGATACACAGCTGAGAAAATAAGTGAACTGGGCAAGGAAAACACAACAGGTAAATTAATATGTGGGTATCTGAGTACTGGGTTTATGTTTAGGATAACATAAGCCTAACACATAAGTAGCATTTTGCTGTTCCTTTTACATCTATGTTAACTGATACCTAGGTTGTTTTCCAAATGATATACCTTTCCTCTATCCCATTCCTCTGTGAAAATAAATCAGGGAGAAATTCAGATATCCACAGTTCAGCCCACTGTTACGTACCACATACCCTCCCATCATATCCCAAATTCTGAAATAGCCAGAAAGGTATACCTGTGTGGACTGGGGGTGGGGGTTAGCTAATTTAATCTCCACATTTTCTGTGTGCCACGTAGAGAAAGAAAAGTTCTGGGCAGTGGATGAATTGTGGTGGTTTCCCCCCCCCCCCGTTTTTTTTAGTGGTATCAAGGGAAAGGAATCACCACCCCTTGGGTCAATTGTGACACTCTCCCCAGGCCATACCCGCTCTCTATAGACTCAATTCACACCACACTTGAGTGGTTTTACAGGGTTGGAATCCTTCCTTGAACTTTGATATTCCTCTTGCTTTGTCTGGATGGTGGGTGGAGGGGTGTGGAAGTGTCTGCTGATCTACCTAAAATTTTTCCTCTGGCCCCAGTAACCGCTGGCAGGCAGCTCCAGGAAGGATTGCCCACCAGAGAATGTGGTCCTTGGGTGGAAAAAGGCCCCCCACTCCTGCTTTGCCAAACTGGAGAAAAAGTAAACTTGCTTATGGAGCAGGTGCAGCATTTTTACCATAAAATAAGAGCCAAAACTAGTTTACAGTGCTTGCATTACTGTCGCTGGGGAAATAAGCATATCCAGCAGGATCAGGGATAAGGTACAACAGAATACGGCTTGCTGTTATCTTGCCCTTAACCCCCCTCCTCTCTTTATCCTCAACAAGTGCTATTGCTTTTGCTGCCACTATATAGCGCTATACCTGTCCAATTCATATATCTGACCCAGCTGTAGAACACATTCCTCCTTCCATCTCCACCATCTCCCAGTGGAAAAGTTACCTGCAACAATGTAGGAGAAGGGAGAAAGGGACATGTCTGCAAGTTGCCCCTGTGCAGACACATTGCATGCATGGGTATTCTAGGGGCTGTTGCTCAGGTGGATGTGGTGCCATTCTGAGGATGCCCCCTCCTCCTGCTGCTTGCTTTTACACCAACAGTTAGGATGTGCATCCATTCCTCCCCAGCAAAAGCAGTTACCCCTGGAAGAGAAATATGTGGAGAATGTGTGCTTAACTTACATTTGCATTGCATTCTCTACTCTGCATCTCAATACAATGTGAAATCCCTGTTATCTCCTGAACACAGGCTGCTTCACTGTTTTGGAGGGCAAAATAGAGCACTGACACTAACTGACAGTTGGTTCCTATCTCCAACACCTCCTGTTCGTATTAACTTAATATTCTTAGTCTGAAGTTCAAAGGTTCTCAGGAATGGGGAGAGGTAAACATTTCCTGTCTTTGTTCTACTGAGGCTTCTTGACAAGAACCCCTAACCCCTGGAGATCTCCCATGACCGTACACCTGCTGGTGTAGCTATAAGGCATCCAAGGCTCTGAAGCCCAGGGCTAATAGTCAACTCACATGATCTCTAGAGAACTAATACCTTTCATCATAAATCTGAAGCTGCCTAGCAAAAGGGCTACGTTTGAGTGCAGAGGGTTAATACCCAAATGCTACTGCATATAGCTGGCTTTTAAAAAGTGTACATCTCTCTTTCTCTCTCTTTATGAAAGTGCACTTGTACTGCTCAGCAGCTTATATTATCACCTCCTCTCTAGGGAAAAAAGTTTCAATGATCAACTTTCCATATCCAAAAAGGATCTTTCTACACACACACACACACACACACACTACATCGAACCAGCTTCTGCTAAGGTACATGTCACTTGCATTGGTTTTTCTCCACCGTCCACAAAATGGAAAACTGGGCCCTCATGAGAAAATTGATAAATGCCAGTTTTTAAAATGTAATAGCCTGACAACCTTGAGCTTTGATGGAAATTAAAAAAAAAAAAAAAGCAGCTAACATTGTAAAAGTACTTTTCATCACAAGTGAAATATTCTCATCAGAAACTTTGGCATGCCATCCGGGTCTTTAGATACCAGCTATAAAATAAAACCATTTGTCTTTTTAGCTGGACAGGAATGCCCTTCAGAGAATGGCAAAACTATTGCTTATAAACATTACTCATACACCTTAATGTTATTTTCTTAATATCTGCTGTTTTTGTGCTCGGTATGTCTAAGGGGGAGGGGAACCCAGAACTCCAGCTTGTTTCTATAAAAGCAAACATTTAAGACCATTGTTACCTTATTTGTCTGAACACCATATTCCAGCCACTGAAAGCCCCACTGATTTTAATGGAATTCACTTTCAAGAACATGCTTTTGATTGAGCTATCACTCAAACGTTTGTGTCTCTCATGTAAAAAAAAAAAAAAAGGTGACAAATTATCAATATTAAGATAAGAAATATTAATATATAAGGATAAATTACTATATATTGATACAAATCCTGTCTGTCTTGGTAGTAAATATATTTATATGTCAAGAGAACATGTCAGCTACATTCATGTTTGGAGAAATATATTATTTCTAGACTGGCTAGACATATTACTGCACTCCTCCAAGCTACAAAGTCTACTACCCTACCCTGATAAGCTCCTTTTAATACCGAGGAATTATAGTAGAATGAAACAAAGTGAATCTGATTTTTGTAAAGGAATTGATGCTAAATATTCCCATTTTTCTTTATAGTGGGACTTTGTGTTAGTAATGCCAAAAGTATGCCAGGCTCTGCAATTTCACATTTTCATTTCTTTCCTCAAACACTTACAGTTTTAATAAGGTTTCGTTTTTATTGCAGTGCCACTTATTAGCCATGATGGGAATAACTGTAAGGAGATTTCCCTCCTAATTCCTTGTTTAATGGGCTGGGTGGTTGGGATTGGGGTGGGAGACTGACTGGATGAGTCAGAGGATCAGGGATGGTTTACACAAAAGCTTTTTATCCATCCCACTGGCTCAAAGACCTACTACAAGGGTAATAATCACCTCAGTCATATGGGCAACAATCATCACTGAGTAATATTATGAAGCTCTGCATGCCTAAAGAGGTCTGCATTCCATGTGGCCAGACAATTAAAATCTGTGAAATCTTGTAACACCCTCCAGACACAGGTTCAAACCCAATCCAGAGAAGAGGATATAGAAACACTTTCCTGTTTCAGTAGCGTGAATTATCTGTTTTACTGTCATAATTTATATCATGTAATTATGATGAGGGATTTTAAATACTGGGTTTTTAAAGGCTGTAATATGTTGCTGATATGGTCGACCGTTTGCAGGAGATACTGTGAGACTGATTTTTTTAATAAACATTTAAAATATTTTCCTGCTTATTGGATATAAATGTGAGTTTGGTGCCATTAGAAACACTTCTGCTTACAGATATTTATAACACAAGCTTCTGGATATGAATGGCAAAGACAGACTGCATAAAATAATTATTTATACCCCCGTAACTTCTATTTTTCAGTTTTGATCATTATAATTTCCTTGCCATTAATTGTCAATAGAAGCCTTCATTTTAGCTTTGTGTTAGTACAAATCTTTTCAAATCTTACTTTTCAAAAATGATGATTTCCTTGCGGGGGGGCTGACTATATTGTTGGAATTCCTGTTCAATATGGAACAAAATAGAAAAATGTACAGGAGAAGGTTTAAGAAAACAGGTTCATTCAGCTTATCACTACAGGGAACAAACACTCCTGCCCACACTTTAAGATCTGCTCGGAAGGTTATTCTGGTGTGCCCACCTATTAAGTCAGTAAGGTGGGTGGTGGCCCCATACCTATGGAACTCCCTGAAACTGGACTTGTATGAAATTTATACATTGCAAACCTTTGGGAAGACCACAAAGAACTATTTACCTCCCCCCTAGTCTTCCAAGATTGATGTTTATTAGTGGGGTGATGGTAGCTGAATTATGTTCCTATCTGGGTGTGAGTGTGAAAATGCTGTTACATGGTAGTTTATAGTTTTACATTTTGGTACTGTTCTTTTTATATTTCATTATTTTTGAATGTAAGCCAGGCACCTTCCCATAAATACACCCCCAAAATCTACTGTTGCATCTTATTGGTAGCAGTAGTCATGACTGCTGCAAAGTACACACTGAGGAAGCGATGGTGAGTGATTGGCCTCCATCTGTCCAAAGTATACTGTTGCCATGGCCACCACATCCCTCTACATGCTTCTTTTTATCCAGGTTGACAACTGGTAGGCCAACCACTCAGAAGGACCTGATTTGCTCTTATTGCCTCCACTAATCCTCACAATATTAGCTCTTCTTAGCAACTTAGGAATGGAAGGTCATTTTTCAAACAGTCTCTCCATCTGATTCATATTTGCTGTGCTTTAATGGAAACATGTTACAAGAACTCATACTTGATTTTACAACAGCAGAACAGAAGTTCCACACTAATGCATCTAAAAGCATGTTTACTCAGCTGTCGATATGGTAGTCTGATCTTTATCCATTAAATTTATTTACTTTGTCCTCAAACTCAATTCCATTCATATCCAGCCAATCATAAACTCTAAAAAGCTTGGTTCTGTGCCAATGGAACACGAACAGGTACATGTCTCACCAACAACCATTAATAAGTCAGCATTTGCAAACTGGGAACCAGCAGGCAAGGACTTGAGACTTCAAAGTGAGCTCTCAAAATATCCTATCGCATAATAACACACAAGGAAAAGAAATACCCACTCTCAGCACCTTATCTTGGAAGTTCACATTGGTTAGACGGTGACCTTTAAAGGATTACCTTAACACACAGGGAAATCAGCCCTTCTCTGATGTGTTCTGAAATTTGTAATAAAAAAAAAACGGTGCATGACTGATGTTTAAGTTGGGAAGGGGGAAAGGCGAGGAAGGGAGGGGAAGAAAAAGAAAGGCAGCTTAAATTTCTCCTAACATAAGCTGAAGCTGAGATATAAAGCCATTTGACTTTCAAAGGCCACAACTATGATAGCTGACTGCCAATTTGCAGTTTCCAATGTAACACTCTTACTCCATAAACTAGGGCAACAGAGAATACATCTTTCAAGTCCTAAGTCATTTCCCCCCCATGTATTCATTTGTTTTGCTAGCATGAAAAAGCAGAGATGGGATTCACATTCATCGTCTTCTCCTCCCCACAAATGTACATTTATATTGTTGGCAAAAAAGGAACATAAAGGAAATAATGATTTAAATGATACATTTAGAAGCAATCACTGACACTTTCTCCTCCCTGCCATGCACAGGTGTGGAGCGTGGGGGTTGATCTGTGATGCAGGCTGTCTTTCTTTTGACAAAAGGAAAATGTTTCTCATCATAAAGACATCTCTACCTCTCCATCAGTCATTTATGCATTATTTTCCATGCTACATTATTTGAGGAACAGGGAGAAGTGAATCTAAAGCTATTTTTGTGTGTGCACATTAAACAAAAAGATTTCATTTTCCATTTCTTTTGTGAAGTTGGTTTTTTCCTCCCATCTTGTTTTGTTCCAGATAACTTTGTTTATTGTTATGGTACTGGCTACCAACTTTTTCATTAAAGGTGAACAAAAAACTACCTTTCCCAAGGCTGCCACCCATCCTCTGCCACAGTTCAAGCTGTCAGATTGTTCCTTCATAGTTAACACAGAATAGCACCTTGGTGCTTTCGAATGGCTACTATATAAAATAAGAACTCTCGTCAAAACTCAAAAGAAGTATAACACAAGCAAAGTTAGTAGGAGTCTTTCTCAACTGATATTCTGCTAGAGTCCTTACTGGGCTTGGAGAAAAGAGGGCTTTGTTTATTCAAGGCCTCACACCACAGTGCTGTCTATAATTCCAATACCTAAATTTTATGGTCAGAAACTAGGTTTACGTGGGTCCAACATATTCTGACCAGCATTATTCCTCATTCTTAATTGGTGATGCAGGTCATGTGCAGCTTTCTAGCTCTTGCCAAGCATTTTGGCTGGTTTCTATTCCAGACTTGTTTTGTATCTTTATTTCTCACATCTACCGTATTTTTCACTCCATAAGACACACTTTTTTCCTCTTAAAAACAAAGGGGAAATGTCTGTGCATCTTATGGAGCGAATGTGTCGTCCCTGGGGATGGGGGAACCCGGGCTTCCCCCGCCCCCACAAGCTCCGGGAGTGGAGGCAAGGCTGCGCGCAACCTTGCCGCCGCTCCCCAACCTGTTATGGGGGATGGGGTCGGGGGAAGCTTGGGCTTCCCCCACCCCAGCCCAGTGGCTAAAAAGGAAGCCAAGACAGCGAGCGGGATCCATCCCGCTCGCTGTCTTGGCTTCTGTCACAGCCGCGCACAACCTCTCCCGCAGCCTCTGCCCGCTGCTCTTAATAAGATTTTTTCCCCCTGATTCCCCCCCTAAAAACTAGGTGCGCCTTATGGTCCGGTGCGCCTTATGGAGTGAAAATACGGTAACCACTATTGCAATTATTCTTTGTGCTGTTTAAGGAAGTATCCAGGCACTGGAAGATCTTGGGGTCTCAAATTTCAGTGATGCCCTGTGCAATGCCAAAATTTGATGCCCCCTCTCTCACCTTCCATTCTACATAATAGCTGTGGTGACCCCTGCAGCGCTCCATGCCCAAACTGGTCACACACCCCTAAATCCGCCTCTGATCCAGGAAGTTACTGGAGATTATATCTTTGCAATACTGGACTGGTCTGATCCAAGTATGAACCTATTTGATTACAAATCTCTGAATTTCCCGTGTCTCACACTTTCCTCTCCTTCTCAGTCTTTGACATCCCACTCTAGCCCATCTTGTCTGCCTATTGCAAAACTTTAAAAAAACTGGCTTAGATCTTAAACTAGGCATAGGTAAACATTCCCCAATTTCTCTCAAAAAGAAATCTCCACCCCACCCCACACAGAGCATTCAATTTTGTGAGAATTCAACAGGAACGTTCCCAAAATGTGTCACAAGCTAAGAGAAAGAGAGAGGAGAAAATAAGACGGACATACACACCCCTTTGTTTGTAGGTGTGTATGCAACCAGAAGTAGAAGTCCATCTCATTAGCTAGTTAGGTCTCTAGCTGCTGATGCTTTGAACATGCTCATAAATGTAATTCTCTGCCAAGATTATTACTAAACAACAACTCCCACAATCCTGGAAGGAAAAGAAATTCCTGATCACGTTCAAAGCATCATTTCTACTTCAGCAGCTTTAGGCAAGATAGATCTGCTGGGCTAATGAGTCAAGTTCCCTCCAGCCACTGGTTACCTCACCACCCCACTTTGCAAGCAACATTAAGGGGGTTTGTGCATTTTCATTCTCTCCTCCGTTTAGCTTGGACAGGAAGGTGGACTGACACAGGAGGACTAGGGCAGACCCCCAGGATGTAGTCGGCAGCATGGCCAGTGGTTGGGGATGGCGTGAGCTGCAATCCAGGAACATCTGGAAGGTCACAGGTTCTCCAGCCATAGGCTGGAGATTGAAGTGGAAAGCAACCGTGGGTCTCAACCAGATTCGAAACAAGCATTTGAGGGGAGGGCTCACATTTTAAAACAGATGAAAACGGTCTCTCCCTGTGCTAGTGAACACTGTTGAACCTGGCAAGGAAAGTTACATTCCTGCACAGATTTTGGAGAGGGGGAATGTGACATAGAGATCCTGATTCATGTTGCAAATGTAATGAGTTGTATTAAACTAAGTCCTGTTCACAGTCCATTGAACCTATCTTGATCATGGCTATTAACACCAATGGGCTTACTCTGAGTAGGACTAGAGTTGAATACCACCCAATGTCTATAACTCTGAAATTTCTGTGTCAGTTTTCAGTCTATGGGATTAATACTCATATACTCCATTTCCAACAAAATAAAAAATGTTGGGGAAGCCTCAATTCTCTTCACATTCAGCATGAGGCAAGAAGGCCATGTTTAAAATGTGCGTGAGAGAGAGGGTGGGTGGGTGGGTATTCAGCCAGCTGCCATGTCTTAAATGTTGATATCCAAGCAATACTGGAAGATTTCCATTTCCCTTGTTTTGATTCATACATTTAACATCAAAATTCCCACATGGCATTTAGCATGCACAGCTGTCTCTGACTTCAGATAGGATTTCAGAATATACAGTAGATGCCTATAAAATATTCTGCATTACTTTCACAGTCATCCGGGGTGACATTTATTTATGGTATTTTGTTGCTGCTCCGAATAACTAGATAGAGACGGCCTATTTATTTTTGATCGATGAGATATGAACCCAGCTTCTGGGAATCTTTGGCACTTCAGGACCAATTTGCAGTGAGGGTAAGAGGTAACTGTTGCTCATCTACAACAATGAAAGTGGGGGCAGGCCATGGAAAGGAGCATTGCTGGAGCACTGCACTATGTTCCAGCTTTACTGTATTGTCTCCTAATGTTTATTCCATCTTATATTATGCCATCTTATTTCACAGCTTGCCGGGGGGGGGGGGGAGAGATGCGTTTTTAAAGTACTTTTTAAAAAAGCACTGACTCATGGGGTTTAGGGAATTCACAGGCGCTAAATATAGGGAAATCTATAAGGATCTCATTTGCCTAAACATACAGACAGATCAAAGATTGGCAACCTGCAGACCTTGCCCTAATTTCAAGCGATGAAGACAGGGGGAAATGAGGGGAAAGGGGGTGGCAAAATGAGAGATAGAGAGAGGAAGGGAGTGGGTGATCGAGAGAGGAAGGGTGGTTCTTTGTCCACCACTCACTTCAGAACTGTCAATCACTGGCTTTGCCCCTCCTGTCACTGGCATGCAACCCCTAATCATGACTCCCAAGGGAAAATAAGATTCCCCATTTCGGCTGTTGATGTTTACTCATACTTAAATACTATTGGTTACTGTGCACCTTACTTCCAAATAAGTGTGCTCAATAATACAGCCCTGTACAGTAGTACCTCGAGTTACAAACGCCTCAGGTTACAAACTCCACTAACCTGGAAGAGTTACCTCAAGTTGAGAACTTTGCCCCAGGATGAGAAAGGAAATCGTGTGCTGGCAGCGCAGCAGCAGCAAGAGGCCCCATTAGCGAAAGCACGCCTCTAGTTAAGAACAGTTTCAGGTTAAGAACGGACCTCCGGAATGAATTAAGTTCGTAACTAAAGGTACCACTGTAGTTCCGTTCATTGTTGTTTCATGAAGGTCTGTAGCATTAAGGTGTGTAATATACTCTGCCACCAATGCTCTCTCACACACACATACAAACAAAAGCACTTCTCCATCACAAGCACTCTTTTAATGCCCCTATTCCAATAGGATCTATATGCAGTATAATGAATGAAAGGATGTGTGTGTGTGTGTGTGTGTGTGTGAGTGAGAGAGAGAGAGAGAGAGAGGGAGGGAGAGAATGAATGACTTACTGATTAGCAACTGGTAACAGAAACATGTGGGTGGTATCCAACTAACGCATACTGCAAGGATTCATGCTTGTGCCATAGAACTAACACCTCCTCCCCCTGTGTGCACCTCTAGGAGGGGGGGGGGGAGTTCAACTGCACAAGCCTAAATCCTTGCACCGACAGGACATGTAACTTGGCTACCAGCCTAGGATAGGTTGAACTGTTGAAGGAGAAAAGATCTAGGACTAGGTAAACAGGAAGTTGGACTAGATGACCATTGTTGTCCCTTCCAGCCCTACAGTTCCATGATTCTAAACTGGAGTCAACTAACAAGTCAGGCATATATAAAACCACAGATAGTAATTTTAGCCTACATTTGGAAGAATTTACTGGTTCAAATTCAGTGTTATTATCCAGCTATAAGAACATGTGAATTGGTCTCACGTTCAAGTTCAACCACTGATTTCCTAAGGAAAATCACTGGCCACAGATCCTAATCTGCCTTGGCTCCCTGCAAAAATTTCTCCTACATTCTTGAGGAGGATTTTCCACATCATTTTCCTTTCGTTTTATAATCTGGTAAGAGCCCAGGGAAGTGCCGAACACCCCTGATAAAAAAAAAATTGGTTTGCCTTATAAAAAAAAATGGGCTTCCCTTTAAGTTCCTCAGATGTGTCACCTACAAATTTGCTTTACACAATATGTTGGTGGAACCTCTTGCTATAGCTGAAAGCAGCATTTAGCTAAAGCACACATTTATAATTGGATATAAAACTTTTATGGGGATGAGAAGATAAAATTTCACACACAAAAAGGATGGCATAAGCTGAACAGATAAAGCAAAAGCATTTGACATTTTAACTAGACAAAAATCCAGTCCTCACCACACATATACACATAAGGGGGGAAAGGAGAGCAATCAATAAAAAAATAACAAATAATACACAGTGGCAAAACTAAGAAAAGTGAAAAATGTTAACTTATGTAGAACTATATATACAGGAAAGAACTGCCAAAAATACATAAACTCGGTCCCATAGAAAGGATAAAATTCTACCTTTGTCAATATCTGCTTGGAACAGCCTCCTGTTTTAGAAACTATCCTTCATATATGCTTTGCTATAGAACACTCTATAAAATACTGAAGCATTAAGCAAGCTTTCGCAAAACAGCACACAGATTTTCTCCACATTTCTATTTACATTTTAAATAGCCTGGTATAAACTCCTTATTCGATAGCTGTCAAATCACAACAATCTATTATGAATGAATGTGAAATTTTATAAAAGCATCCGTGTCCCCCCTAAGAAACACTTCAAAGAAAGATTTAGTTAAATCCAATAAGCAGGATTGCATGAAGATGTCAATCAATAGGTGGTCCAATGTATCTATCCACATTTTTCAAATACTGGTGTCCTTGTAATGGATGGAGTCTCCCACTCCTCCCCTTCCCACCCCCCCATCAAATGCTCTTATCTAACAAGAGTCTGGGTGGCTTTGTGTAGAAACATTTTCAAAGTCTGTACACAGTAGCTTCATCGTAACACTTAAATACCAAATTCAATTTCACAGCATATTTGTTAACTGCACCTCTTTTTGCTCTCATGCATGAAAACATATGGGATAGAAAACAAAAAGAGTCCAAACAAAGCCAGTTAGAAAATATATCTATGTATATATGTACCATTCTATTTCATTAACAACAACGAAAACAACAGTGGGAATTGTACTGACAGAAGCCTCTTTTTGGAACAAACTGTATAAAAGGAGAGGGCTAGTCATTCTTAAATATTTAGAAGTTGAAAAATGGGTTGGATATTTTTGCTCAATGGTGTTTGGAATTAAAACAGTACTGAACTCGGTTCAGTTGGTACTCTGCATATGCCCTAAAACAATGCCTTTATTCCAGTTTTGGTCTGAGCAAGGACTGCAGTTCCATTGAAAATAATCAGAGGAAGCTACAGTAATTTAAACTAAGCTTCCTCCTGTGGATGAAGCTCAAGGGGTGATTGAGGTTCAGGGTTGCCAGTATGTTCGATTTCCCATCTAACCCTTGGGTTATGCCCACAAAGGTAGCACTTGTCAACAGAATTTGCCCTAATTTGTCTAATGCAAATTTAAACACCATGCCCTTTCTGCAGTTCTTTTGTCTTTGTTTTCCTTCACTGTAACAAAGTTTCACTTTGTTAAATGCATAATCCAACATGGACTCATTTAATCCTGAGGATTAAGCAGTAACCATTTTTGACATTGACACACGTTTAACATTTCATCATGGTGGCTGGTACCTAAAGAGAAATTTGAGCAAATGTAAAGGCAACCTTCCATTTCCATCCGTCTCCTCTATTCACTGCAGTCCCCCACACCTTCGCAAAGCTGCTCCTGAGGATTGGTGGAACAATATAGGATGCGGTGCAGGAGAGTGCAAGTGGGTGGGGCAAAGACTGGGGGCTCACCTTGCACAAGTAGCAGTGCTTTTTGCTTTGCAAAACAGCTTTGGATACAAGCAATTATCATAAGTGCTAACTTTCATACCAAGTGAGCAAAATGTTGTACTCATCTGTACTAACTTAACACTTTCTCACATGTACAGAACATTTTCCTGTGGTACTTTCTCATCTGTGGTTGTGATGTGTATAAGAATATTATAACCAGGTCGGGATGCAGAATTGCATGGTGGTTTATTACTTGATTTGTACCAACCCAACAGATTCTGCCCACACATTTGCAATATCCAAACACCACAGCCAAATGAAGTATCCAAAGGATTCCTATGTGGCTTAGGGTGTGCAAAAAGGGGTCTTTAGTTGTAGGAAGAAATTTACTATTTCACTCACTCTCAATCTCAGGATTCTAAGAACTAAAGTTCCATACTGTGTCCAAGCCTGCAGGGAGTTTGGCCTTACCATCAGCCTGATGAAGATCCTGGGTTAGGACGTCGCCAGCATTCCACACATCAGCACTGGTGATCACACACTTATGGTGGTAGATGACTTTGTCTACCTGAGTTCCACCATAACCAGGAACCTCTCCATCAATGCTGAACTGAACAAGCGTATTAGCTATGGCAATGGCTTGCCACTCCGAAAGGGTTTGGGAGAATGTGATGCTAACGTCCAATATCAAGGTGAAGGTCTACCAGGCTTGCATACTGAGCACACTGCTTTATGGAAGTGAGTCATGGCAAACTTACAACCACCAGGAGTGATGCCTCAGCATCTTCAACATACAGTGCAGCAGGAAGATTTTGAATATCACATGCCAGGACATAGTCTGATACATGTGCTCTCCCAAGCCCACATTCCCAGCATGTTTGCACTTTTTTCTCAGCAACACCCATGCTGGCTTGGTCATACACACAGAATCCTCAAGGACATGATCTACAGGGAGCCAACAAGCTTGTGGGCAGTCTGCATTACTAATGTCTGCAAATGTGGCTGGCAGTATGGGAATCCCTTGCAGAAGATCACAGTACCTGGAGACAGACAGTCAGATCATGTATCCACAGCAGTGACTAGTGGAAGAATGACTACTGGGAGGAGCAAAGAGAGAAGAAATGTTGTGGCGCACCTGAAGCAACACAACTGGAGGCCTTCATCCACCCCAGCCGCAAGAAAGCAAGTCTCTCCCATACTGTTCTATACAGGCACAGCAGGTGTGCCATCTTCCAACCGTTTGACTTCACCCCCAAAAGCACACTCCTCCATTGTCTTCCAAGACAGAAAGAATCTCAGGATTCTAATAATTAAAATTCCATACTGTGTAGCGAAGGGTGATAACTATCAATAATAACTAAAATTTTATATTAACATATTGACAGGCCTTGCTTCAACTTGGCATTAGCCAGAAGTTTTGAAATGATACTTTTCCCTGTTTCTTCTTATCTGTATCTAAGAAGTAAACATCAAGAATTTCTGTTGAATTCCCGTTCATTAAGCCACTAAACTATGCAGTGTCTGGTAGTGTAAAAATATAACACTGCAAATGAGAAGAAAAAAAGGATGTTCTTATAACAACAGTGGAAAGAAAGGAATTATCACACCGATTTTTATAGCAAGATAACATGGATTCTGAGTTTTGGCAAACAAATAATAATCATGCATGTACCTCCCATAGGGATTGTTCTGTGAGGAGAAAGTTTAGAAATAGGATCAGCCCAAAGAACCAGGGAAATGGATGCTAGGAAAATAGCACATACCCCAAATTAACTCTAGTGTTCCTCACATTTTTCAGTTTGAAGATTAAAGGTAAATTAAGTACTAATAGGGACGCGGGTGGCGCTGTGGGTAAAAGCCTTAGCGCCTAGGACTTGCCGATCGAAAGGTCGGCGGTTCGAATCCCCGCGGCGGGGTGCGCTCCTGTCGTTCAGTCCCAGCGCCTGCCAACCTAGCAGTTCGAAAGCACCCCCGGGTGCAAGTAGATAAATAGGGACCGCTTACTAGCGGGAAGGTAAACAGCGTTTCCGTGTGCGGCTCTGGCTCGCCAGAGCAGCGATGTCACGCTGGCCACGTGACCCGGAAGTGTCTCCAGACAGTGCTGGCCCCCGGCCTCTTGAGTGAGATGGGCGCACAACCCTAGAGTCTGTCAAGACTGGCCCGTACGGGAAGGGGTACCTTTACTAAGTACTAATAAGGAGAATGCAAATAAAGATTGTTCCAGGTATTGCTGCCATGTTACTATTATTTGTTAAGATAAAAAAAAACTGTATAGAAAAAAAAGTAGGTCAAGGAAACTGGACTACTAGTGGTCAGAATATGCAAGCATGTGAGATTTTCAGAGTACTTCAAATCATATTACAGAATTTTAAAATATAATATGCCAATTCTCATTTTCTGATAAACGTTTTGGAAAGCCATAAAATCCCTGAGGAACATTCAACTTTTCATCATATACAATACTTCATACTTTAACTTCTGCTGCATTTTTAGGAACATACTGAGTATAATTTATAGGTATCTTTTTAATCAGCTAAGTACACTTGGTTGTCTTTCATTTTTACAGCTTTCATTGTTCTAGCTTAAAACATGAACATTGAGAGCAATAAAAATAGAAGAAAAGCCATTAATGAAATTGATTTCTTTTTGCTGCAGCTTCTCTTCTCTTATTAGTTCAGTTTCTTAATATCTTCTTTGATGTCTTAGGCCTCCCTGTCAAATAGATGTCTGAATGTTAATGAGAGAAAGTAACTGCATTTTTTGCTTTTGCCAACCTAATCCTTCATCTACCCATGTAACCAAATAGTTAAATAATGGTTGACTAGTTATATAAAGAATTAAGTAAACAACAATTAAAAATTAGAAAAATCATCGCAAATAAATAAACAAATGGTTTGATTATATGTCTTCGGTCCTCTTAAGTAAGAAGAAATGTCTGTGCGTCTTATGAAGCGAATGCTGCATGGAAGAGGGATGGACGGGAGCCATGGCTCTGCTTCCTTCCCTCCTCCGTGGCTCGCTTTAAAGCAGCAAAGCTGGGCAGGAGCCGCTTACATGGGTGTAAAGCAAGCACAGTGGGAGCCGTGTAATCCCTCTGCCCCTGCGCTCAGCCACCCCATTGGGATGGGTGGGCGGGCGCACCACCCCCTTGGGATGACGTTTCAATGGGCGACGTCCCACATCCCCACAGGCGACGTGCCACCACACAAAACCCTCCCTCTGCCACTGGTCTTGCCAGGACAGTAGTGCCTTCCTTTGCAGAAGTGTGAAATTTGAAGGGCGGCTGTGGTTTGGTCCTTGTGTTGTATACGAAGGTGTGAATTAGGTAGGTTTGACTTTAAATGGGAATTGAATCAGATTTCTGCCTCATTTCTCCCTCATATGAGAGGCCCCAGAGCTCTCTGCAATTAACAAAAAGGAAGAGAGTCCCACTTCTTTTGGCTTTATTAAAATAATTGTGTAGGGCCAAACCATATACTCCTAAGGGACTCAATGTGGGAACCTCATCTATTTCCATTGCCTGTCCCCCTTACTAGGGGATAAAGTCTCTCTTCATTTGTTAATTACAGTGATGATGGTTCTTGATGCCACTGTTGACTGCTGTTCACTTTACATGGTTGAAATATTATTCTGATATACCAGTAGTTTATTAAATAGTTTAGTACAACATTTGAATCAGAATATTTCTTTTCTTGTTTTCCTCCTCTAAAAACTGTTGTTGTTTAGTCGTTTCCGACTCTTCGTGACCCCATGGACCAGAGCTCGCCAGGCACTCCTGTCTTTCACTGCCTCCTGCAGTTTGGTCAAACTCATGCTGGTAGCTTCTGTAACACTGTCCAACCATCTCGTCCTCTGTTGTCCCCTTCTCCTTGTGCCCTCCATCTTTCCCAATATCAGGGTCTTTTCCAGGGAATCTTCTCTTCTCATGAGGTGGCCAAAATACTGGAGTCTCAGCTTCAGGATCTGTCCTTCCAGTGAGCACTCAGGGCTGATTTCCTTCAGAATGCATAGGTTTGATCTTCTTGCAGTCCATGGGACTCTCAAAAGTCTCCTCCAGCACCTAGGTGTGTCTTATTGTCAGGTGTGTCTTATGGAGCGAAAAATACGGTAATTGGCAAAGAGCTCCAAGAATTCACTCCAAGTCTCCTGGAAGTTTGTTTATTTTTGAAGTTTGTTAAACAGGTGTTTCTCAAGGGCTGCCAATTGTAGAAGGTCCTGCATCCAACCTTCAGTACCCAGTGTGGCTTGAGGCGTGTGATGTTAGAAGGATATCTACTTTACTGTTAGTGTGCCCTGTGAAAACACCTCTTCTGCCCTTCTGACATAGCTGTGTGGCCAGTTTCAGAACTAACCTTTCCTAGGATTTGTCCAGGACCAAACTGATTCTGATTTGTACTTCCCTCCCCAAACAGGTTAAGATAGTTTATTTATTTTTATTTTTAAAAGGCCTATGACTGGGCATCCCCAGAGGAGATTGTCAACTTCACCTGCAACTGCCTGCATCTCCAACATCTGTCTGCTTAGGTGTTTAAAATGTGTCAATAGGCCTGGCAGAACACTTTTTCCTCAATTAGCCTCAGTGTAATATCCTCCTGGTTTTTGGGGAGAATTTTGCTGAATTGGCAAAATATCAGGAGAAACCCGGGTGTATGGCAACACGATGGAAAAAGAGGCAAAAACAGTGCCAACAATTTCGGTTTGTTCTCAAAAAAGCTCAACAACTTTGTGGATGTTTTTGAAATATAGCATCCCTAACTGACTAAACTTTCCAAACCATATTCAAGGGCAGCCTGACATACCATGCATTGCAGTATTCTAACACGGATGGTACCCAAGCATGGATAACTGTTGCCAGACGCTCCCTGTGCAGATGTTACATTCAATATGCAATGTTATGTGTAAGTGCTAATCAAATGTCTAAGGTGTGGTTGAAAAGACCATGTGGTTGGATTAAAACCTGGGAGACCCAAGTAAAAATCCACTTTAGCCACAAACTCAAGAAGCAGCCTTGGAAAACTCACTCTCAGCCTTTAGCCCTTCATCAGTAAAACAACAGCCTCTACAAAGAGTTTGTTGTGAGGATGAATAAGAAGCATTCTGTGCAATGAAAGCATTGAGGAATGGATCAACTACTTTTTTTTTAATTAAAACCTAGCATTTGCTTCAGATAGTTTTAGTCTCTTCTTCTGCTGTGGTACAGTGAAAACTAATTGGAGTCTGCTGCCTTAATCTTTGATTTTATTGATTCCAAATTTTTTACTGCCCCTTTAAATGAAACCTAGTGGCACTCTAGGGAAAAGAGAGGGAAATCAGATTCCAGAATAGTGGTGTTAAGAGATGAGAATGATTGTGGCAGTGTATCCAGCCTTTGGTAAGCTTGAGAATGTTCTCAACAATGCAAGTTACATTTTCAAAATCTTACTGGTGGAGAGTATAACAAGAGCATGCCAAGAAAATTCTTTTTGAGCATACAGTAGGAATGAAACGAATGTAGTACTATTTCACACAAAGATCCCTTCCACATTGCTACACTTTAAAAAGATGAGTACCAATTGCAAATCAGACAGCAAGGTTAAATATGACTATAGATGTGTAGACTTGCTACACTATCAATTATCTGTCTTATTAGCTGAGTGCTTGGACCAGATGCCTTGTTTGAAGTCTTAAAACTATCACACAGATAGTTATACCCTAAGATAAGCACCAAGATCCTGTGCCACATTCGACAACTTTAAATATACTAAAGATCCTTCCTTAAAGGAAGAGGATGGGCCATTCATATGATTGACATATTCATCAGTTCCAACAGAGAATATCTGCTGATCTGAAAAAAGGGAAGCTTTATGAAAGGGGGCAAGGAATCAATCCCAACACATTCTCTGATATCCACAAGCTCCTACCTTATGGCATATTCAATCACCCAGAAAATTGAGAGACTGCATTTAGTTTACATTTGCATGCAGATATTAGCATAAATCCACTCTGGCTAAAATAATCGCCTTTTAGCTGGCTAAAAGTGTTATTTGAGAAATTGTTAGTTGAGCTAAAAATATATTTGCTAGCCTATGCACAAGGTTGCCAATATTATGTTCTCTACAATTACAAAATCTCTCTGCAACTTCCAAGCAATCAAACTGATGTCACAATGAAGGCTTATTTGTTTTTTTTCTCCTTGCCTCATCACATCTTGTTATGTTGCAGTGCTTTATGTTCTTCTGCACTGCAATATGAAAACATGATGCAACTATGAATTTAAAAAAAGCAAAACAGGCTATCATTTCACATTCAGCACTCTCTGCTCTGAACCTTTACTCTCAGACAGTCAAACGATTTGGTTCAGTAGCCAAGAAAAATGAACATTTTCTGTTGCTGCTGTTGTTTCCAAATGCAGATGCATCTAATCACTATGTTTCCATATAGAACATTTGCAAATAATACAGCAGGCAGCCAGTTCTTCTGTCAATGTAATATTTGACCGCATATCTTTATTGAGTCCCTGAAGGTAAAATTTAGCACGTGTCTAGAGATTGGGATTTTTTTTGGTATGCACACATAAAAATAAAGGGCACAATCCAGCCAAAGTGAAGGACATTTAAATGTCATTATTCCAATGGAAGTAGTTACAACATGTTTCAGAACATAAGATGATCCTTACTGCATGTGAACAAGGATTCAGCCTTGTATTCTCAATGGTGGCAAGCAAGTTGCATCTAGGCAGGGCAAGAAGGCAGCAGGCTTCCCCTATCTTTGTTTAGTCTGTAACACTCAGATATATACTACTTCTGAACATAGAATCTTGACTTAGCTATTATGATGAATACAATAGTTTAACTTTTCCAGTAAAATCAATGAGACTTTAAAGTGCTTAACTGTGGCTTGACAGTGCCAAAGTTATTATCCAGAATAGTTCGGACTCTGGCTCTTGGCCTTGGTTGAAAAGGCTTTTCTCTTTTGGTTAACAATGTTATCTTCTCTTCCAGATCTCATTAAAAAAGAAATCAATCAAGAGCAGTAGGGATTTGAGTCTGTCTTCATCAGTTGCTTCCATGCACTGCTTCACTCTTGAGTGTGTTGGTCTTGCGCTTCAACACCAAATCTAGCATGTTTCACTTTGGACAGCTCTGCATGGATAAATGCGGCCATTTCCTGTTCTTATTTCCCAAAGCAACAACATGTGTTTTCTAAAGAACAGCAGCAAATTTGCCCTCGCCTTTGACAAAAGGACAACTCTTTGGGGAAGCAAATTTAATGCAGGACATTAAGTAAACTGATGCTGTCATTAGTGCAAATGTCAAGTTCATTATAGCAGATGTTTCAGCTGAAGATCACTACACATTAAAATCACACAGCAAATGTGCGGTGCAGCCACCATTTTATTTAATGTCTACTTCAATGCCCCAAAGAGTCAATCAGAATCATCTGTTCATGTAATTACCACATTGTTATGTAACAAAGCAAGTTGTTTGGTTGAAACATTCACAACAAGCCCTGAATCCAGGTTACTGCTGATCATTTTTCATAAACTGTTTGGAAAGTAAAAATGCTTATGAACCACAAATAGAATTTTACTGCAAATTGGTTAGGACCCACCAAACAGTAGCAATCGCCGCCTGTACTGTCCATGTTGCAACATGAATATTCAGTTTCAAAACAATAAGACAGTATGACTGAGTAATTAGATTAATGTGCAATGGTGCCGGACTTTCCATACATTTTGTCTCCCAGCTTCTCATTTTAACAGATGACTTGTCCATTATAGAATGCAAGTCTTTTGCCTATGTGTGTGAACATGTGTGTTTTTAAGATTTGAAGTCAGCTGCTTTGATAACGGATGGCAGAAGTAATTAATGCAATAAGCACAGCACATTCCACCAGGAAAACACCACTTGAGCCAGCAATGAGCTTCTAACAACTATAAAGCCTACGTGATTTATGTAACTGATATTCCACAAAATCATCAAAGGTGTATGCACAGATAAGATACAAATTGTTCCATCTGGCAGGGACCACACCAACATGGGTAAAGGTAAAGGGACCCCTGACCATTAGGTCCAGTCATGACCGACTCTGGGGTTGCGGGGTTCATCTTGCTTTATTGGCCGAGGGAGCCGGCGTTCAGCTTCCGGGTCATGTGGCCAGCAAGACTAAGCCGATTCTGACGAACCAGAGCAGCACATGGAAACACCGTTTACCTTCCCGCCAGAGCGGTACCTATTTATCTACTTGTACCTGACGTGCTTTCGAACTGCTAGGTTGGCAGGAGCAGGGACCAAGCAATGGGCGCTCACCCCGTTGCGGGGATTCGAACCGCCGACCTTCCGATCGGCAAATCTTAGGCTCTGTGGTTTTACCCGCAGCGCCACCAAAAGGGCTTTAAATTTGCCTTCTGGGCTGCCATGAGCCCCACAGTGTTGCCTAGATTGGGCCTGTGCTGGCAGGCTCTGATGGAGGAGGAGGAGGAAGAGAAAGAAGAAGAAGAAACAAAGAGAGGGGCAACTTGTGGAAACCTGGGTTGGAGGAAGGGGGGATCAGTCACTTTGGAAGAGAAAGCGAAGAAGCATCTCTTCCTTTGACCTTCCTGCAGAGCAAAGAGCCTCTGTGGAGCCTGGGGAGGGGTTTGATCAATCAAGGTGGGATGGAGGGGACACGGAACAGCAGGCATCAGTGACTGAACAGAAGCCTGAACCAATTCCCCCCACCCACTCCTGAGAAAAGTTTTCAACTGAGCAACTAACACTGACTCACCATGTCTAACCAAATATAATCAAAGACGAAAATAAAACAGATTAGCTGTATTATTTCCTGCTGAATGACAGCTCTAGCATGTCTTCTTTTGCAGTAGCATGAATACAGACTTCCTATGAAAGAAATACTCCCCACTGTTTACTTCTGCTCCTGCTGAGATGACTGAGCAGAATGAAGACTTTTTTGCTAATAGAGATGGACTGGTTTCAAAACTTCACCAATAATAAAAATAAAAATCATTCTTTTTTCAAAAAGACAGGAGAAACATTCCTTTCTGTTGCTCAATCCAATGCCTACATAAGGTTCACAAGTCCTCTAACGTGAGGGATGGGGAACCTGTAGCCCTCCAAATGTTGTTGGAGTTCATCAGCCCCAATTGTCATGGCCAATGGTCAGAGAAGATGGGAAAGTAATGCTGTAACTCTCCTCTCCAATAGTTTGACTTCACCCCCAAAGGCACTCTTCAATAGTCTCCCTATACAGAAGTATGTCAACCATTTATAAACTAGGAAAGATAGGTATGATTTATATTACTGAACCTACATGTTTCATTCTACATGCTTAAGCCCCTATTATACCATGATCACCCATCACACAGATATTAGGTGGACAAGGAGACAGTGCAAGCAGGCCACCTGTCTCCATTCATTTATTTTATTTATTTGGTGGGGCGGGGGGGACCAAACCAACAACAACAACAACCAACCGATATCAACAACACAAAAATATAATGGTGGTGAACAGCATAAAAACAAATGTAAAATCTCAACCATAAAACAAACACAAATGCATCACAGTAGATTGGATCAATACATCAATAAGGATGGATTACCCTTCAGGGAAAGCCTGGATGAATGAGCAAATTCTAATCAGGTACCTAAAGGCCAATACAGTAGGTGCCAGCCTGACATTCATTAAAAGTGTATTCCAAAGGATAACAAAGCATCACACTAAAGGCTCCATACAGCACTACAACACAGTATCAGTACAGTGGTACCTCGGGTTAAGTACTTAATTCGTTCCGGAGGTCCGTTCTTAACCTGAAACTGTTCTTAACCTGAAGCACCACTTTAGCTAATGGGGCCTCCCGCTGCCGCCGCGCCACCAGAGCACAATTTCTGTTCTCATCCTGAAGCAAAGTTCTTAACCCGAAGTAATATTTCTGGGTTACCTAAGGCATATGTAACCCAAGGTACCACTGTACACAGAAAAGGGGACATTTTGGAATTGTCGTCAACAGACTCATCACAGCTATCTGTCGTCAACAGACTCATCACAGCTATCTGCCAATCACCCATTCCCACCACCCTTCTGAGTAATACCCCTCCCCACCTTCTCACTATATAGAAGGATCTGGCAACTTCTGTTTCAGTGTATCTGAAGAAGTGTGCATGCACACGAAAGCTCATACCAAGAACTAACTTAGTTGGTCTTTAAGGTGCTACTGGAAGGAATTTTTTTTGTTTTGATTTTGGAATTGTAATACTGTGCTATCTTTCTAGAAAAAGAGGTGCTGGAACTCACCATGAACACCTCCCTCGTTGTCTTATAATGGCAATGGCCCCACCCGAGAGGGGCCAAAACTGAGTTCCGGGGAGTTCCGGCTGAAAAAAACCCCTAACCATTTCCTAGTTTTAAAAATCAAACCCCAACTAGAAAGTAGCAGGCCAATTGCCTGGTCTTCATGTATGTGACCAAAAAAATATATCTGACATGCCCTGTCTTCAGATTTTAAATGTCTAGAAACTCCAGCGTTTCAAAAGTTTAAAGTCAATGTTTTGTTGCTGATTCCAACTTGCAAGTCAGTCAGGTTGATGAAGATACTGATTGATTTTAGAACAAATACCTCTGAATTTTACAGAAGTGATAAAACAAGATTCTGTTTTCCTTATTCTTTATCCAAGTTAATGTGTGAAAAGAAGCCAAAAGGAAAGCTAGACAATAATTGGTGCTAGACAATAATTAATCTGAAACCAATAGATCATAGACTGATAATGAGAAAAAGAAGGAACATGAAAAATTTAAATAGAATATTTTATGCAAAATGCCATTGAATTATTGAATTATTACAGCAATATCAGCTGAGTTCATTAGTTCAAGAATAAGTGGGTCAAATGTATAACCAATTATACATTCTGAGATGAGGGTAATTTGTCTGGCTGAAGTTTATCAGAACAAGACTTCAGTAGCCCTCTCCTTGCTCCTTCTTTTTCTAAAAGCGGATTTTCTTACAGCTAATAACAATGTGCTAACAATTTCATGGAAGACTACTCATTTGTTTATCCTGCATGGTCTGTTTATACCGTTTAAGAGAAAAGAACGACGGCACAGATGCTTAGGAAATTAACAGCAACAGCCAAATAGAAGCATATTATATCCATTGAGTTGGCATATCCATTTCTATAAAACAGCAAGCCAGTATGGTCCAGAATGGACACGAGGAACTCTTGCTCAAATCCCTGCTGAACTATGGTGTGCACTGGGTGGTCTTGGGCATATCACTGTGTTTCACAGAGTGGTCGTTTAGGTATAATACGCTTCCTAATTACGGGCTAACGTAAAAGAATTTTTTATTTTTATTTTTACATTTCTATATCGCCCTTCACCTGAGGATCACACAACAGTTTACAATATAAAACCCCCAAAATAAATAACATAGTAACAAACAAAAACAATACCCCCCCCCCAAATACATACAGTTTTAAAAGGCCATAGATTGCTTAATTAGGCAAAGGCATGGGGAATGAGGAATGCTTTTGCCTGGCTCCTAAGATATGTGACAAAGCTACCAGGCGATACAAATAAGTATAACAAATAAGCAAAAGCTGAGCTAGATAGTGCTGTGTGTTATGTTTATATTATTTGTTTATAAAAATACTTGTATACCACTGTGTCATAGAAAGTATATATCCGAAAAGGTCACAGCAATAAAAACATAAAATCATTTCTGGAATGGTCTCCTTAGGGAGGCTCACCTGGTGCCTTCATTAAACATTTTTAGGCACTTGGCAAAAACATTCCTCTTCAACCAGGCCTTTCGCTGATTAGCATTCTATGTTCCTTTAACTTTGTTTATAGGAGGAAGGGGTTATTGGTTTGTTTTGCCTTTCTTCTTGTTTTTATTATGTACAGGGTCGGGTTAGGGTTACATACGCTTCAGGTTACAGACTCCGCTAACCCAGAAATAGTACCTCGGGTTAAGAACTTTACTTCAGGATGAGAACAGAAATCGTGCTCCAGTGATGCGGCGGCAGCGGGAGGCCCCATTAGCTAAAGTGGTGCTTCAGGTTAAGAACAGTTTCAGGTTAAGAACGGGCCTCCAGAACGAATTAAGTACTTAACCCGAAGTACCACTGTATTTCTTTTTATATTGTCTTTTTATGCTATGAACCACCCTGAAATCTTCAGATGAAGAGTGGCATACATTAAAAAACAAAACAAAATTAAAAACAGACATAAATAAACCATTGTTAACCTGTACTCTGTGCCTGATTCTATAAATAGATGCATCAGGATCATGCAAATATTTCACTCACTGTGTACAAGCATCATCCTTCCTTTCCTAAATATGAGAGATTGTAATTTTTAAGAATAAAAAGCAGCTACTAGCCATCTCCTAGGGTGCAGGTTCAAACACTATTCACACAGAACACCTACAGGGGAAATGTTGCAGCTTATTAGACAGGCTGAAATAACACAAATGCAAACGAGGACTTCTTACCCTTACCTCAGGACACAGCTTACCTGAAACCAAACCAAGCTATGGGTATTATCCCTTTGAAAGAAGCTGCACAGTTTTGCTTACATCAAGAAGCTATCTCAGCAGTATAGAGTTGCTTTATTTGTTTGCTATGAATTTGTCCCAGCTCTAGTTTTTCTGCCATCTTGTTAATTTTAGTTGCTAAGAGCTGCACAGTCTGAGACTAGCCCCTTTTTTATTTATCTTTGCAATAACTGGAATTTCTGTGTTTTTTTTAATTTAATAATCTGGCCTTCCCTTCACCACCCTCTTTCTCTTTGTTCTGGAGTGGCAGCCATTTTATCTTCATTCTATAGTATATGCAGTTCTTTTTTGGAGGGGGTACGCAGAGGTACGCATACCCCTAAACATTTTGTGAATCTTTGTACTTTTGTCCATTTACTGTATTTATTTTTCCTGATTTGAACTATAAAATGGTGGTTTTCTTGAGTCAAAATGAGAGAACCCCTAAATATTTTTTAAGGGAAAAAATACTGAATATATGGATCCTAAATTGCTCCTCTTGGTGTTTCTACTCCCCCCCCCCCAAAAAAAAACAACCATGCATCTACAGCCACCACCATCCATTACCCACACATTTTCAAGGGGGCCCAAACCTGAACTGCAGATTAGGGAGAGTGGCTGTAGAAAAAGAGACTACTATCTAGGGCAGCCTACACACAGGCTTCCCTGGCTCAGATGTCCACACCTAATGCATGGGTGTCAGTGGTGGGATTAGAAAGACATGAAACTACAGCAGAAGCATGGCATGACCCCTTGGCCTCTTTCATCATGTAATGCTCTTTCAAGTGAAGAGGCTAAAATGGCCAGTGATCCACTTCAGAGTTTGATTAGTAGTGGACAGCTGCTATCTATACTGCCTTTCCTAGGCAAGGCTTTCAATTCACTTCTGTAATCTACATCTCAGAGCTACAAATAAAAATCTTCATCACCTGTGAATCAAGATTGTTGACTGACAGATGACTCTCTAGTCATTGTTTTTGTGGAAACGTGTCAAAATACAAAAGAAAATTAAACCTCAGTTGGAAAATGTGCATTTGCACACAATGCTGTTATAAACAATGTCATGTAACTTAAATATCTTTTTGAAAAAACACTTCATAAGGAAAATGATGCAATTGGACTACCCCAGGTATCTTTGGCATCTGCTATCTCAGAGTTTTATTAGACTTAATTTTATTATTCTAAATATCTAAAGTAAATGATATCTGTAACATACATCACCAAGATACATGCAGTGTTCGAAACTCCTATTGTTCTTGGTGCATTTTGCAACAGGGAATTTCACTGGAGAGCGAGTGTGGTGTAGTGGTTAAGAACGGTGGACTCGTAATCTGGGGAACCGGGTTCGCGTCTCCGCTCCTCCACATGCAGCTGCTGGGTGACCTTGGGCCAGTCACACTTCTCTGAAGTCTCTCAGCCCCACTCAACTCACCTCACAGAGTGTTTGTTGTGGGGGAGGAAGGGAAAGGAGAATGTTAGCCGCTTTGAGACTCCTTAGGGTAGTGATAAAGCGGGATATCAAATCCAAACTCTTCTTCTTCTTCTTCTTCTTCTTCTTCTTCATTCACACGGGCAGTTTCTGAGCCCTGGATGCAGTACTGCGCCTAAGATTTTATGTTAAAATTGTGGAGTGGAAGGAAAGGAGGACCTTTTTCTGCCTCCCCACTTCCAGCTACTCTCTGAAAACTGGAGAAGAGACCCTCTTAAGAATATTAGGAGGGTGGGCAGGGGAAGAATTAGACCATGTGAAAAATGAACATAGTATTTTAGCTGCAGTTCATTCATTTTCAACTTTGAATCCTTGTTATACAAAAAGCATGCCTAGACATTCTGTTGCTGCACCCATAACCTAGACTTAAAGGTGCCATGTAGTGCCTAGGTTTCATATCTCAGTTTCTAATACTGGTTACATCAGTTCCAAATTATCAAAATGCTTCTCAGCAGTTTTAGAGCCACAAAGGAATAGATAAGAGTCACATCAGTCAGAAATAGTATCATTAGTCATTATTCTATTTGTGAAAGTAATGAAAATAGAATTATGCATTTCTTAACATGTATATATAAAATTTAGCTGACATACTAGTTACTCATTAATTCAAAAGCTACTTATAGCTTCTATAAGTCTGCTGAGTGAATTCTTCCTGTTACTCACAGGAAGTCCACTTATGTTAATGCTACGTTGCAAAAGTGATGGATGTGAGCAGAAGGTCTAGGCTAATTTCAAGAGCAAAAAAATAAATAAATGCATAATATAGCTGGTCTGATTCTCTTGCTTATTATCAATGTACCTAGCTGTTTTCAAAGCAGTCTTCTGACACTTAGAGGAAAGAGCAGCTGAATAAGGAACTGTAGCATATGCTTCTGATACTTTTTGCACTGAAGTAAAGCATGAAAATGGCTGGGCGATTCTTAGGGCTCTATCCAAAGAATTAAACCAAAAGAATAAAAAGTTCCCTGTGCTCAAGGAAGGTTTGGACATGTGTTTCTCCAAGACCAGCTCCAGTCAAGCATATTTTGAAATAAAGAGGCTGTTTGTGATTTGGACATGGAGATCTGCTGTTCAAAAGAAATAATAGTTTTTTAAAAATCTATTGGAGTTTTCTAAGCCCCAGGGCTGGCCCTTGTATTGGGCAGAGCAGGACAGCCACCTCAGGCGGTCAGAGCTGTGAATGCCATGCAACCTACCCTGTTCAATATAAACTAGTCTTATATTGCTGGACTGGAGAACACTGACCCATCACCAGTGTTGGAAAGAGATTCAGCTGCATATGGAAAGAGGGACTGTCATCCTGCCCTTTATTTCAAGCAGTAAAAATATCTTTGGTCAGTGCTGCCAAGCCCTTCATGGCCACTGTATTTTCCCAGTATGATGAGTAACATATACATTAAAGTACGTTTGCGCAACTGGTGCACAGAAACTGGATATTATTATATTCAGGGAAGGGGTAATCACGCCGATTTAGACTCCGTCTTTTTTGTGCCAATGCCAGCCCTTTTCAGGGGATGAAGCTGTGAAAAAGATCTACTTACAGGGAACATTAACAGAAAGTATGAACTTCCCAAATAAACTTTCCAAATTGCGTAATCATGTTAATTTCAACTCACAGCAGACACTCACACTGCCTCCTACTGTTTAAACCTAACAGTTTTCTCATCAGAAAGAGTCCAATTGAATTACAACACATGGAGTCAGTCAGACCTTATTTATATCACTTCTCACATTAAAATCAAGATGAAGGTGAATTAGTTCAGGCAATTCCTAGCACATAATTCACTCCCCCCACCCAAATACTCAATTACATGGAAGGACAGAAGTCTAAACCTTCCGCTCCATAAATTGTGGTAATTTACAGTTCCTCTTAGGAGTGTATAAAGTATACAGTAAAAAATAGCACAACTATCTGTATCACTAATTATATCTGGTACAAGTTACAAGCAGTGAGATTTACTTCACATTCTGCTCCTGATATGTTTCTTTAAACAGTAATATGTCAGAGGAAATAAGATAATTATTTTAAATTTTACACTGGATAATTTATTTATTTGTTTAATAAACCTGTGTATCACCTTCCATCCATAGATCTCAGGGCAGTTCACAACATAAAAATACAAGATAAAAACATCATTTTAAAAAGAAGAAAAAAACCACAAACCAATAAACACCCAGCCCCACCCCATTCCCCTCCCACAAACACCTTTAAAAGGACATAGAATGTTAATCAGCCAAAGGCCTGGTTGAGGAGAAACGTCTTTGCCTCGCACCTAAAGCTGTATAATGAAGGTGCCTGGTGAGCCTCTCTGGGGAGCGAATTCCACAAAAGGAGAGCCACTGCAGAAAAGGCCTGTTCATGTGTCACCACCCTCCAGATCTCTCATGGATGAGCCACACAAAGAAGGGCCTCAGATTATGATCATAGGGTTCATATGGAGAGACACAATCCTTGAAGGTTGTGAATCTCAGAATTTTCTCACCAACTATTCTGATTCCTCAAAACTTACTTGTTTGTTTGTTTGTTTGTTTGTTTGTTTGTTTATAAAGTCTCTATAAAGAGCACATGAAAATGAACAACCAGTACTCTCTTGCCCCCAAAAGAGGTAGTGGCAACTGGGTGGTAATTATTGTAAACCTCTGGGTCCAAAGAGGACTTTTTAGAGGAAAGGCTAAACCTTAAATGCAGCTTCCATACATACACATTCACCACTCTCTGGACCCACCCTATCAACCCACCCACTACCCGCTAGTTCAAGCCACAATGGACAAGAGTCAAACTCTTAGAAGCAAGACGGCTTCTGAATACCAGCAGCTTTCAAAATTGGACAGGATGGTGCACTGGACATCTCATTTGGACCTGTACTAACATTGGTGTTCACATTCCTGTGGAGACCATTAGAGAATAGTGATTTTACCCTGAAAGTACTGAGCAAAATTGTCACAGCACATCTCAGGATCTCCCTTACGCACCCCTCTTCTTCACACCTGTGCCAAAAACCTTTCCAGCCCACTCCTTCCCTTGCTTTCTATACTCAACTTTCAAGTGGAGAAAGTCTTCAGTTCTCCTGCTGAAGCCAAGAGAAAGAAAGCATCTTTGAGCAAATATGGCCACACTGGGAACACAACAAGCAATAGATGTAACTAGAAAATAATGGGAGTTGCATTTATTAATTGTATAATAGACAGACACATTTCTGACTAGAGAATACTGTGTGATATCTTCCCCTGTGTTGTTCTCCCATTGCTCTTGTGTGTGAGAGAGGGAAGTTAGGCAGGAGAACAGGTTACCTAAACTTATTCACATCCTCATATGGGGTGATATGTCCACAGAAAATTTTCTGTTTCATTAGCAGGAATGAACAGATGCCAACAGCAAATACAATATTAGGCAAGGCTGACAGTGTCAATGTTTGTTTACTAAATGTCGGAAGATGTTTACAAAATGTAAGAATGTTGGAGGAATCTGTTGACAACAGGCTAGCAAGCAGATTTCCTTCCACTCGCCCATTCAACGAACCTGATTCCTGCTATGCTATGGATTCTTTTTGCCCGAACACGTGAAAGCGAAAGTGTACACGTTGCCCTCAACATGCTCTTGCCCATCCTCTCTCTCACACAACCATGGACTTAAGTCTCTATAAACTGAAAGTGAAATGTTCACGACAAAAGTTGGCAAGAAGAGCAGCTGAAATATCACAGGATGTTCTCCCTTCCGCAAGAGGCAGGACTAGTTTTTGCTGTGAACAATTGCTAATGTGTGTGCTCAGCGCACTGTCAACAAAGCAGCAAGCTCATGACTGAAGAGAAAACTGTGAATAAATGTGAGGAACTAGACACAGGCATGAGAAGCCTCTCTTGTTACTATGAAAAAACAGATAAACCTTCCATTTTACATTCATTGTTTCAAGCTGCAGGAAGCTATGCTTCCCTATTTGAAGAAAACTGAAGTCACAGTTTGCATTTCACCCAGAAACAGCCTGACACAATTAAACAACAATTATAACACTTTGATGCCAGAATTAGACAGCAATGCAGACAGGTGTAAGAAACATATGAACAGCTAACAAAACCTTACAATCCTAACATTTGTCAACAAAAAGCTTCCCATATAAATAGTTTATTGCATTTTAATAAACAACATCATATATAAGATAGGGATGCAACAGCAAGGAAGGCCCTCTTTTTTTCCAGTAAGACATCAGAAAGGGAAAGGAGACACTTGACACAGAAGCAACTGTATGCTTCGGCAGCAGAAGATGCTCTGAGGAATGACAAGAGCAATTTGCATTTCTATAGTTTCTTTTGTGTGCCCAAACTCCCTAAAGCATTTTGCAAAGCGATAAGTATCATACCTGGCTAGGAGAAGTGATAGGATGTCAATACAGTAGCAGCTCTCTGTGCAACCAGACACAGCAGCTACTCAATGCATAGCAATGCTCCCACACAGCTGTAAACATGAGGGCCAATTAATCTGTGCTGGTTAGAAAACAGGAAGTGTTTGCCTTTGGGTAAACTTTCCCCTTTTAGATAGTTACCTGGGTGACCACAGGAAGGTGCCTGGTTCTCTGATGCTGCTGCTGTACAGTAGGAATACGTGACTCACACACCCTCAGAACTTCACCTTTTCATGCAGGGCATGTATAAGAAATGGAATAGGGGAGAAATCATGAAGGAAGGGTATACACGAGCAGCCAGCAATTGTAGGGAGCAGGTCCAGTGGGCCAAAGCTCATAATGATCTCAGGCTTACAATAAAGGTTTAATGTAAATAATAATACAGGTTTATTCTGCTATGGTCAAAGCAACAGAAAGAACAAGCAAGAAGTAGGTCCTCTGCATGGAGAAGATTGAGAAATGCTATTGGGTGACAGAGAGAAGGTGAAACTGCTCAACACCTACTTTCCCTCTGTTCACCCAAAAGGAAAGTAGGGCCCAACCTGGTGATAACAGAATAAACAATGCAAGGAGGGAGATGCAGCCCAAATAGGAAAAGAGGTGGTAAGCAAATTCCTAGCTGCAGGGTTCTGCCTGTGCCTTTTGTTATGTGTGCATTAGCTGAGATCCCTGCATTGCAGGGAGTTGGAATTGATGACTCTGGGGCCCCTTCCAACTCAGGAATTCTATGAAGTGTTCCCTGTAACACCTTAATCATATTACCCAACTGCAAACCCAAATGGAACCAAACCTAATGTTTTAATGGCATTTTTCTCACGTTTATCTCTTGCTGCCTTTGTCTCTTGTTTCCCCCTCCCTTTATTGCATTCCCCCCCTTACCATATTTAGACTGTGAATTTCCGGGGGTGCAGAGACTGGATATTTTGGCTTATGAAACTGTAAAGCACCACGTACTGATGGTGTGACGACAGCAGCAGCAGGAACACAATAATGCTGCTAGGAACAGAGCAATTTATCCTCTCTGGCAAATTCGAGGTTTCCGAAATGCAACCTCGTTACATGCAATCTTTTGTTCAGATCAAAAGGAAACTCCCAATTGAACAAAGTATCAGACACGCTGGTAACAACGAAGGCACCGGGGAAGATCATAGCTGCAAGGAGCCTTACAAAAATGTATATTCATTCTACACCTGTACTGTCAAGCTGTTTTCCCTCTCAGTGTAATAATACTTAGTTCTGATACAGCACTTTGTGCACATTGTGTCAGCGATCCTTACAACAGCCCTGAGAGCCCAGCCAGTATCATTATCCCTGCAAGAAGGGGAGAGCAAGAAGGGGAGAGCAGACATTGGCTGAAAGAATAGGGGCTTCCCTAAGGCTACCTTCTTCTCCATTTTACATTTTAACACAACCGTTAGCTAAACCATGAGGATGTGATGAACTCAGCAACTTCTACACCTCCCGTCCCCTATCAGCTAATTTTTTCTCCCCTTCCTCCCCCCCCCCCCCCGGCAAGTAAATCATCACTTTGGTGCCTTTGGGAGAACCTTACTGGCTCTTGCGATCAGGCCTTCAAAAGGACTCTATTTCATCAGCACGTGCACTTACACACACTCTCACACAGCAGCAACAGCAGCCTTACAACTATCCTCCAGGGGTCACAATTGGGTTACAAATTTCATATAACGTGATGACTGAGCGGCCTGATTTAGAACAATTTATTCACATCCTTCTTCATTAAGATTCAAATGGAATAAGTAATGTAGAAATTGAACAGATACAGAAAATGTGCATAGCTTGCTCCTGTAGTCAGTAAACATTTATTCACTAAGCAAAGATCTCTTCTCCTCCCCCTCTCATTTTCCTTCTTCCTCCCCTCCCCATCCTTTTGCCTTGCTGTTTTAATGCATAATTAAGAAGGTCAGAATTAATGAAGCAGTGTGGAGTAAAGTTCAAGGAATCCCCAGGCACTATTTATTCTATTAGATCTCAGGAGTGAATGTCAGATTGGCAATGTTAGAGGCAGAAGCAGTTAGGCTGGCAGCATCCCAGAAAGGAAACTACCAAGGGAGACTTACCTGCAGTGTCAAGTCATTCCTGAGCTCCTTCCCTGCAAAAATCACACGCAACTGGTCAGCTGGAACTCCCTGTCGCTTAGCAACCACCTCCTTGAGCTGGAAGATGCTGGTGTCTGAATCAACCTCCACTGGGAAACCATGGCTGGAGTTGAACCTGACAAATACTGACCAAGAACAAGACATATTTTAAATATATGTGTATATATATATGCCTAAATATTTTGAAGTCTGAAGCATCTGAGAATGGCACAAGAAACAGCTAAGAAAAACAGCTAAGAAAAAATGGACAACGGGCAAAATGGTACTGTAAAATGTTAGTGTGTTTTATCATTTTAAAAGGAGCAACAGTGTTACATTGCAGTTTATTATTTTGATAGATTTGTTACATTGCAGTTTATTATTTTGATAGATAATTCAAAGTAAGACATTCCACCATGTAATTTTCTTAACTAATTAAACATGCATTATGTTTCAGATGTCAACCTAAATTACATTTACTATATGGAATGAAATGCAGACTTTATTAGCAATATGTACAATAATCACTAATATCAGTTTAGCCTTGCCCTTGGGACTGATCAAAATATATGCTCAGCAAATATATATTTTCTCCCTCTCTCTCTCTCCAAACAAATGCAAGAAACACATGTGTGCTGTGTGCAAGCTGCTTTTGAAGGAAAGCTTTTAAAATACAGTAATACTGATTCATACACACTGGCCTCCCAGAGATATAATTGTCAAGAAAATAACGATGGAGAGAAAATTGTATATTTTATGCAGAGTCTTAAGTCTTTTTCTAGAGCAGTATGGTCTTTCTCAGAGTTCACTTAAATAATTGCAATGCATAACTTCTGTTGACATACTTGTGGACTGCCAAAAATTACTCCAAAATTCAGAGCTATGGCAACCAGTCAAATCATACACCAACATTTGGCATGTAAGATACAAACCACCACCATTCACAACTCAGGGTTGCTTTTTCATTATTTCAGAAATATAACTTACATCATCATTATTTATTGAATTTATATGTCACCCTATACCCGGAGGTCTCAGGGCAGTTCACAGAATAAAATCAAAATATAAAACCACAAAATACATAATCAAAGCAAAAACAACAACCCAATAACAGCCCCCCCAAACCCCACATATTAAAAGAGCATAGGGTGTCAATCAAATCAACCATATCAAATCAATCATATACTTTGTGACTGATAGTAATCATAAAAAGATATGGGGGCAAACTGGAAAGCCATGTAAACTAACTAGAAAGGCGTGGAACCTCTTTTCCTAATCCCTGAGTATTTATTTACATATCCAGAAACATAGATGTTCACAAAGACACAGATTCATTCATTTCCACTACCATAATCGCACAACGGCTATCTCTTCTTTCTCACATCTGGTTTCAGTTGCTATCTTTGTACGCTATAAAACATGGAACATGATACACGGAAGGGAGGTTCACATAGTCCTCAATCTTTTTTTATTATTATTATTTAGGGAAATCCAGGATGCACACTCTTTCCTTTGAACTGGAGACAGCAAAAGAGAAGGAAACTGATGGAGGTCATTGTCCTGTCAGGTTCTCCTCACCACCCCACCCCTGGTTTTTGAAAGCCCATCCATGGCAGCAGATATTGATTGGGTATCAATAGAAAATGATGCCAGTAATTATCTGCTGGATGTACTAAACCCTGCCTTCACCTCAGGGGCGCTGAATATATGGGGTGCAAAGGACTCCAGCCCCCCAATATTTTGGGGAAGGGGGCTATACCCCCAATATTTAGGTGGCTGTCACCCCCTGCCGCTGCTGAGTGCCCTCCATGTGCCCCAGCCCCAGCCCCCACTTGGCAGCCAAGGAACTGGGTCGGAGTCGGGGCAAGCAAAGGCGAAGATCACTCTCTGCATGTCCCACCTCTGGCGGCATCACATGACATGTCACATGCCCCCTGCTCCACCTGACCATTTTGTGCCTGCCTGTGCCCCTGAATCACCATTTTGTGACTGGTTGGCCTCAGTAATATTCATCCATATCAAGCAGGGCCTGGGGTTAGAAAGTTGGAGAACTGACACTGTACTGTTGCTCAAAATTTCTGCTGATATAAATTAGCATACAATTTAAGCACCAGGAGGATAGACATTTCTTATGGCAGGCCATAAAGGAATCTGTTGTTAGAGGTTAGCATAAGAAGCACTCCCCCCCCCCCCCCCGACCCTTGACTTCTATTGTGAACCATTAAAGGAAGGTTCCTAGAGCAATCTTGAAGATTTCCCGCATCTCAAAGGCAGCTATCCCTTGTGAGTTCTTCACAGTTCGACCTGCCACTGTCTTCCCTGTGGCAGTCATTTAAAAAAAAAAAAAGTTTACACACCATGTCTTTGTCTGTTATCCACCTCATACCCAAATAATAGGATTCCCTTAAGGAACAAACTCTTAAGAAGAGATTTAGAAGCTAAGTCCACCATCCTCCAAAACAGCCTGAGGCCAATTTTGCCATGTTACATTATGTGACATGACCTGTTTGCTGAAAACTGTATATGAAAAACAATGTGTGCTACAAAACTGAGTAGCAATTTCAAGGGGTAAAATATACATTTAAAATACTTAAAATATTGTTCTCATACACATTAATGTATGATCAGCTCAAGTTATTTTTGAAGCACTACCATTATGAATTCATAAAACTAAGCCCTACACCAGTATGAAATCCTCAACACTTTTGTTTGGATTTACTAAGTACATTAAAAGCGTTAGGGGTTTTTGTTTGCTTGCTTGCTTTTTAAAAAGAGTTGAGAGTTCAGGATTACATACAGAGGGGATGACTAAGATTCCATGTCCATTACAATAGAATGGCCCCCTCAATCCATTTTTTTTAGGGGGCCAGGGGCCCCATTGTACAAGCCGAATGTGGAGCCAGGCGCGGAGCAACGCCAAGATGTCACTTCTGCATTGTGGCATGCTGAAATCGAAAAGCACACTGACTCCTCCATCCCATTAAGGTAGTCATGACATGGAAACATATGTGAACCAGGCCTCTGTGCTGCTGGGAAAGAGGAAGGAAGGGACTCATACTGTCCAGCATGCATAACAAACTAGAGCAGTGGCAAAACTGCATGCTCCGGCAATGGGGGCAGAGAGCAGGCAGGGGCGTGGCTGGCGCGCATCCCAGTGGCGGGGCGCATGTCCCGGGGGCATGGCACGTCATCCGCGGGGCGGGGTGTGCATCCCAGGGGCATGGCGTGCCATCCACGGGGGCGTGGCACCTGGTGCGGGGGTGTGTGTGGAATGTGTCTGGGGGCAGCTGCAATGGTACCTCTCTCCCCAATGGTGTTGGGGGCGGTGCCCCCCCCGCCCCCTGTTCCTCCAACAGTGAACCAGAGACTAGGATCTAGGATCTTTTCCTAATTCTGACTGTGTACACAACCAGCGTGTTAAGGCATGAATGGGGCACAGAGGTCCTATGTTTCAGTTTACGTTTTTGTGCATGTTCATCAACACATGAGTTAACTGAACTCTAGCTACCATTCACTCTAGGTAAAGGTAAAGGGACCCCTGACCATTAGGTCCAGTCGTGACCGACTCTGGGGTTGCGGCACTCATCTCGCTTTACTGGCCAAGGGAGCCGGCGTACAGCTTCCGGGTCATGTGGCCAGCATGACTAAGCCGCTTCTGGTGAACAAGAGCAGCACACGGAAACGCCGTTTACCTTCCCGCCGGAGCGGTAACTATTTATCTACTTGCACTTTGACGTGCTTTCGAACTGCTAGGTTGGCAGGAGCTGGGACCGAGCAACAGGAGCTCACCCTGTTGCGGGGATTTGAACCGCCAACCTTCTGATTGGCAAGCCATAGGCTCTGTGGTTTAACCCACAGCGCCACCTGCGTCCCATCCCATTCACTCTAGTGAGTGGTAACTGATGGGGTGCATTTGCACTGTGTGTCGCTGTCCTTATCCTCAATTGGCACTTCCCTGCCCTCCCTGACTTCCAGAAACCTGAAGTTCATTGTGGTCAGGCATGCAGGTATTTGTTTGCATGGCTATTTTAAAGTTAATTTTTGAGATACAAGTTTACCAATATACCAAACTTACACAAATCAGTGGGCTAAAAATAATAATATAAATACATATGTATTGTACCCAGTCCCACCGGTAGTCCACCAAGAAGCACACACTGATCTCGTTTTTTGACAGAATTACAAGCCTGGTAGATGAAGGGAACGCAGTGGATGTAGCCTACCTTGATTTCAGCAAGGCATTTGACAAGGTGCCCCATGATATTCTTGTAAAGAAGCTGGTAAAATGTGGTCTTGACTATGCTACCACTCAGTGGATTTGTAACTGGCTGACTGACCGAACCCAAAGGGTGCTCATCAATGGTTCCTCTTCATCCTGGAGAAGAGGGACTAGTGGGGTGCCACAGGGTTCTGTCTTGGGCCCGGTCTTATTCAACATCTTTATCAATGACTTGGATGATGGACTCAAGGGCATCATGATCAAATTTGCAGATGACACCAAACTGGGAGGGGTGGCTAACACCCCAGAGGACAGGATCACACTTCAAAATGACCTTGACAGATTAGAGAACTGGGCCAAAACAAACAAGATGAACTTTAACAGGAGAAATGTAAAGTTTTGCACTTGGGCAAAAAAAAATGAGAGGCACAAATACAAGATGGGGGACACCTGGCTTGAGAGCAGTACATGTGAAAAGGATCTAGGAGTCTTGGTTGACCACAAACTTGACATGAGCCAACAGTGTGACGCGGCAGCTAAAAAAGCCAATGCAATTCTGGGCTGCATCAATAGGAGTATAGCATCTAGATCAAGGGAAGTAATAGTGCCACTGTATTCTGCTCTGGTCAGACCTCACCTGGAGTACTGTGTCCAGTTCTGGGCACCACAGTTCAAGAAGGACACTGACAAACTGGAACGTGTCCATAGGAGGGCAACCAAAATGGTCAAAGGCCTGGAAACGATGCCTTATGAGGAACGGCTAAGGGAGCTGGGCATGTTTAGCCTGGAGAAGAGGAGGTTAAGGGGTGATATGATAGCCATGTTCAAATATATAAAAGGATGTCACATAGAGGAGGGAGAAAGGTTGTTTTCTGCTGCTCCAGAGAAGCGGACACGGAGCAATGGATCCAAACTACAAGAAAGAAGATTCCACCTAAACATTAGGAAGAACTTCCTGACAGTAAGAGCTGTTCGACAGTGGAATTTGCTGCCAAGGAGTGTGGTGGAGTCTCCTTCTTTGGAGGTCTTTAAGCAGAGGCTTGACAACCATATGTCAGGAGTGCTCTGATGGTGTTTCCTGCTTGGCAGGGGGTTGGACTCGATGGCCCTTGTGGTCTCTTCCAACTCTATGATTCTATGATTCTATGATCAACAGAAGTCAAGGATGTGGTGATAGGTGGCACTGAGCAACACGTCACCACACATGAAAAACAAGCCAACAGTCACACAATGCACTTCAGTACGTCCACATTTGGACAGTGTGTAATTTTATGTTGGATTCTTTTTCCCTAACCAGATTATGGAGGTAAAGTACAGGCTGACACTTGGATGAGGACAACACTGCATCAACAATATAGAAAAATATGCACAAATCTAGTCACCTTTAAAGTGCCAGGTCTACGTGTTCAGCTTCTATCTGTTCACCTTCTTGAACAAAACAGGACTAAGGGGTCTCTCTCCACCCAAGAGTTAAAGATGTCAGTGTATTTTCACTGATGCTAGAACATTCAATAAAAGAGGTATCCAAACATACTAGGGATTATTACTGAAAAGGACAATGAAACAAAAGCACAATAACACAAAATGCATTGCTTGGCAATGTATCAAAAGATTAAATCTCTACAAGCCTTTATTCCTTGCAAATAAAGACATTGACAAATGAATAGCATTATAATTATTTTAAAAAATCTTTCATACACTTCAAATTAGTAACGCTGTAATACATTTTCAAATTATTCACCACTGTCCTCTCTTTAATTTAATTGTGCTTTCAGCACTGTAGCATAGGTCTTGGTCTTTTTGCTACTCAACAAACCTGGAAAAATTGTTGCTCAGTGGTTTAATACCTTTGCAAATATATATATGCTTTCACACACACACATACTCACACATCATATTTGCATAACATATAATACTCCCAGCAGAATATTCATCTTTGCATAATGTTTTCTACCAGCAAACGACAAAGGGAAGGAAGAAGAGCATAATAAATCCTGCTTACATTATTCTAATGTTACTGGGACATTGTAACTTCTTTATTCTGTCAGGAACAGTTACCCTCAGATGTTTAATTCTTTTTGAACAAGCCAAAAAGGTCCATTACATAATGCAAGTAGTCCCCTCTCATAGAACAATGGTTTCAAGATTGGATTAAAAATTATATAAGAAAAAAGGCGCCCACTGTCATGCCAACTGCTAAGGTTATTGTAGGATGGGGTACACAATAGAACGCTAAACTGACAAAGTACTGACAAAGTACCTTCTGATATTTTATAGAAGGGGTCTATTGCATGGGTCCCAATTTTGTTTGAAAAACAATAAACATTGATTTAAAACAAACTGACCTGCAAGACTGTTTCCCTCATACAATGTCCACTTCCCAACCATAGCCACCTGCCCTTACCGATGGGAGAAGGTAAAGAGGTAGGTACAATTAGGAGCTTAAAGTGAGCTCCCTGTTGTTCCATTGCAAGTGGGGCTGCCAGTCAGATGGTATGTGGAGTACCTCAGGGTGCGATACTCTCCCCGATGCTTTTCAACATCTTTATGTGCCCCCTCGCCCAGCTTGTCCGGAGTTTTGGGCTGGGTTGCCATCAGTATGCCGATGACACCCAACTCTATCTGTTGATGGATGGCCATCCTGACTCAGCCCCAGACACACTGACCAGATGTTTGGAAGCTGTGGCTGGATGGTTACGTGGGAGCCGGTTGAAGCTAAATCCTTCGAAGACAGAGGTCCTGTGGCTGGGACGGGGCGATATGGGATTGGGGGGGCAACTCCCATCTCTTGCGGGGGCGCAATTAGTGCCAGCACCGTCCGTTAAGAGTTTGGGTGTAATCTTCGACACCTCCCTTTCCATGGAGGCGCAGATTGCAGCTATAACAAAGGCGGCATTTTTCCATCTCCGCCAAGCTAAGCAGTTGGCTCCTTACCTCTCTCGCCCTGACCTAGCCACTGTGATCCACACGACGGTCACCTCCAGACTGGATTATTGTAACTCGCTCTACGTGGGGCTGCCCTTGAGACTGACCCAGAAACTCCAGCGGGTGCAGAATGCTGCAGCGAGACTCCTTACGAGGTCTTCGCTGCGAGATCACATTCACCCGGTGCTATACCAGCTGCACTGGCTCCCGGTGGAGTACAGGATCAGGTTTAAGGTGCTGGTTTTAACCTTTAAAGCCCTATACGGCCTGTTTTATTGTTGTTAGCCGCCCTGAGCCCGGCTAAGGCTGGGGAGGGCGGGATATAAATAAAATTTATTATTATTATTATTATTATTATTATTATTATTATTATTATTATGGTCAGCTCTACTAGGACTACACGAAGCTGCACTACGGAGTTCTTGATCAAAAACTCCCTCATGCAGATGAGGCAGATCATGGTCATTGCCAATCAACTGATGGGCACTGTCAGCCAGTCCCGCTTTGTCGATCTGTAGGCACAGCTGAGATTCAAAAGGCAAATGGACATTTCCCCATTGCAGCCAATCAGTATGGAGGTGGCCTTTTGAATGCTAACCACACCTGCAAACAGACTTCAAAGGCTCTTGCTGAGAGTCACTTTGCACATTGACAGGTGGGTAGAATAACACACCTGTTAATGTTGATTTATGGGGAGGGGGGGCAGGACTTAAGGCTCTGGCCCACCAACTGGCTCCAGCTCCCCACTTGTTTTATGGACCAACCACCAAACCCTAATTTTTTATTTTTTTTTTATTTTTTGGAAGCTCTTCATACAGTAAGACTTACTTCCAAGTAAATGTGTTTATAACTACGGCCTGGGAATAAGTAGAATTGCACTCAGTGGACTGTATTTCTGAGTATATAAACACAGGACTGTACTGCAATTAATTTACTCTACCTTGGTGTGTACAAGCAGCAGCATACACTATCAAATAGCTCATTATAAATATAAGTGGTCTTAATATTTCAGCAGCCTTAACATTCGGAATGTCTTTTCATTGAAACAACTGTCTGTTTATTGCAGCTGGATGCTTGTTAAAGGAGTTGATAATTATTTGCCTGAAAAATGTGACATTTCTAGATTTGTGGGTAGCATAGCCAGACAAATAGCGCAAGTCAGCTATGAACAACTGAGCAATTAGGAACAATAGCATTAAACTTTTGTGACAATACTACGACAGCAAAAGAGTAGATGTGCTGCTTACAAGTTTAAGATGAAAGGATAACCATTCTTAGAACTAGGTCCTATGCTCAGTTCCTTCTTGCACACTTCCTATGGGCATTTAGCTGGCAACTTTGAGAACACGATGCTGGTGTAAATGGGCTACTGGCCTGATCCATTCATGAATCAGAATTAAATAGCAACTAATATTGTCTAAGATTTCTAAACGGAATGTTTAAAAAGTAGGTTCAAGGGGTGACAATGAATGTTTTGTTAATGTTGAAGTCGGTATTTGTTTTGTGGAAAAGAAATATAGAACAGTTGTTTTTTTAAAAGTTATACATATTTGATAACCTAACAATATACAGTGGACGCTCGGGTTGAGAACGTGATCCATGTGGGATGCATATTCAGAACCCGCAGCTGCGTGTCTGTGCACACGCGGGTTGCGATTTGGCGCTTCTGCGCATGCACAACCTCCGAAACCCGGAAGTAACCCGTTCTGGTACTTCCGGGTTTCGGCGGTCCATAACCTGAAAAAACACTACCTGGAGTGTCTGTAACCCTAGGTATGACTGTAAGTGATTACAGCTATGAAACCATAATGTGAACAACAACAACAACAACAACAACAACAACAACAACAACAACAACAACAATAAATTCATACATCTAGGAACTAAATTGTTTTGTCCCATTATATATCCTCCCCACCCCCCGCATTTCTCCTTCCCTATAATCAATCAAAACATGCATATGGAAATGACTTAATTTGGTCTTTATATACACCTCCACTAACAAAGCCAAGACTATGTTCTGGCTGGCATTCAGGCTAAGTAGGTTTATGGGTTGGGTTGCTGGGGTTTGGTGTGTTCATTTGGAATGGGAGAACTGCCTGAACATCTGCCTTCAGTACAGATGGTGTGAAGCTACCCTATAGACTTTCTGTGCCTGGAAGTCTTATTCTGTTCACAGAAGGGGCTATGATCATGTGGAGGTGATTTTCACCCAATTCCCACTTCTTCTGCAGCCTCCTGGACCAGCTTCTGCACTGCTTCTAAAGGTTCTCCAACTCAACCAGACTTTCAGAATGTGCATAAAGGAAACCACCTCCTCTCATTCTTTGAGCATAATTCTGTTCACGGGATCTGCGATCTCAAACCCAAGTATGTAGAATTTAAGGAATGCCAGTGGCACTTAAAAAAAAGTGCACTGTGCTATGCCCTAATTTTATTTCCACACCACTTTTTATGCTTCTTTATAATGTAAGGGAATAAAGCCACACTCTGCTAGTTTCTGAATTAAGGCAACAACCATGACCACACCAGGGGTGAGGGAGACCGACTGCTGAGAAGCCACTGACTTCAAAACACTAGGAATTCAAAAAGGGGGAGAATGGGTGAAAAGGACATCTCAAGGTCACTTTCACCAAGTAAAGCCAACCTGAGATAGTGGGTATAAACTGTTTAGTATTCAGGGATTCACTGTATGTTACAGGGGATATGTAATAAAAGATATGTCGTGTCATGTCAGTGTGTTCAGTGATTCCCCACACTTGCTCTAATTCACTGACTTCTGTTTGCAGGGAAATTCTGGATGTGATGAAATCACACTTCTCATTACTAAATGTTATTGAGGAGACACAGATCTGTAATAGTCAGTTTTCCAGGCTAACCTCTTAGTTCAGTCTCTGCCCAGACAGTTGATGTCTTGTAATATCACTGTAAAAAAGGTTTGTAAACAAGATCAACAGCAACCAGCCCATAACTGTTGTGGAGAAACAGCAAGTCGAGGCACCTCTTCGTCTGATGTGTTCCTTTGCTGCTAGCTAGTATTGATGACGTTTAAACACACATGATTAAGCTGATTCTCTCAAAATGGGTTTGAGTGGGCCAGACTCCCACAGAACTCTGTACTGTTGATAGCTTTGAACATTCAGAGAAAAAGGCAGAGCATAGAACCTTTAGAACATGAGTCACCTTGACAGGAGGTTGAATACTGAACTCTGAAGCAAGCACAATTATACAACTTGGAGCAGTCCTAACAGCCAAGTTTTCTTTGCTCAGGACTCCACCACTTTAACTCCATTCTTCAGAAACAGTGCCTGAAAGGTTTACACTTGTGTCTTCAATGTGGAACAATAAAATGTAATACAGTGTTATATCTTGTTTGCAAATCCAGTATATTCATCTGTGTGAGCAGATCAGCTCAATTCAAAATAGACTTGGACCACCTATGCCGCTGCTACAGAATAACATATAAGGTTGCGTACCAGCACTGGTATGAAGAAGCCTCACACAGGAACTGGAATCTGCATAGCTAAAAGCTACTGTCTTAGTACCGTGTCATACTGCCTAATGAGCTACTGTCTCATACAATTAAGCATGTCAGAACTTCTTCCCTTTTGTTGCCCTTCTCACCCATGCGAGCATGGCTTCCTTCATCTACATTATTCCCATAACCTCACAAAGTGTTTTCTTTTGTCCATCCCAGCAGGACTTGCCTTTGGCATGAAATCTAAAAGGTGCCCCATGCAAGCCCTGCGGAGCAGAGAAACGATCAGAGGAACGATCAGGAGAGAACTTGAAGGCTCTCAATTGTTCCTTTGCAGCTTTGGCTTCACCCACCTCACACCTGGCATCACACATAAGGTGGGTATGGCTTTTGAAGAACGACCTTGTGAGTAAAAATAGGTCAGAGGATGGGTCTAATTTGGCCCACAACCCAACATTCTCCAAGCCTGTCTTAAGTGATGGTGAATTCTGAAAAAGAGGCAAATTTTTAAGCATACTGAGATCCACATATAGGGTACCATGGGTAGTTTGAGAAAAGAAGCAACACAGTTATGCCCTTCCATTAACTTTGTTTGCTAGGAAGGAGCAGTCTGGGTTCTCTTTATTTCAAATGAAAGCAAACTTAGTACCTAATAAACCTATAAACAACCAAACATATGCACTGGCCTTCCAAGGGCCTGAAAGGAAAAGAACCATGAAATACAACTGAAGCCAACATGTATTTGCATAGCTTAAAAAATGCATTTGCAAAAAAGAAGAAAGGAAGTAAAATCCAAACGTAAGCAAGCCTTTCCAATTCATCAACACAAAAAATAGTATGTCAAACAATCTTAATTTCCTTGAATAAATTACCATGTCATTAAATACTGTATAGCTATGTCAGCAGCTCCACTTTATAAATCTAAATTTTATGGGGGTATAATTCAAGTTTCTAAATATCCCAACGCTCATGATTTAACATGCACAGAACTTTGCAATGTAAAAGAGACTATATTTGATGGATAGGAAGTTTGAAGGTTCTAATAATTTTGTATTAACTTATAAAGATCCAAATGTATCCTTGATATTCAATTAAAATGGTACGGTCTGGTCAGATGAGCTGCTGTTCATCTATCCACCAAGTTGGTATACTCAAGTCTGCAAGTGGACTTACTCAGTTCAACTGATCTATTTATATATCATCATCCAGCGTGCATGGCACTTTACACTATAATGTAAAGAAAAGACTTAGTTTCTATTGGCAGTGAGGCTCTGGGGCGCTATAGTCTATCACAGTCATCTAGGTAATGCAACTGCATTAGTCAGTTACCATCACCAGATAGCCATACAAAACTTTTGTGCATCACAGGTGTGCATGAATATGCATGTAACTGAGAGAGCCTAAAAGTGCTCCACTCATGACAAAGCAAGCTTTGGGGGCACAAACCTACATATCTAAGTGATGATGGTAAGAGGGAGAAAACATAGAAACATGGATTTGAGGTATGTGTGTGACAGATTCCTACACTCTCTATTTGACATTTCATTGAAGCATCCTCCTAAAAAGCAAGTACCTTTTGAAAAGCTGGACCACAGCCTGTGGTGTTTCTGAAATTGCTCACCTCAGATGTATGAAAGAAGTGTGCCCCCATAGACCCTTTGGGTTTGATGGCTCTAATAAGTTCATGCCATCACTGTGGAAGTTGTTCCCTTTACCAGCATGCCCTTGTCTTTCAATATCAGACTTTTTTTAAAAGAGTACAAATAAACGTCGCTGCCTTTGTTAAACAAGCATCTGAGGAGCCTTTGGGCAGATCACCTAGATGAGCACAGCAAGCATTACTATGAGTCTCTTGGGTCATAATCTATGAACAAAGACAGGATGAAACAAAACTCTGAGAGCTTTTAAGGTCCATTAGAAGACAAATTGGCTTTTTAATTAATACTAAGCACAAACAGATCATGACAACATTATGTATATCTCTGTGAAAGGGATTATGTAAATAGCATGCATTTGCGAAATTGTTAACTATGCCATTTGTATTTATTCAGCACAGAAGTCTTCTAAGGTCTATCCCATAAATACCACAGCCTTCCAAAACAATAATTCCTTTTGTAATAAAGTCCTGCCCATAAGCAAACCTTTTGAGTTGTTTTCAGCATACAAATATTCAACTCAGAGCAAATAAATTATGCATATTTTAATACAACAAACTTTGCAGGAAGCATTGAATTGATCCTTGACCAGTGTGGTTAGTAACTATGATCTTAGATGGCGGAAACCTAGATTCAAGTATTTAAGTACGAAGCTCAATGGGCGAGTCTTGAGTAAGTGGCTGTCTGTTTGTGAAGCTAAGGCCTGGTCTACATTGCCACTATGTTGCTCTGCGCAACGTGGATCTTATACCCAAGTGACTCAAAGATAAGCTGTATGCTTTCTTCTACTTACTGCCACATAACTCAAAGGTATAGAACCTCAGGCCTGTGGGTCCTCCAGACCTCTCTGTCCCTGCTCCATAACCTCCTTGAGTGCTTTTGCATGGCAGGAATGTGTCTCTGAGCAGTGGTAATGTCTCTTACTTATATTGATGGAGGATAGAGAGAGGATAGAGAGATGTGGGTTATAAACCTCTGGATTTTGCATGGGTACAATGCAAAAAGGTAAGAGTCACATTCATTGTCGTGCCCACTTTTGCCTCTGGCTCTATCCATCACTGACATGTGAGCCCCATAAAACTACCAAGAAGGGAATTCAGCCTGTTTGACATAATTTCTCAAAACATCAAGAACACTGCTCAGTTCTTTATGTTAGCTGGAGGAGGGAGGAGGATACAATTTTGTTTCATTGTACTGTGAAATTGCTTCAAGATGCTTCTTAGGAAGCTCTTCATAAAGGAAATAAATAACAATAATATATAATACAGAGCAAAAATCAGCAAATTCCAGGAAAATCCAGTCTGATTTTCCTCCCAAACTTTTGCCTTGAGGTTTTGTCCATTCCTACTCTAGAGCAAAAAAAAATGACATCTAGCCACCAAGTGCGCCATTGCTGCCCATAATGGAAAACTGTAGAAAGAAAATAGCCGAGGCACTAACCTGACCCATTAGGACTTTCATTTAAAGCTGAGTGAAGTGCTTCTTGTATACTGTACATAATTAGTATGATCAGTTGGGACAGTTTGTAAAACCATTTGGGATCTCTCTAGATGAAATGCACTAAATTAATGTCAAGTCATTATCACCATTACCCAATAGATGGTGCCTTATTTGCTGAGTTCAAAATGGAGTGAGCCACAGAAAGAAATATGGAAGAAGCTGAATAACATGATTAAAATATGCCTTCTAAAAATCCATTTCTTTTCAATAAATACAATTCAAAATGCTAATTTGATAATAGGGGGGAGGATTGCTTAAGGATAGCAATTTCTTGGTGATATAGAGAAGGTCCAAAAGTCAGATCTACATTCCTACTGGAGGAGCATGTGTATACAGTACATGTTTGTATATTGGTTATGCCAGGTCCCAACACATTTGATGGTTTAATTATGAGTTAACAAGTTTATGAACTGTCTTCTCAGATTTTTCCCTCCCCTGCCCCTCTACCATGCCCTATTGTTTTCTTGCTCCTCATATAGAAAGCTGTAAATCTTAAGATCAGAAGAAATGAAAAAGGACTGCCCCTCTCCGCAGATCTATGGAAAATGTGGATAAACATTGCCATGAGCAGAATGAAAACCAGTTCATGAAGCAGAGCAAATCTATCTTCAGATTTTCCACATACCATGCAAGTTCGAATTTTGTACCATGGCACTGGAATACAGTGAAGCGCTCCTGGGTGGAGTGGAATTAATGGGCACATAAACAGTATAAAATCCACATTAAGCTATGGTATGGATGAGCCCACAGGTCATCCCTTGTTGTCAAGCTCAAAACAAATTTGGTATCGATACATGAAGCTGAAAGCACCAAACTGTCCACAGAATTACAATTTATATGCAAAAATATAGGGACATCTTTCAGGATTTGGGCCCTCAGTCAGAGGGTCCAATCAACTATATTGAGCAAGGGAAATTCCCAAATAATTGAGAAGAGTGAGGATATTTTCTTTTAAAAAACAAAACAAAAATAAAATGCAGGAACATTCTAACATTGTAAGATTTTGAGAAACATGTACTACTTTCTCAGTCTGCCATGATAAAACTAACTAGAGGCGTTAATACAGAGTATCTATTGACTCGCTATAATAAAAATGTCATTGAGAATTTCATCAAGTCTGTATTAAAATTCAAGTTATGATGCAGAGGAAAGAACAAAAATTGGGTGGCCCTTTAGATGATATTTGGAAAACATGGAACACCAGATAGGCTTATCAAAATAGAGAAGCATTGGTGCCATCCCCATGCAAGTGGCTGCATTGAATTCTATGAAACTACAAATCAATGCACGTCTCTCACAAAAAACAAAAACAAAAAACCCAATGGACTGCCTCCCTATTTTTGAAAAATATAGTGAGGAGCAATGTATCAATGAGAATATTTCAGCAGGCATCTAAAACTTTCTGCTCATAAATATGAGAATGCAAAGACAACCTAATTAGAATTTACATGGCTGTTAAGTAAACTTGCAGTCTGACATCTTTTGTACTGTTCTCTTAGGACAGCAATTCAAAGGAAATAAGAGTCTTAAAACACTAATCAATGAGGGAAGCCTTTTGTAAGATTACTTGTAAAGATTTCTGGGTCATGCGCTTTTAATCCAAGATTATTGCTCGTTTCCTCAACTTGACAGGTTTATCTGAATAAGAAACACTTTGTGGTAGAAAAATTCATGCTTTTATGCTCAATAACAGTTTTATGCTGGAAGCACTGCCAGGTTGTAAACAGCATCTCCAATATTTTCTTTTTTCTTTTTTTAGGCACCAGAAGACAAACTACAAAAACATAACCTTTTCATTGTCAACGCAAGACCTAATGGTTTATCATGCATGACATGAGTCACTATTTAGGATGCATAAAATTGCATTTTCTAGATGCTTTTAGTTAAAACTGATTTATCATTGCGCTAAGGCCTTTAAAAAACAGGAGCACACAGAGTCCCTGCCTGAGAAAAAAAATTATGTCCCATTCACTGTCCAGCCTGTACAGTCCATCACTGCTTGTCTAGACAGACAGAATGAAAGCCTCTTCATAACCAAAAATAAAGACTGGTGCATCAAGCTTATAAAAATTAAAAACCACACTGCATTAATTATAAATCATAAAAATATGTTGCGACATTAACGTTAATGAAAAGGTTATTATTATCACTAGCGTTTGACAGAAGAATAATGCATGCATGCTCACACACATATGGTTGTGTTCCTGTTACAAAAATACATGAATAATATAATTCAGTGCTCAGTGATCACACTTTGCTGTAGGTTAAAAAAAAGCCACAATAATTATGTTCATTACTGTGATGGGTTAGTTCAAGTCCAGTTAAAGCTGTAAATCCGCCTTGCGGCTTTTCGTTTTATACAAGAGAGAAAGCTTGCAAGAAGCATAAGGAGAAATCCCAGATTGGCTTCTGATTTCTTTCCCCAATGCAGAACTATTTTTGGTCCCTGAACAAACCTCAGAGTAAGTGTATTAGAATAATTTAGTAATATATAGTTTCATGTGCTAAATTATTTCCCAGTTGTGTGAGTTTACAAGTATAAAAATTATAGTAAAAGATATACTGCTGGATATTAAGCAAACTGTACAGTTTACTTGGCATTCCTTTCCTACATTCCAGTGGTGAAAACAAGGACACTCCTGAACATGTCTGGTGGGGGTTGGAGATGTGTGTGGGAGCCTAGTCTGGCCCCAAAGCTATTCAGACTCAAACAACAACTTGGCAAGCAAAACTTCATGCAAGCAGGTAGTGAAAAAAGCAAGTGAAGAAAGCCACAGACATCAAGGCAAAACAAATACATAATACATCCATTGCAACCATCTTTGGCTATAGAAGAAAAACCCTGACAAAATACACACATCATATTGTTAAGGAATTATGCATTTATATAATTTCAGTTTTAGAGTGCAATGTTCTCAGTTTTCAAGCTAAGGAACACAGAGAGACACAGGGAGTGCATCCATGGCAAATGATTCTTAAGTCGAAATAACAGTTAAGTGATCATAAACACTTTGAATGAAGAAGTAGGGTTTCTCTTCTTTACTTGTCTGCCAGCTTCTCTTCACAAAAACAAGTTGTTGCTTTCACATCTTCCCTCCAATCTTATTTGTTTTCGGCAAGCTATACAGTTTAGCTGCCTGCCTACCTTCTGAACATACTCCTCTGATGAGCTGCACAGTACAGCTTCAGTGGGACAAATTTGACAGGCAAGAAGGGCTGCCCAGCTGTCAATACATACCAGGTGGGGACGACAATCACACAGAGAATGTCTTTTCCAGAGAGGCTCACAGGTACCAACTTTAATATTTAATATTCTTTTTTCTGATACATGGAATCTTTTTTCTTTTCCTTTTCCCAGGCCTTGGAAATGTTTAATAGATATATTATCCCTGCTTGGCTCTGGTTTCGTCTCTCTTTCACGTCTATATTCCCCTATCAACTAGGAAGACGCATGAATCTAGGCCGTTATCTCGGCCCTCTGCTTGCAGACATGCATGGACTCCTGAAAGCTGCTCTTGAAGGTCAACTCCCTAGGGTGACATGTGATGAGGCACAAGAAGCTGCAGCTGGAAGGGGGCAATTGGAAAGTCATCTGTGTATACACAGAACTTGTCAGTTCCTGTGCATGGAGCTTTTGAGATATAAGGCCAATGGAAGAGAGAGACTGCTGGATCAGGCTAATGACCCATCTAGTCCAGCTTCCTGTTCACACAGTGGTCACCCAGATGCCTGTGGGAAACCTAAAAGCAGGACCCAAGCACAAAAACACTCTCCCCTCCTGGGATTTCTAGCAACAGGTATTCAGAAGCATAACTGCTTGTTATTGCTATTGATAACAATCATAATTACATTTCTTAGTCACCGTTCTCAAATATGATGTAAGAATATAAATACATACAGTGGTGCCCCGCAAGACGAATGCCTCGCAAGACGAAAAACTCGCTAGACAAAAGGGTTTTCCGTTTTTTGAGTCGTTCCGCAAGACGAATTTCCCTATGGGCTTGCTTCGCAAGACGAAACGTCTTGCGAGTTCTTGTGAGTTTGTTTCCTTTTTCTTAAAGCCGCTAAGCCATTAATAGCCGTTAATAGCCGCTAAGCCGCTAAGCCGTTAATAGCCGCTAAGCCGCTAATAGCCGTGCTTCACAAGACGAAAAAACCGCAAGACGAAGAGACTCGCGGAACGGATTAATTTTGTCTTGCGAGGCACCACTGTATATAAGTAAACTCTAATATACATGCCATCTAATGCCTGAGAGTAGAGGAAAGTTTAACTTTGCACCAGTAAGATAGTAACGTCAGCACCAGGCAGAAATCACTGGGAGAGTGTTCCACAAACGAGGCCCGCAACCTATAAAACCCTGTGCCTTGTCATCCCTCTGCAAACCTCCCTTGACCCTGATATTCATAATGTGTGCATACATTCAAGTGAAACTTAAAAGGACTACACTATGGAACAGTTCTCTATAGATCAAGCTAAGCCCCCAGAAGTCAAAAGGAGCAAAGCAATTCAAAACTAAAAGGTAAAGAAATGGCAGGAAAGGCATAGGGCATGAGAAAAAAACAAATCTCTCTTATAAAATTACATTTTAAATGACATTGTTTAAGTATCAGAAGCAATATAAAACTGGGTGACAAATTGCACACGTGTTTGTATTTAAGATTGGCAGTTTCCAGAACAGGGCAGAATGAAACTTAAACAATAGTAGGCTATTTGGGATTCTTCCTTTTGGTGTTTACTATGGCATCAATGCTCCTCACAAAAGCAAGTTTTTCACACTGTCCGCATGGCATTGTGGACATGAAACGCCAGCCTGCATTCCCCAATGCAATTTAATTCGGATTTATCGTTTCTGGGGGAAATTTGTTAAATTTTAAAAACCCGTTTGCAAAATCTCAATTACCTGTTTGCAAAACAAGTTCTGATCTGAAAGCCCGTATGAAATTTCATCAATGAATAATAAAAGCACCCTTAGTCCAAAAAGAAAAGAAGTGCTAACAGTAACAAAAATCCACATGAAAAGGGAATTAATAATGTATTATATCTCCAGTCAAACTGATAAAAACAAATAGTGGCATAAACTGTGTAACAGAGGTTCTTTCAACATGTTTAAAGTATAAAGAGCACAGGATTACATTAAGACATCTCTTCTTGCTATCTTATTACAAGGAAATAGCCAGAAGCAGGATTCAAGGCAGCAGGTGAGTTCCAGTAGAACATAAAACATATTGCCTGCTTTAAAAAAGGAGAATGGAGGAATTATAGATATCTAGCTTCAACTTCTGTCCCCAAGAGGTTTTTGGAACAAGTGATAAAAATGAGGATCTGTAAGCAACTTAGTAAAAAGTGGCCACGCTAGCAGTCATGGATTTGTTTATAAACCAAAACAATTTAACAATTTCTCTTTGCTAGCAAGATTCCCAAGAAGAGTCTTGGGAATAGTCATTCCCATCCCCTTAGAAACACAGGTGCCAGCACTCATATGCAGCATAGATGAAATGTGCAACACTATAAAGACGCGGGTGGCGCTGTGGGTTAAAGCCTCAGTGCCTAGGACTTGCCGATCGAAAGGTCGGCGGTTCGAATCCCCGCGGCGGGGTGCGCTCCCGTCGCTCGGTCCCAGCGCCTGCCAACCTAGCAGTTCGAAAGCACCCCCAGGTGCAAGTAGATAAATAGGGACCGCTTACTAGCGGGAAGGTAAACGGCGTTCCGTGTGCTGCGCTGGCTCACCAGATGCAGCTTGTCACGCTGGCCACGTGACCCGGAAGTGTCTGCGGACAGCGCTGGCCCCCGGCCTATAGAGTGAGATGGGCGCACAACCCTAGAGTCTGGCAAGACTGGCCCGTACGGGCAGGGGTACCTTTACCTTTACCTATAAAGACAATAGAATAGAGTTGTAGAGTTGGAAGGGATCATGGGGGTCACCTAGTCCAGCTTCCTGCAATGCAGAAATCGTGTTACCCATAACCCTGAAATTAAGAGTCCCAGGCTCTTTTGACTGAGCTTTCCTTTAACATAAATGGTGCCCACATCCCAGTTTGGGGCAGTTGGTCTAATAAACTGATTTGAACAATTCAAAATGGGAACAGAGGAAGGAAATAGGCCAAGATAAAGATGCTCTTCTCCCTTTTCATCCTCTTCTGAACAGTCAACAAACTATAGAACCTTTTGCTAACCTCATAGCTGGTAGAGGTACTATTTCTGGTTTAAGGAAAGGGTTGATAAAGAGACTTCAGTGGCAGGGTGCAATATTCACAACAAGGTTCAAAGGTTTACTTTAGGAAATATTCAAGACCAAGTGTCAAAAGTGACACACTTTAAAAACATTTTTGTGGCTACCTTTTTTGTATACCGCAGCAGTGAATACCCCTAAGAAACAATCACATGTAATATGATGCCCTTTCGACAGGCCATCCCTGTGGAGTATATGCAGTAACAGCATTAAGAGCCGGGTACATTCTTTTCGGTCTTTTGCTGCCACTCTTTCCTGCATTATTCCCATTGTTTTTATTCCTATTCTTCACTGCCTCATTCCCTTGCATACTCCACTTCCTTTCCACTTTCTTTCTCTTCCTCCATGGATTCCTTTAACATTCAATACCTGCATACCAGCTCAACTCCTTCCCTTCAAATCTTTAATTAAGTCTTTGGGCCGATCAAAGGAACACATTAGATATAGGAGGATTACAGGGACGGGGTTCTCAATAAGAGCATTTGGAAATTCCTGCTGTGACCTGCCAGCACAAGGACTTCTGTTGTGCAATGGGACTTTGCCCTCCCCTCTCCCCCTGTGTGTGTCCCACACCTTTCCCAAATCAACACCAGAGGGTAGGGGGAAGCCCTAGAACATTTTGCGGGGGGGGGGTGCACAGGGTGAAGAGGGGGAGAACATTCCACTGTGCAAGCAGATATCCTTGAGCTGATAGGTAGTGCTACATTGAACTCCACTCATATTACAGTGGTATCTCAGGTTAAGTACTTAATTTGTTCCGGAGGTCCGTACTTAAGCTGAAACTGTTCTTAACCTGAAGCACCACTTTAGCTAATGGGGTCTCCTGCTGCTGCCGTGCCGCCAGAGCATGATTTCTGTTCTCATCCTGAAGCAACGTTCTTAACCTGAAGCACTATTTCTGGGTTAGCGGAGTCTGTAACCTGAAGCGTATGTAACCTGAAGCGTATGTAACCTGAAGCGTATGTAACCCGAGGTACCACTGTATTGTAATAACCAAACCCTGAATTACCCACCTACCACCTTAAAAGGCGGAATCAATTACACACTGGGGTTTTTTGTGTATTTTGCCCTTAAGATAACAATTAGATGGAAATAAAAAACTTACAATTCTTTGCAGGTCTGTAATCAATAAGATGTAAAGCTGTTTGCTCTTTCCTTGCTGGTATCCCAGAGTCACTAAGTGCTTCACTCCTAGTATGAGCAATGTTCTCGTTCAAATTTTGTTTTTTAGAACATAAAAAGGGACCTTATGGATCAGACCAGAGGCCCAACTATTTCGCCATCCTTTTCTCACAGTGACCAGTGAGATGCTTGAAAGAAGTTTGCAAGCTGGACCTGAGTGCAACAGCACTATTATTGGTCCACGGACTCTAACACTGAATGAAGTACACAGCCAGTGGTAGCCCTAGCCTTCATGAATTTGTATCAACTCCTTCTTAAGCCATCCAAGCTGGTGGCCATCATAACAAGGTGTGGAACCGAATTTCATGTTTTAATTGTGCTTTTAACTGGAATCAAAGTTTGAAGCTCAGAACTACATGCAGAACTACACTATATAGCCCCAAATTAAATGATAATGATAAATCACTCAGTTTCAAAGAATGCATTTAGGCAAAACAGAGCTACAACTAAACAGTGTTTCTTGTTTAGTAAGTATGTTCCACAGAAAACCCATCAGTCTCTCTCAAACTGGAAAAAAAAATCAAATAAAAATCAAATGGATTTACAGCAATTATTGTTGCATGGAGAAAATATTTCACATATGAAACCAGTACAAAACAATTCTATGGGTAGTCTGTTGGAGGCAAAGGTTTTTAAGTCTAATTTTGTTCCCACCTACTCAGTTCAATGGGATGGCAGTTCTTAATGTTTTCCCTGGAGCACAATTTAAATGTCAGCGAGATTAAAAATGTGTTTTAAAGTAAATGGTGTGCAGAGAAAGGGGACTTAGAATCTGTCTCATCATATTGTGGGACACATGATACTGAGAAACCCGTGGGATTTTCATAAGTCTTAAAGATACTCTGTAAGAACATCCAAAGTGAAGTAATGTTGCCTTTACCTGATTTCCACTTGATATTACTACACACAAGGCTGAATAGTCGCCACCAGGTAAGCCCCGGTAAGCCTGAGGGATCTGAGGACTTCAGGAAAGAAATCCTGAGATAACAGTCCTGTTATAAACAAGTATGGGAATCAGAAATTCCATGTACTCCCCAATTACAGTGGTGCCCCGCAAGACGAATGCCTCGCAAGACGAAAAACCCGCTAGATGAAAGGGTTTTCCATTTTTGAGTTGCTTCGCAAGACTATGGGCCTTGCTTCGCAAGACGAAAATGTCTTGCGAGTCTTGCGATTTTTTTCCGCTCCCCCCCCTTTTTCTAAGCCGCTAAGCTTTTAATAGCCGCTAAGCTGCTAAACCGCTAATAGCGCTAATCCGCTAAGCCGCTAATAGGGTTGCTTCGCAAGACGAAAAACCCACTAGACGAAGAGACTCGCAGAACGGATTATTTTCATCTTGCGAGACACCACTGTATTAAAAATAACAGCACAGCACTGGTTCACCACACCACAAACCTCCTGGTGGGTCGGAGTGTGTGTGTGTGTGTGCGCGCACACATGCGCACACAGCAGAGGGGGCTTCTCAGTTCGTCCCCCCCAGCCCCTCTCATCCCCCTGCCTACCTAGGGTACTGCTGAGAGGCAGAGGATGGTGGCGGCAGCGGCGGAGGAAGAACAAGCAGCCCAAAAGGGCTGCTTTCAGGCTGCTCGTTCCTCCGCCGCCGACAGCCACCGACAGGGACCCTCGCTTGAGTATAAGCCGGGGGGGCTTTTTCAGCATTAAAAATGTGCTGGAAAAGTTGGCTTATACTCGAGTATATACAATATGTAAACATTTTCTGAGGTTCCAGGAAATCTCTGGCTCCCAGGTCCCCTTTTGACCTTGAGCAGGGGTTTGATGTACCCTCTGCACCTCAACTCTCGTGGGTTCTGGTGGAGACTGTCAGTGTGATTTCATGCTGATGCATCAAGTCTAAGGACCAAAACATTAAACTTCATTGTCACCCTCATACAGCTTTGGATGGACAGATTCAGTTAGAGTCCACTGATAGGGAACCAGTATGTGACTTGGCTCCTGTATGATAAAGGAGTGTTACGGTAATTTAAGGTATTGTCAAACAATGCTCTCCAATAAAATGTATACAAACATAAACATACATATAATCATATTTGTTACGCTGCTGTAGTGTTCCTCCTCAAAAGTAGAAACAATTAACACCTCTATGGACACCCCCCCCCCCTTGTTCCACTCTCATCCCTTCCACAATTAGGAGTAGCTTTCACAATTATGTGTTTAGCAGCCACCATCTACCATATGCGCAAGTATTCTAAACTCTTGCTTGTTCTTTCCAGACAGTGCAGCCATCTAAGATTCCTCACCAACTTTCAAAACATAAGCCCAGCCATCTGCCTGCCAACTCGGTGCAGATGCCTTTGCAGACTAGTATCACCAACCAGCACTTTGAAATACATCACAAAGTTCAAACAGAATTAGAAAAGTGCCTATTGAATGCTGCGGAATGCATATGCTGTTCATTCTCCAAGAAGATTATAGTTTTATCTCGTTCATGTGAGGTTTCATGCAAAGCATGCATTCATAAGACACTTGTGCAGCTTTTTTTCACACTTAATCCATTTGCAGAGCAGTTAACAGTCAATGAGGTTAGAGCAGTCAGTTCTTTGGTGCATGTCTGGCAATTTCAGCTTAACCTACCAGACATTGCTGAATTGGATATAATGCATCCAGACAAGAAGAAGAAGAAGAAGAAGAAAAAGAAGAAGAAGAAGAAGAAGAAGAAGAAGAAGAAGAAGAAGAAGAAGAGGAAGAAGAAGAAGAAGAAGAAGAAGAAGAAGAAGAAGAAGAAGAAGAAGAAGAAGAAGAAGAAGAAGAAGAAGAAGAATTATTATTCATGGAGGAAGGCTATCAACAGCTAGCTTGGTATCAGTGACCAGAATGGTTGGGGCATTTGACAGGGTCCACTGCCAACCAACTGGGAGTTCCTTCTTACTTCCACGCCTCCTTGCTACCACCCACTCTTTCACCCTAGATCTTATGCTGGCTTGGCTGTTGCTGTAAAACAGAGCAGAGAACTGAATACCTGCAATGAGAAACCAGGCAAAATACGCCTGAATGATGTATTGTTTATATATAAGAATGCAAAGGGAAAAGTGAGATAGGATTGTGAGATTCTACATAACAACTTCAACTCGCAGAAGAATAGATTTGACAGTAATCTAGACATTCCATTTTTCTGCATGTGACAGAATGATCAAACATTTGTTTGTAATGATTATTTATCAGATGCTATTTCATGAAAAGTTAAGAAAGGTTTAAAGGTTTATATCTTTATTGTATACGAATGATGCTCTTAGAAAACCAATATCATAAGTTAAGCTTCTTTTCCGGGTGCTGTATTTATGGATTACTGGGGGTGGAGAAACTTGCATGTGATTTCTTTTTCTGCCCTTTGTATGCACATCTCGGGGATTAATTACTTGGTCCTTTATTTGACAAATTTCTAATGTTTCTGTCAATCAGAAAAAAATAATTTGTTTTAAATGAGTAGAAGTTTAAAAGTTACACATTTCCCTAGCTGCAGCATCCTATCACACTGAAATTGCAACCTCTCAAAAGAAGCTGAAATTACCCTATTTTGTCCTTATAATAATTCTATGAAGCAGGTGAAGCTGCAGGTTATAGCTGGTCACCCAGTGATCTTCATCACGGATTTAAACTCAAGCTTCCTGATTGAGCCTGCCACAAAGTGTTGCATTTGCATTGGGAAGGCCTTCTTAGGATGGAGGTACATGACGTTTTTGTGTGATCATTAGTGTACAATAACGTATTACCTGTGATGGATGCTACTTTTACTCTATAGAGGACAGCAGACACATGAAAAGGTTTCTAACATATTAACAACAAGAGAGATTTGCAATAGTCCTGCAAAACACATGCTATCTGAATGCTTCCTCCAATGGGTCTTGAAAGAAACAAACAGTTGCTCTCCCCTAGGGTTGCCGGATATGGCAAATTTCCTTTTTCTGAGATCTTGCAACAACTTTGTTTCTGGATTTTCACTTTTTAAAATATGACAACACTACTCTCCTCCAAAGACATCATTTTACTGTGTTTTTTGGATGTCTTCTACAACCTGCTTTGCCTGGATGGATTGCATAAGAATCCTAGTGAACGCCAATTCAAAGGGGAATATCGACTCTTGATGTGATAAAAAAATAATTCTAGCTAAAAAGCCTCTGAAGTCTTCTGTAATTTTTAATTTAAAAAATCATTTTTCTCAAAGTAAAAGACAACTTAATAATGACATAAAATGCCACATATAATTTTTCATGAGCAGCCTATACTCCTGTCCACACACCCACATTGAAAGCCATTAAAGTATCATTTTATCATGATCCTATCAAGCAGCACCAGAGTTCTGTGACTTACAAATGTTTTTGTCTAGAACTGTTATTTACTCTGAGCAAAAAAAGTGGACAGAATTTTACACACATACACAAACAAACAACAACGTTGAACTACATAAAATATATAAAATAACTGCACTGATTAATAACATGCCGTTGGCTTATTTATAATAGTTTTCTTTTGAAGGTAAATGATGCTGCAAACTGAAAAACACACTTTTTTTGGTGATAAATGCTTTGGGAGAACGCTTGAACAATGAGCTTTTAACAGATTTGTATTTCTGGAAGCTACAGCTGCAACCTTGAAATCCTCTTTATTTATTTATTTATTTTTAAAGACTAATATCTAATTAACACATGCAATTTAGTGTAGCAGCCTCTTGAAAATGCAATCACATGGAAGAAACTGCTCCACTTTGCAAACCATTCATGTCAATGTAAACAAGAACTCTGCTGGCAAAACCCAGGTTCCTCACCCTCGTCATCATGGCAACATGGAGAGAGAGAGAGAGAGAGAGAGAGAGAGAGAGAGAGAGAGAGAGAGAGATGACACTCTGCTGGCCTTCGGACAGCCACACTTAGACTATCTAAGTTAGACACCACACATTAGATACTGCAAGCTTTTTCTTAGCAATTATGAGAAATCACTCAGGTGTTATGTGCCCCCATCAAGGCTCAGTCAGACTCTGATGTGATAACACTGCTATCAGAACTCCTGAACTCCTAGGCAGAAGTCTCTGAATCAGCTTTTACATGTGTATGCACAGAAACTGCACATGGGATCACAGACAATTATCCACAAATCCTGAATACATAATAAATACTGTATGTCAACACTAAAGTGTTATAACTTGCATAGCCTGAAGCCACCATATGAGTTTATTTTCAGACCATGACTATGACAAGGTCCTTGTGGTCCTTTAACTTAATTCTGCTCAATTTGTGATCCACCAGACTAACATAGCTCATTAGTGATTCACTGTTCCTCCCAGATGCTTAAAATACCCCCTCATTCCAGTCTTAAGTTAGGCAGCAATGATAGGCCTTGGTGACTACAGCCACACATGGCTGGTGAACTGCATTCAGTCTGGGGGCGGGATATGATGAATTATGTAGACTTGCTCTCACCACACTGGTTCTGGATCACTTTAATGGAAGTTAAGCTTTTAACCAAGTACAGTGGTGCCTCGCAAGACGAAAAGAATCCGTTCCGCGATTCTTTTCTTCTAGCGGTTTTTTCGTCTTGCGAAGCAACCCCATTAGCGGCTAAGCGGATTAGCGCTATTAGCAATTTAGCGCTATTAGCGGCTTAGCAGGCTTAGCGGCTAAGCTGTTAAAAGGCTATTAACAGCTTAGCCGCTTTGAAAAAGGGGGGGGGGGAAGCGGGGAAAAAATTAGCGAAACTCGCAAGACGTTTTCGTCTTGCGAAGCAAGCCCATGAGGAACTTCGTCTTGCGAAGCGCCTCCGCGACGGAAAACCCTTTCGTCTAGCGGGTTTTCCGTCTTGCGAGGCATTCATCTTGCGGGGCACCACTGTACCTAAAATATAATCGCAAAACTTAAGTCTACTCCCCCAAAAGTCAGAAAATTATCTTAAGAATAATGCAAGTTTATGGCTAATCTACATACAATTGGCCATTGTACGTACACATGTTGGGAGAGGAAAGAAGGGGGAATTCCATCAGGCAAGCAGAAAAATTTGTGCCAATTGAACTATCAAAAAACATAACCCTGAATTCCTCCCAATATAGATATTATCCAGAAACACACTCCATAAATAATACTATCATTTAATCAAATGTATTTTATTCCAAGAGACGGGAAGCAGTGGTTCAGTTCATGTAAGTGCTAGATTCATTTCACCTTCCTAGTGTTACCTTATGCCAGCCTTTGCCAGCCTGGTGCCCTCTAGATGTTTTCAAATGCATCTTGTATCCAACATGGCAGAAGGATGGCAAAATCTGGCCTGTGTAGTACATGAATTGTGATACTCAGAAGTTAACAAATATGATTTCAAACTTTAGAAAGGGGTATTCCAGAATGGCAGAACAGATGAAAATATAATTTTAGAAACTCCACCTCTGCAGGAGTGGAGAAGCATTTTAAAAGACATTGCTGTCTATCTTAATGTCTGCTGCCAGAGTCAAATGTGTGTTATTTACTGATTTAAAAACCACATGACAGCAATCTAAAGATGAGACCTCTTCTGTCAGTCAAATTAGGGAGGTACAGTAGAATATTATCCATGCTAGGTGACTACTGACAGGGCTCTCTTTGCGGCAAACTGCCAGATGTATTAAATAACAACAACAACATACAAAAAGCAAGAGACTTAATTTAAGAAAACCCCCAGAAAAACAGAAATTCTAGGATGTTTGAAAATACTAACCATTTACTTAAAAAGGTAAAGGTACCCCTGCCCATACGGGCCAGTCGTGTCCGACTCTAGGGTTGAGCGCTCATCTCGCTTAAGAGGCCGGGAGCCGGCGCCGTCCGAAGACACTTCCGGGTCACGTGGCCAGCGTGACGAAGCTGCAGCTGGCGAGCCAGCACCAGCACCGCACACAGAAACGCCGTTTACCTTCCCGCTAGAAAGCGGTCCCTATTTATCTACTTGCACTTAGGGTGCTTTCGAACTGCTAGGTGGGCAGGAGCTGGGACTGAACGACGGGAGCTCACCCCGCCACGGGGATTCGAACCGCCGACCTTACGATCAGCAAGTCCTAGGCACTGAGGTTTTACCCACAGCACCACCCGCATCCCTAAACCATTTACTTACAAGTGTATATTTGGCGAATAGTGCATTTCTTCCGTCAGTCATTTCCTTTTAAACAGAGAATTTCAAATATTCCATAACTATCATACATTTCCCCCCCTGATAAAATCAAGTTATTTCTACCATAGAGGGAAGTTCATTTTTTGTACAAAGGAGTGCTCCCATGACAAATGGTATAAGAATAGTGGCTATAAATTTTAAACAAACCAAACTCTTTGTGTTAGGTTCAGACATAATTATGCTTAGAGAAGGCCCCTTGAAATCAATTGGACTAAGTTAGTAATTTCTAACAAGCACCACTGATTTCATTGTGTCAGTTCTAAGCATGACTAAGTCTGGATGCAACTCTTAATATGCAGTCAAATCAACAATCACTTCCCAGACCTAAATATGTAACAGTGATGTAACCCTGGAATGTGAACTCAAGATGGAACACACCTAGTTCACCTAGTGAACTTCATGGCTAAGTAGGAATTTCAATCCTGGCCTCATATGCAGTCTTATTTCCTCTCTCATGCGCAGATTCAAATAGTAAGACTAAGATTATATGGCGGCCTGCTTCTTACGTTCGCTCTGGAAAAGCCCACCAACATTTTGGCATTTTTAACAATATCAATAAGAACAACAGTATTAGATAGGGTAGCAGCTGAAGTAGAACACAACATATTTTATTCATCCATTATTTAAGTAGACACTAATTGCGCCAATGAAAACAGGGAGTATTTAATTAGCCCCTACAACTCAAATGCACTCCAGCTGGTGGACATTCTGATCCTTTTGCTAATACCTTCATTAACTTGTTCTCTCAGTGACCAATTCCATTTCTCAAACACTGCAGGAGATTGCTAACTAATCTAAACTTTTCAGTCACTGATTTCAGGAAGCTGCTTGTCTTCAGAAAATGAATGTGTCCCTCATTTTATTTAAGTGCATTTATTTTTCAGGTTGTCTCATTGAGCAGTTCTGTGTTAATTATTATTGGTAGATATAATAGATTTATAATTTGCATAATGTACTTCCAGTTTCCTCCTTCCATACCATTTTCTCCAGATTTCTCCTTTGGCTTTTTAATACATTTCTGCTTTTAAACATTTTGCAAATAGCATGTTTTTTGCCTCCTTGGGGGGAAAAACAAAGTGCTCTTACTTTTGAAGTGGGTAATGTTGGGCTTATCCACACTTCCACTTGTCCCACTCCTTTTCTCTGGGGAAAACCACTCTCTAGTGCTCACTTGGAGCAAATGGGACTTGGGTATTCCACAGATTGCCATTTGTTCCAATTTACAGCTAAAGAGCAGGTTTTCCCAGGAAAGGGGAAATCAGCTCAGATCCATGCCTAGAAAGCACATCAAGTGGAAAACCATGCAGACCTATGCTTTCTAGGCACAGGACAAGCACGTGTTGAGCACAATTTAACTAGTGATAAGCAGTTCAAATTCCTATTTATTTCAGCAAGGGTTACAGGGTTGCAGTTCCTTTAACTACAGTGCCCAGAATTCTTTGAGGGAAAGAATGTACTTTGAATGTTATTTAAAAGTATAGTGCATGCACAGCATTAGTTTTGGTTGAACTATCCTAGTATTTTATCATCTAGAATTACACTTTTCTCAGCACCCATCCAGTCAGGGATTTCCTCTCTTACCCCACTGACCAAGGTTTCTGTGAAAATGTTCAGGCATTGAAATGTTTGGGCAGTTTTATGCTCCTGCCTCTGGAATGACATGTTCACTTCTTTTGCCAATGCATGCATGCAAAGTTGACCGATAGCTTGTAGCTTCTTGGTCTGCCTTTCTTGACCGATTTGCTGCTCTGGGTATGTTTTGACTCAATTCTTTGTCAATGTTGCTAATGTACTCCAACTATATAATGGGTACATTTTAGAAGACAGCTTAGGGGGGAAATGACCCATTTTACAATTGTGTAATTCATATATATAAACCATACACAAATACTTATGTTATTTGTTTGTACATTGATAGGTAGCCTGTGAATGAAATAATGTGCTTTAGTTCTGCACTTATTGCTTGTGGTGCATTATATTAGTCTGTGTTGTTGTAGATAGGATAGCAGAGCGTCATCTCATCTGGGGGGGTGGGGCTAGGTCTGACCTTCTTCTGGAGAGAGAATTCCCCCTTTGCTCAAAAGAAATTGGTTTTGGTGGTTTCAAACAATACAACAGTGAAAAGGTCAGAAATAGATCCAAATTTGGTTACTTTCATTAAAAGATGCTATCTTATGAAGAGGCAATGAAAGATAAGAATTATGCTTTGTTATGCTAGTGTTACTTAGAAATTCAGTTGTCAAATGAATATATCTAATCTGAGAACTACGTAGCATACAAAAGAACACTTACATAGTAGTACATTTCTATATTCGCTTAGTATAAACTTGCCTGTGCTCTCATGCATCACTTATGTGATATGTTTCTGCAATAGCAAATAAAGGATAGAAAAAAAATACAAACCACTTTAGAATATTTTAAAACTTAAAACTAGGACTTTTGCTACAGGGCATTGAAAACTGCAAATCTAAATTAATCTTTAATTACATTAATATAACAGGAGTTTTCAAAGTGTTCTGCATGTGCAGCTTAGAATGCTAACAATTATATAACAAGTATGAAGTGATCAAGCAGCTTGACTTTAATAGTAACTACCAAATTAAGGAGATTTCTAATTACACTATGTGTTCCAGACCAAAAGCCACAATTAGTGAGTATCTGACCTAGACTCTTTCAAATCAACTGAACTGTGGGAAGCCCTGTGAACACATGCCAAATGCTGCCATTACAGTGGATGAAGATGATGAATAGAACTTTTAATTCCTACTACAGTAGCCAGGTCTTATTATGTACATTGATAAGACGGAAAAACCCTGTTACAAACATTTGGTGGGGTATGGTGAGATCTGGCAGTAACAGTCTTCATTCAGTTACTGAATATAGTTGCATGCCACCCCAATCTCTGAGCGGTGCTGAGATCCCAGAGGATCAAGGCAGGGTTCCTGTTTCCTATGGAATGAGGCACAGCGGAGACTGTGGTGTCTTTATTATATGTGGCTTATTTACACATCTGGACACATCTGTACAACCTGAGCCTATGAAGGAGGAGTTCACAGCATTACAAGCCAAGAGGGTCTTGCTTCTCCCATAGCTGCAGACTTGGATTCAAACAGAAATCAAACATGACTCTGTCTCTGGCTTCCGAGCCTGCTGCTTCCAGCCTCTAGCTCAGGGGTAGGCAACCTAAGGCCCATGGGCCAGATGCAGCCCACGGGCCTTCTCAATCCAGCCTACAGACGGTCCGGGAATTGGCTTGTTTTTACATGAGCAGAATGTGTCCTTTTCTTTAAAATGCATCTCTGAGTTATTTGTGGGGCCTGCCTGGTGTTTTTACAAGAGTAGAATGTGTGCTTTTATTTAAAATGCATCTCTGGGTTATTTCTGGGGCATAGGAATTTGTTCATAGTTTTTTTCAAAATATAGTCTGGCCCACCACATGGTCTGAGGGATGGTGGACCGGCCCATGGCTGACCCCTGCTCTAGCTCACTTCGCTGAACCCTGAGCTCTGGCCTTTGTCTTTCCAACTACTAGTGAGCCGAGGGAGTGGGGCCTACCCATTTGTTTTCTGGTGCTAAGCCACTTCTTTTGTTTCCTGAATGGCCCATTAGCTCACCAGGAAGCTACCCTGACTATTCCAGGAATTTGAATCCTTGCTTAGATATTAACATGTGCTAGATCCAGAGATTAAAAATATCTCTGCATACAGCCTACCCCACCCCTCACCCCCAAACTCCTAACAATATGTTCATTTCATCTACTATATATGGTCTTGGGACGCGGGTGGCGCTGTGGGTAAAAGCCTCAGCGCCTAGGGCTTGCCGATCGAAAGGTCGGCGGTTCGAATCCCCGCGGCGGGGTGCGCTCCCGTCGTTCGGTCCCAGCGCCTGCCAACCTAGCAGTTCGAAAGCACCCCTGGGTGCAAGTAGATAAATAGGGACCGCTTACTGGCGGGAAGGTAAACGGCGTTTCCGTGTGCGGCTCTGGCTCGCCAGAGCAGCGATGTCACGCTGGCCACGTGACCCGGAAGTGTCTCCGGACAGCGCTGGCCCCTGGCCTCTTGAGTGAGATGGGCGCACAACCCCCGAGTCTGTCAAGACTGGCCCGTATGGGCAGGGGTACCTTTACCTTTACCTATGGTCTTATGACTTACACAAAATCATGAATTCTAAAAAAACAACAAAACTGAAGATGTTGGGATATTAATGAAAATTCATTGGTTAGAATTAACCAGGAGGCTTTGTCTTGGAGAAATCACACTGAGGAATAATTATTTCCTAACAATGACAAGAAGCTCACACTGATGCTGACCGTTCTCTTTTTGACTACTACAAAAAGCTGTATAATCACAGATGCATACAGCCAGGTCATGTGAGTGATTCAACCCCATGCTACCTAATGCTTTGCATGTCACATTAACCCATAGTATAAAGAAATAAGCTATGGTTTCATGCAGGACATACAAGGTGCTTTGTGCACTGCTTAAATAGCAGGTACTTCACTCTTCCCCTGCTCCTGCCAGGAACAAGCAATGATCTGTCTTAGCATTATGTCTGAACCCAAGCATATGATTTGCTTTCACCAGTGTGCCCCCAAAGCCCCAACCTTGCTGCCATCTTAACCGCACCCCTGCACTCTTCTAGTAATTGGTAGAGATGCTGGTGTTGGGGGGAAACAGCTCCACAGCACTGTCCCACTACACTGGCTGCTCTGCTGTTAAGATAACTGACAGTTGATTCCAGTTTAGGTTTGTAAGCACCCCTTCTTTACTGCAAGTTCCAACACATCAGGCCTTTAGAGGTACTAACTCACCTTCATTATATGCTTATACAAGCCCTTGATGACATAGGTTCTTGACAGTGCTTACAGGACAGCCTGCAGAACTACTAAGATGTTTGGGTGACTATCAACATAAGGAACTACTGGTTACTTTAAATATCAAAACTTGGGGAAGGTGAGTACGCAATTGGTTGCAGAAATTAATTAAATGATGTGAATAAAGTATAACTGGGATATATGAAATACTTTCTATTATTATTGCTTGGAACAAAACTGTCTAAAGAGGCTCAATATTCGAGTCAGGTCAGAACCTACAGTGGCGAAGTGGGGGGAGGGAGATCTTCGTTTTCATTTTTGTGTTACACTTACTTTCCATGCCTTCTCAGATCTGAGATTTCTACAGTTTCTCAGCTTCTAAGACTAATTTTTGTCTCCTAAATGGTGAAACCATTTAAAAGCCTGCGGTCAGAATAAAGCACTGACAAAATTAAATATGGCAGCCTTTGGTGGTATTTATGCTCATTAAAATTGAAGATGACAGTTAAGGGAAATATGCTATTTTCCTTCTTTGCATTTACCATGACTGCAGAAATAGGTAGCTGAATGTCATTCATCACAATTGCAAGATACAAGCAGCACCATACTAAACTACAGAGTCAGATGTCTCAGAGAGCCACCGTTTTGAAAATAAATTTCATATATAAGAAATTTATCATTTATATTGCATTAATTAAATTGTCTTCAGTGGATAAATAATTTACACTCTGTAGGCCTTGCTTGCTTTCTGTCTGCCACTATCCTCCACATACAATATTAGCTTCTGAAGACAGCAGGCTTTCACTGAGCATGGCTGCCACAGGGATTGTACCAATCTAAATTATACATATTGAACCACACTGAAAGGGGGAATATGGCCACCCAACTGCTTCCAGAGAGTCATGCCAATTCAGCTTTTATTTCCATGTCAGCCAGAACCCATTCAATGGGATGAGGATGAAATGCCAGGGAGTCTGGCTTCACATTCTCCATCCACACAGCTGCAAATGTTGCATTGTGAATTACTTTTAACTTTTCTCATTTGAAGCTTGCAGCATAAAACAGTATGTTAATGAAATTATACACTTGGGTCAAGATCTAACACAACACGAGCGGGTGTCTACACGTGCAATGGGGCTTTCCCTCTTCCTCTGTTCTGCAGCCCCCACAACATACCTCGAAATCTTGTGTCTGAAAGGGAAAAAATGTTCTGGGATCTCTGTGACGGAGTTGAAGGCCTTATTCTGGTACAAACCTGTTGCAAACCTACTAGCAGTAGACCTTGGTGACAGGTTCTGACAGAGGGGAGAGCGACAATTGCTTTAATATTTTACTAGGTCGGGATTGGATCAGGTAAATTTAGTCTCATCAGCCTGAGGAAGGGACAGCTGAGGAAGGGAGAAAAGAGCAGATTAGAGCTGTGTGAGGAATAAAACCAGAGGAAGCTGAGGGAAAACTGAGGTATTTATGCCCAGTGTGTTATTAATTATAGTCTGGTGAAGATTAGGATAATGGAGACAGAGTTAGCCTGAGAGGCTGCCTTGTGAATAGAAAGGTCTTACCAAAGGACGTTGGCTGAATTGTCCAAGGAGCCAGGAGTACAACAGAGGCTGATTGTCTCCAGTAGCTGGACTGAGTTGTGGGAATACTGGGCTGGAGTTAGGCAATTTCGGCTGAGGTAAAAGCCACTTAGAGGCTAGTGTCAGCAGCAGTGTCTCTTGAGACTACAGAAACTGTCAACGAACATCTTTGAGGTGGAAATACTGCCTTATGTACATTCAGGCCTGTGCAGAGCTTGTCTGAGGCCCGGGGTGGGAGTCTTGTTCTTGGCATGACAGCGTAAGTTCGGCAGACCCCTAGCGTGATTCCCCAACCAACTTAGCCCCCTCCAAGGCCCAGGACAAGTGCACTTGGCTGCCCCTTTCCACTGCACTGGCCTGTACAGTGTATACCTTAATAAGCTTAGCTGAAAGGTGTTTGGGTCTCTACCATTGGCGCCCATGCCGCACTTAGGAAGTTTCGAGAGCGTTCTGGGTAAACTGGTCGCAGCAGAAAATGAAAGAAGAAAAAGAAATACGAATACCTCAACTTTGGTTTATACAAGTGCGGCTGAGGGAGCCCAGCTGGTATCCCCAAGAAGACCTTACAGAGCAGATTTTGCAAGAGTAAGAGGGCACTGAAGGAAACCCCAGGGACCAGTTGTGCAAGTGGAGTTTTGTTGTGCAGATGTATGAACATCCTTGGATGTTACCCTAAATAACTACGTTTCCAGCTATAATACAATTGCCACCAAATTGACTCTAATGCAAAATTCAGGGGGACTTTAAAAGGTCTTGTTCAGACTAACTCACCGGCAGAAACTGAGGGAGTCATTGTGTCGTGCAATGTTAGCAAACTGTGCTTGCATACAACATACCCCACAGTTTTCCTTGGTCTTATGGTTATTCTGGCCTTAGAACCACAGGTGTGTTATTTTTTCACCATTGCATTTCCCCAGTTTTTTAAAATGTAAATTTATTAACAATTTCGTTTTTATGTTCAAAGTAGCTCTGCCACCAAACTACAGATCCTTCGGCCTCACTTCCACCACTTTACCCTGCATTTTTTGTTTCTTTTTCAAAAAGAAGAAAGTGTAAGCATGTTAAAATTTTCTCAAGTGCCTCTGGAGTATATAGCCTAAACCAAAAATAGCCTGTAACTGCAGGCAGTTTAAGATACTTTATTTCCAGAACACACAGTCATGAAAAATAAAAGTCCTTGTTATATTTTAGACACAATCATTTTTCTGTACCATAAAATCAACTGCTATAGTCTATTAATATATTCATCAAAGTTTTCCTTGGGTTAAAAAATAAATAAATAAGAGGTGAACTGTGAAAGAAGAGGAGGGTTTTTAAAACATATAAAAGCAAGACATGTGTAAGCCGTTCAAAACAACAAAATCACCAGTATCTGCCTACCTGAGGGGAATGTGCCTGGCTGCTGACATGGGGTGAAAACGTCTACCAACAGCAATTCACAATCCAATCCAATTGTAAGTTCTATTTTCATTGCTTTACTGTCGTATTTCTTAAATGCTCACAAAAGAAAGTAAATGTTGCTCTCTACAATACATTTGTGTGTATGTGGTGAAAAAATTACTAACATTATTTCAGCCGTGTCTATTAAGGCAGGGTTTCCTCACTCACACCCATAATTTATGCTTTCTACATTTTCAGTCTCAATGGGATTTCATTTTCTCACATAAATGTCATAAATTCTCACTCTATAACCAAACACAACTTTCAACCTCAATAAATACAAACCACAAAAGAGAAAGCTGATTGCCCATGTAACTCCTGGGACTTGCTGAATTACAGACGTCTAATTCATATTTGACGCCAGGTTTTGCCATATTCCTCTTACACAATTACAGCTACAACATTCTGTAGTCACTGAACCATACTTTGCCCTAACAAAAACATTTGTTCTCCATGTTAGCTGGAGGAAAATCCTGCTATTATATACTACATTGACTATGACTGCAGATTCAGAAATGTTGATATCCCCCCCCCCATATTGTTAAAAGCATGCTTTGGGACCTCAGTTTCTTCAATAAACAGAGTGGATATATAATTTCAGTAAATGTAGATATGGTTAAGTGGCTAAGTCAGAACCACCCATGCGCTAATCTGTTTAATACTTTATACATGGAACTTACAAAAACAGCAGAAAAAAATGAGAAGATTTGTGCTTATTTGTCTATGTGTGGCCATGCTCTATATAAGATAAAGGTAAAGGGACCCCTGACTGGCAAGTCCAGTCGCAAACGACTCTGGGGTTGCGGCACTCATCTTGCTTTACTGGTCGAGGGAGCTGATATTTGTCCGCAGTTTTTCCCAGATCATGTGGCCAGCATGACTAAGCCACTTCTGGCGGAACCACAGCAGCGCACAGAAACGCCATTTACCTTCCTGCCGGAGCAGTACCTATTTATCTACTTGCACTTTGACATGCTTTTGAACTGCTAGGTTGGCAGGAGCTGGGACTGAGCAATGGGAGCTCACTCCATCACGGGGATTTGAACCACTGACTTTCTGATTGGCAAGCCCTAGGCTCTGTGGTTTAGACCACAGCGCCACCTGCGTCCCATCTGTATAATATAGCTATATGCATATAAAATAAATGGCTATTATGCAACTTTGCAATATATTAAATATGTCACTAATATCTGTTTAACGAATGAAATGGTGGTGTGATACTACTTGCCTTGTGTTACTGGGGAACAGTGCAGTAACATGCCCCAAGACTACCAGTTCATTTTGGCTTTGCTCTGAGCAATGGGCATAATGCTAGTGCAAGCAATCAGAGGAAGCATAAGCTCAAGATCCTTTATTTAGGGAAAGCTCTTGCGTTTCTTGCCAAAATATCATACACGTTAGCTCTGTTGCTTAGAGGGTGGTGCTGATAATAAGAATAGCTTGCATATTCTTGCATTGGAAGGGGGTTGGAATAAATGATGCTTGGGGTCTTTTCCAACTCTATGATTCTAAGCTGTTATACAGGGAAATTTCCACACAATAATTAATATGTATAATAGATGGCTAAAGTGCAACAACTAAGTCCCTATAACCTCTGTCACATATAATGCATGTATCTCTTTATTTAGTATTAATTGATTCAGGATACTAATCGAGGGGCAGCCTCTAGCAAGCCCCTTTCCATGTAATTGGATTAAGCCAATATTTAAATTTCTTGGGAAAACAACAGTGCTTTATTGCAGTGCAGTGGGCAGAGTGATAACCCTGAAAGAATGCTGTGATTGGCTCAATTGCTCTTTTTGACTGTTCAAGTGCCCTTTCTAAGTCCTCAAGTAACTCTCTGGTGAGAAAATTATACTATGATGTTTAACGACAGCTCACTTCCTGTGTCATGTAATAGCCTATCCATAATCATCCTGGCCTCAGCAAGTTCATTCTCTGTGTCAGAGCCCATGCCCCCCAAGATGTTCCTTCTTTATAAACAAGTGCCTTTCAGTCCTCATTTTGTTCAGGTTTGTGAGATGCTCAACAGGCTATTTTTCAAGCTTTTCACCATCACCTCCCCCCCCCCCCCCAGTTCTGAACTAACCCCGTGGATGATTACAGTAGCAAGAATTCTTTTTCTTAACTTCCTGCTTTTTGCCTTTATATGTGGTTTCTCTCTTCTTAGCCAGGTCCGTTGAAGTACAAGTAGCATCATTCTCAGCAGTTCTGTGGTGTCTGTAAACACCTGCTCCAGAACTACATGTAAAGCACACTATCATTTGATTTTATATCTCTGAAATAAACTGTCTAAGCTTATGGTCCAGGCAATGTTGGTTGTGTAGCCTGCATAGTTTGTATTCACTAACCACCTTGCTATTTTATCTTTAGGCATTGGCATTTCAAGCTGCAAAGCTATTTTACTTGCTGTTCACCATTTCGTGTACATAAATACCTTAATCATGGTAATTGGTGTGATTATTGCTAATTCCCATAAGCAAGCAGGATAATATTGGCATTTATTGGTTGTTACTACTTTCCTCAAATAAGCAAACCTAACGCTGAAATCCTAACCACATCTACTCAGTGGAATTTACTCCTAGGTAAATGCAGCCTAAATTGGCATATCTAAATGTGGCTGTGTCCATTGCAATAATATATGTGGCAAAAACCATATCCTGTAGAGAGCCCCAAAATAATGCTTCCATGAACACATGTGTAAGATACAGGTGCATGTGTGTCTGTCTCTTCTTGGAAACTGCAATGAGATTTGCAGGCTCTGCCCCTTTCAGCTAAGCTTCACCCTTGCCTGTCCCATATATGATATCAGGTGGAGGGCAGCTGAATGTGGCTTAGTTGAAACAGGCTCACAGGCCAAATGGGGAGGCCTAGTGTATGTGGTGAATCAGAGCCACCCTCCTGACACCAGCATCACCACTGCTTACCTAAGCAAGGCAAAGGAAGAGGCTATGTGTGCACCACTGGGAGCACCAGATTGGTGGCAGTGACCCCACTGGTACAACCATGAGGCCTCAACCTAACCTCCGCCCCCGCCAGATAAGTAGCAGTAAGGGCAAAGTCAGGAGGGCAGTTCTGCCCCACCACACCTCCACACCCCCACTAATGTATTCATATCTGCAACCACTCTCCCCTGGAACCATGTATCACTAAACTAATCCACTATAATCAAGGGGCTATACTGTAGATTTTTACGGCGCAACTTAAATTACTGCAGAATGCACTCTTTTAACAAAAAATACGAATTCTATATGTAAACATTTTTTATTTTTCAATTTCAGACAGCAAGGAGGGGTTGTGGGGAGATGTACAAAGCACATTTTTTATTCAGCATATTTAAGTCCTTACTTCCTCCTGCCACATCCCCACAAACTTTGGCAATGTATTATCCCACATGTGACAGAAGAATAGCAGCCTTTTGCTACACACCCAGTTTTCATTTCCTTTCTTTCCCCCTCTTTAGAAGCTGCCATTCGTTTTCACATCTGACAGTAAAAACCCCAGGACGTGGTGGTTGTGAAGAGGATTATCTTTCAGATCAATGCTGAAATTGATTCCAAACCACACTATTTATCAGCCTGCAGCTAAAGCACTAGCAGTCAGGAAATATTTTCTCTCCTTCAAATCCATTCTTATTCCATTGATGGAAGGAACATTATACTAGACTCCCTGTTAATATGTAGGGAATTTTCTTGTTGTCACTGCCGAACCTAGTTAAACCTAGAGGAATCTATGGATGAAATTACAATTCATTTTATTGCAGAGTTTTCGTCACTGGCTTCCAATCGCCATGCACCATTCAAAGTGCTAGTGTTAACTTTGAAAGCCCTAAATGATTTAGGAGCCAAGTAACTGATGGAAGGTCTACTACTACCTCAACCTGCCCTCAGGTGAGGTAGCAAGCAACTCAAAAGAGGGCATTCTTAGTTGTAGTGTCCTAGTTGCAGAAACTCTTGCCAACGAGGCTTGCCTAGTGCTCCCATTGTTATCTTTTAAGTGTCAAGTGAACATAATTTAACTTTCCCAAGCTTTTTATAAGTGATTCATTTTTTTTATATTGTAAAAAATCCAGATCATTTTGCAATTTAAACCTTACACAGTCAAAATGTGGTTTCAAAACAATACAATTTGAGGGCCAGGTTTGTGAGACTGGCTTGTTTAAGCCCTCCATAGTTCTTGTTAACCACAGTTTCCATACAGGAAGAAATGGCAAACTGGTTAATCAAAAAGCTGAAGCAAAGGTCTCTAAACAATTCCTCTGCAATATGCAGTGAGAGAGAAAGGGATCCTTTTTTTCTGGAACCAGAAACACATCTGGAAAGCTGCAGAGAGATGTGCAGAACTACCTTGCATGGTTTAAAGTGTAGAAGAATGGCAAGATGGAAGCCCAACACTGCCAATCATTCTTTCTGTAGCCTCCCTGCATTTGCTTCTGGGGCAAGGAGACTGCAGATACTTTAATTTCCCCCTCTGAAATCTACTGCAAGTGCTACCTGTGTAGCTGTCTGCACTGTCACACCACAAAGAAATGCCAGCCATGCCAACCACCATTGCACAAAGACAATGGTAAAGTAAAGGGTATGGTGAATAGCTCTCTCCTTCCCGCCCAGCTCATTTGTCATTGCTGAAATAAATTGTTCTATTTCCCGCTTTCCTAGAACCTCGGGCACGGAATTCCTTAATTGAAATATACAAATCTCATGATTTTTCTATTTTAATTAAGTCCTTTTAAAGGCCTTATTATGAAGTAGATGTGACATGATCAAAGCAATGATAAATAGCATGCCTGCTGCTATTTAAGTATTCGGTTCTTTAGTATTAGTATTATTGTTATAGCAACAACAAAGTTAATCAGACCAACGTTGCATTTTTCAAGCTATGTTCCCATATAACTTCAAACCTTTTCAGTGCAAATAAACAGGGACAGGACTTGGATCAGTCTTTACTTCATTCCTACCAATTAACAAGCTATTTTGATATGATAATGTAAAAAGATCATTATATCTTAATGAGACGATTAAAAACAAAACAAAAAATGTGCATTCTTTGCAAAATATTATCATGGGCCTCGGGGAACAGCAGTAAGGTTTATAGCTTGATTTTAATTGATTGCTTCTTGCTAATAATAAAGTCTTCAAACTACAAACATACAGTAGACATTATCTACATTATGCATAAAATATGCCTACTTTTAAAGTGCAAAGTATTCCCACAGCAGGAGATTTAACTTGACTGTGCTGATTGGCATCTTTTTGACATTAGTTATGTTTGCGGCATATGCTGCTGTAAATTATTGTATAATACTATATTACATGAAACACAAGGCTTCCAAGAAGGAAGATACGCAACATTTTAAATGGCATTTAAATTAGTATGTACAGGGATCAATCTCATAGATTAGTAAATGTGTTTAGATTACTGCTGTGCCTGGACAGCACTTTCCAAGCATAAATGAACCTATTACTGATAGAGGATCTAGGATTTTAAAACAAAAACCCTTCAGTTCAAGAAGCCAGATAAGGCTGTACATATTTATCCATGCTCCAAGGAGTATGGAAATTCTGTGTCAAGGCTTCTGCAATTTAAGACAATGGACTCTCCTATGATTCCATGCACCTACATTTTGCCTTCATCTTTCCACCCTAATCTTGCAGGATGAGGGCAACACTAAAACTGGAATCAATGCTACGGACGTCAAATGAGAATGTGATTACATGCTGAAATGTATTACATGGAATGTCCAGTAAAAGACCTGGAAATGCATCATATTATTGTTGCAGGTCCCTTTAAGTGTCTGGCACAAGGAGAAGGGGACGACAGAGGATGAAGTGGTTGGACAGTGTTCCCGAAGCTACTAACATGAGTTTGACCAAACTGCGGGAGGCAGTGGAAGACAGGAGTGCCTGGCGTGCTCTGGTCCATGGGGTCACGAAGAGTCGGACACAACTAAACGACTAAACAACAACAAAAGAACAGAACAGAAATACATCTTTGGGACTTTCTGGGGAGCGGCCAGCAAGAGGGTAGGGTATAATGGAGAGCAGCTAAGAAAGAGTGAGTAGAATGGCTAAAAGACAAGAGAAGACTATAGAAATGGATTGTAGAGGAAGGATGTGGATGGAATGTTGTGAAAAATAAAATGCCTCATGGGGGGGGGGCAATAAGTGATTAGAAGAAAGGATAGGGCACTGTGATGAGCACTCCTGTCATTCCAAGCAATCCCCATAGCTGTCTCCCACTTCTTCCATTCCATATTGCCTCCATTTGGGTAAATCTATCTCCTTTTTTGTCAATGTTTTCTAATTCCAGCTAGTAATGGGTGAACCCCTCATCCAGGTCCAGATAATATTTGGGCTTGGCAAACTGAGCTATCCTGTGCTAACCCGTTCAAGCTTTGCCCTCATTGGACTGTTTCTTACACAAGTGCCTGCTTATGTCTGAGTTCCTCATTACACACACACACACACACACACACACACACACCAAAGTAATTAAACACAAAATATATGTAAATATTATGCATGTTTTATTTATTATGTATTAGATATCTTACCTATCCTTCACCACAAGTTCCCAGGGTGGGTTACAACAATGTAAAAATATTAAAATAAGTTAAAAAATATAACTCTATGCTGCAGAAATATAGTCCCACATGGGACTTGACTTTTTATAAGTGTTAATACTTGATTTTTTAAAAAATACAGTCATATACATTCTTGTATGTGTTTTTATCCATACCATTTATCAAACCTGCAGTTTATAATATTATACATATACTAGTAATAATAATGCATATCATAAGAAGTATAATGCTTAGAATATGTGAGAACTATATTCATATTCATATTTTTAGTAGAAACAGTTAAAGAACAACTTGCATTTGACTGAGCTCAAGAAGCAAGGCAGGAAAGCCGGGGGGGGGGGGACTTTGTGGATAAGCTTGACATTGAGATTTTGTACAAAATTCCATCCCTAGCAATGAGCTTACGGTAAGTTGTGAGTGAGCACAATGTGCAAGAATATATATTAGCTTACAGGATATATGCTTATTGGGAACATAAGTAAAGTGGTAAGAACTTTAATTATTTTCTTTAAAAATGATTTAAGTCCTAATTCACAGTTCAATCCATTTACTGCTTTATAACAAGAGCAGCATTTCAATACTCAGCAGAGTAAGCAACCTGCAAGAATTTTTGTTGAGCCAATAAAACTCTACACTCATGGCTTCCTCCCATTGCAGAAAAATGTAGCATCAAAGAGAACAATTCAGATGGACATTTTTTAGCTTGTACTGAGTGAAAAACAAGTGTTATGCCCCCTAAAAGCAAATGTATTAGAATGACACATCTAGAAAAATGACACATCTAGAAAATGACACATTTTGCCTTCATCTTTCCACCCTAATCTTGCAGGATGAGGGCAACACTAAAACTGGAATCAATGCTACGGACGTCAAATGAGAATGTGATTACATGCTGAAATGTATTACATGGAATGTCCAGTAAAAGACCTGGAAATGCATCATATTATTGTTGCAGGTCCCTTTAAGTGTCTGGCACAAGGAGAAGGGGACGACAGAGGATGAAGTGGTTGGACAGTGTTCCCGAAGCTACTAACATGAGTTTGACCAAACTGCGGGAGGCAGTGGAAGACAGGAGTGCCTGGCGTGCTCTGGTCCATGGGGTCACGAAGAGTCGGACACAACTAAACGACTAAACAACAACAAAAGAACAGAACAGAAATACATCTTTGGGACTTTCTGGGGAGCGGCCAGCAAGAGGGTAGGGTATAATGGAGAGCAGCTAAGAAAGAGTGAGTAGAATGGCTAAAAGACAAGAGAAGACTATAGAAATGGATTGTAGAGGAAGGATGTGGATGGAATGTTGTGAAAAATAAAATGCCTCATGGGGGGGGGGGCAATAAGTGATTAGAAGAAAGGATAGGGCACTGTGATGAGCACTCCTGTCATTCCAAGCAATCCCCATAGCTGTCTCCCACTTCTTCCATTCCATATTGCCTCCATTTGGGTAAATCTATCTCCTTTTTTGTCAATGTTTTCTAATTCCAGCTAGTAATGGGTGAACCCCTCATCCAGGTCCAGATAATATTTGGGCTTGGCAAACTGAGCTATCCTGTGCTAACCCGTTCAAGCTTTGCCCTCATTGGACTGTTTCTTACACAAGTGCCTGCTTATGTCTGAGTTCCTCATTACACACACACACACACACACACACACACACCAAAGTAATTAAACACAAAATATATGTAAATATTATGCATGTTTTATTTATTATGTATTAGATATCTTACCTATCCTTCACCACAAGTTCCCAGGGTGGGTTACAACAATGTAAAAATATTAAAATAAGTTAAAAAATATAACTCTATGCTGCAGAAATATAGTCCCACATGGGACTTGACTTTTTATAAGTGTTAATACTTGATTTTTTAAAAAATACAGTCATATACATTCTTGTATGTGTTTTTATCCATACCATTTATCAAACCTGCAGTTTATAATATTATACATATACTAGTAATAATAATGCATATCATAAGAAGTATAATGCTTAGAATATGTGAGAACTATATTCATATTCATATTTTTAGTAGAAACAGTTAAAGAACAACTTGCATTTGACTGAGCTCAAGAAGCAAGGCAGGAAAGCCGGGGGGGGGGGGGACTTTGTGGATAAGCTTGACATTGAGATTTTGTACAAAATTCCATCCCTAGCAATGAGCTTACGGTAAGTTGTGAGTGAGCACAATGTGCAAGAATATATATTAGCTTACAGGATATATGCTTATTGGGAACATAAGTAAAGTGGTAAGAACTTTAATTATTTTCTTTAAAAATGATTTAAGTCCTAATTCACAGTTCAATCCATTTACTGCTTTATAACAAGAGCAGCATTTCAATACTCAGCAGAGTAAGCAACCTGCAAGAATTTTTGTTGAGCCAATAAAACTCTACACTCATGGCTTCCTCCCATTGCAGAAAAATGTAGCATCAAAGAGAACAATTCAGATGGACATTTTTTAGCTTGTACTGAGTGAAAAACAAGTGTTATGCCCCCTAAAAGCAAATGTATTAGAATGACACATCTAGAAAAATGACACATCTAGAAAATGACACATCTAGAAAAATACTATTCTAATCCTGGTGAATATTTCTTGTAGAAGCACTGTGTTATATATCATAATACAGAGAAACATATATTCCTATAGATTGTATAGCATGTGCAGATAAATATCACACTAAATTATTATACCGGAAATGAGTGTTGATAAATAAAAGGTGTTACATTTCCTGGGGGGAAATAGACACAAAACTGATAATAAGAGATGCATGCAATATCAGAATACATATGGCTTTATATACAATTGCTCATTAATTCATAGGTGCTGATGGGAGGAAAACCTAAAATTCAATGGCACATAGGCCTCTTAATGGTTATTTATTCCAACTGTATATTCATCTGAATTACTGATAACTTCATTAATCAATCGAATGCACCAGACACAAAAGAGAAATGCAAACATAATCTAGATGCAGCAAATGGAAATACGGTATGCAAACTATTGAATCATCCCATTTTATGGCTGTCCATTGATGTGTAAAACAAAAATTAGCAGAGTGCATGCATATAGTTCTTTGCAGGATACCATTAAAAAGAAGGTCTTAAGTGCACACAGCTTTCTATGGAGTGTGCCCATTTTCAATATATTGGCTAAGCAAGCATGCATAAATGTGTTGGCTCCTGAGGATATCCCAGCCGCTTTGTTCTTCCCCGTTCTTTTTAGGCCAGTGTATCATGGCAACAGCAGACTGAAGATTCCCCAGAAGCCTGCCTTTGCATGTTGTCCAAACATGCTGTCCCATTCTTAACCGCAGCTTGTAGCCAAGGATAACGTGGAGAGCCATGGTATGGCTTACTGTGACATGTGAACCAGACCTGTCATTCAGCATGTGAGATAAGAGCAACTGTCAGCATGGAAGGTGATGGGGTTCAAACCCATTAGGAAGCCACACTCCCTGATGGAGAAGGCCTTCTCCCAATCTTAAAAGGCCTTGCTTAGGATACTCGAAGCACAGAAGCATTCTTATTTTAGAGCTCACTCCTACCCTCATGTTAATGGCTGGGGGTGTTAGGACAGCAGAACTGGCATTCTTATTGAAGAGGTTAGAATGCACAAAAATCCTCCTGCTTGCTTGCAATTCCCAGCTGTCATTTCATTCTTGTGTGTGCAAGAATGGCACACATGTGGTAGAAAACAAAACAAAAAATCTATTCCTCACCCTGCCAACCACCACAGACTGCAGCTGAACTTCTCCACTGAATATAGCAGATGATACAATGCATCTAGGATGAATACAGCACTGACAAAAGTCTTTGTTTATTTATCTGAGAGAGTGAAGAGACAGGAAAACAATGTGTGAGGCCACTGGCTGCTGCAACCTGGCAAAACCCCTTTGAAGTCCCTAAAGTTAAAATGGTGTATTGCTGCTGGAGTTTTGGCACTGCTCTCTTTTCTACAGATAGTCCATTCATTAAGAATGGATTTCCATTCATCATTAAATAATATTATCAAGGCACCTTCACAGTAAAGGGGGAAAGCCTTTTGCCTGTCTTTCCTCCATTATCCAGTGATGCTGTTTTCCACAAACCATTGTAACTTTAATAGCAATACATGCATATGTTAACATTAGTTAAAGAGACACCAGAGCTATTATATAGACTTTACGAAATGAGCTATGCAGAGTATTTCTAAGCAAAAAACTTATTCCTGTACTCCAAAAAAAGGAGTTTTAATTTCTAGCATGCAGGAAAACAACTGGAAGCAGATAGCTACTTACTACACACTCACCACTTTAAAGTCTCCTGTACAGTGGTACCTTGGGTTAAGTACTTAATTCGTTCCAGAGGTCTGTTCTTAACCTGAAACTGTTCTTAACCTGAAGCACCACTTTAGCTAATGGGGCCTCCAGCTGCTGCTGCGTCGCCGGAGAACAATTTCTGTTCTCATCCTGAAGCAAAGTTCTTAACCTGAGGTACTTTTTCGGGGTTAGCGGACTCTGTAACCTGAAGCATATGTAACCCAAGGTACCACTGTACTGACTGCATGGGGGAAGCTGGGTCATATGTTGGCACCAGCCACATAGAAAACCAAGCACTTTCAGGGACACTCAGGAATCTCAGAAGCAAAGGTGTGTCTGTGCTTGCTTGGCTCACCATTTGCTTAAAATGCAGGGATAACTGGCTCCTCTTCATGAAATCAGAGCCATCACTGGGGGAATGTTTTAAAAAGAAAAAATGTATGACATGATAGTCTATTGGAAAACTCATCAGAGTTGGAAAGTGACATTAAAATATGTCTTTTAGTGTCTTTCCACAAAAAGACAGCTTCTCACAAACGAACCACAAAAGATGGAGTTAAAGAAAGACGGCAAAATGATTCAAAATGAGCTCACAAGCAACTCAACAATGCTCAGCTCCAGACACTCCAGACATCTGGACTGCAGAGAGGAAAGGTAACAGCAGAAAACAGCATCGTTTGCTGTCCAGCTTCACTTTGTTAAAATATTCCTTTTCTTCCATTAAGCATAATTGAACCATAAAAAATCATTAAAAAAAACACTGGCTTGGATTCAACTGTGACTTCTGTGGATGGAATGGCACTTCTGCTTGTACAAAGTGCTTGCTCTCTCCTCCTAACTCCCTGAATTCATTTCTTCTTAATCACCCCTCTGGCTGTCCTGGGGTGTCCCCTCAACTTGCCGGAGTGTGGCACAGAGGGTTGCAGTACTAAGGAAGGGACAGGAAATCCCATTTGTTTAGAAGATGTTCTGCTCCAATTTATTGGTTACATTTTTATAAATAGGAGTAGTGTGTTATTAAAAACTGGTTCAAGACAAGAGAAATGGGTTCTTGGACATCTGAATGGCTACTCCTGGAACCCTTATATTCCAGAAGGTAATTACTCCCTTTGAGTACTCACATGGGACAAGAAAGCAGTCTTCTACAATAGGTTCATTGAGCTGCTGATGTGTGGCCATATGTAGTTGATGTGTTTCATTTGGATTGGTAAATGGCAAGGTGGATATTTTCTCAAATCTGTGTAGTGCTCCTTATGAGTGCACTGGGTGCTCCAACAAACCAACACCACCAAAAACTGGCTTATGAATATAAAGGAAATTTTACTAGAATAGGTATACAAACTCATAAACCTACTAAACACTAAGCAAACTAAAGTGCAGTGTGCATAACCAAGCCTGGAGATACTCATAAACATAGGATGAACTAATGTGTCTCTCTGTACTATACCAGTTGTGTATGCAGTAAGTATTACATTACACGGCTGGAGCAAAATCGTTCTTCAAATCGTTCTTCACTGGAAGCACAAGCCCATATACGTAGGAGCTGTTGTGAGAAAGCGTTCTTCAAATAGTCATTTGCTGGAAGAGCTAAGTGATATATGTATGCTCAGTTGTGGAAAACTCCTCACCACTCCCGCGGAGAAAGTGGTACAAATAGTCAAATGGAGCCAAATAGAGACCTGTTCTCCGGATATTATCCAGGTTTCGCAGCCAGCTTCATCAGTCAATAGTACTAATCACTCAACACGGTTTGCTCCAGACAAAAGATCATACAAAATGCTCACAGGTGAGAGCTTTCACACACCTTGTTCTTTCTTTTGCATGCCCATATTTTCGTTTACTAATTTAAATTGTGAGATGTTAGGGTTGGATAGTATGGCATTCGTATTAGGCACTTGAGATGTTGGAGTACTGTAGATTACAAGCCAAGCTGCATCAAAATGTAAAAATATTTTAAAACAAACTATGGACTCTTGAAGTCAGTAGTTGAAAAGAGCACCATAATCAATGCAGGGCTTCCAAGAAGACTGGGCAGCTTGCTCTCTACTGGCTGTCCCACTGTTAACATGTCAATAAAGTCACAGAGCATTTTAACACTCTGTGAACTGTCCCTAAGTTTTGTGTTTATGTTTGAGCATATTCACAAGGTGCTTGGCAGCATTTTTAGCACCTCTGATCAGCTGAAGGTTCTTGGCACCCTCTGGGTTGCAGCAACTGCCTGACAACACCAGCCACTGAGGCCAGCTCCAACTGAGATAATGTACAAGATGCAATCTGAATAGCCAGCAAACTCCCACTGGGCATTATTATTGATATTTATTTATAAATGCATTGAATTCAAGGCTTTTATTATCAGCTTTTCTACTGTCTAACTGTTGTCATAATGCACTCTTAAAATATGCTGAAAGATACATATAGTGTTTTTCATCACTATTGTGAATTCCAAGTGATACTGTGATTAACGGAGTACAAAGAAGTCAGAGAATTGGAGGACTAGGCTAGCACTTCAGAGCTGGAATCCACAAAATGAGAAACCAATTCCTATCTACAAAGCAGAGGGCCAACTCTAAACTCACAGTGTTTGAACACTGTTATCAGGGTAAGATATTTCATAGGTGTGGTTCTGTGCTTTAAAATAATGACAAGTTAGGCCAAGCTTAGAATCTAATTCAGTTAAAGCGCCTCAAGATTTTACATGGAAATTGTGACTAGCTTGCTATATTATTATTATTATTATTATTATTATTATTATTATTATTATTATTCCACCCTATACCCCGAGGTCTCAGGGTGGTTTACAGAACAAAATCAAAATATAAAAAAATGTTAACTCCTGAAAACGTTATTTTAATGTGCAAATTTAGGCCACTGATAAATGAATAAAAATACCCAGAAACATACTCAAAATGACATGTAAGCAGGCCTTTTGCCTCCTACAATTAGATTAAAGAATAGTCTCCAAAAAGCTTTTCCAATTGGAAATGAAAACGCTGACTTAAATAGCCCAACAATGTTGGTATATTTACATTAATTTGCAAATTACGTTTTAGTGTAGTATGGAACACACTGCATAAATCAAAGGATAACACAAGTTAATTAGGGGAAAAGCCTAGTCTGTAGCAATTTTTGCATGAAAAAAGCAACACATAATGCCTGGCCATATGCTTGTATCATCCTCTTAGCTAATTACCTACAAATCTTTGTATCAATTTTACAGCTACTGGTTATTATTAACTGGAGTGAGTTTTCTCCAGAGAACCCTTCTTCCTTTCCACATCTTTGTAGCTTCCGCCGAGACTAATGATATATTATTCATAATGTTCAATAATTTGTTTTGCCAACGATCCTATACTATCAGATTATATATATATATATATATATATATATATTCATATTCACCCACAATGTTTTATGGTAAACGATACATTTATACACATCCAGGATTCAAAGTTCAGTTCATGCAGGATGCTTCTCTTGCTGAAGCATAGTCTTTCCGTACTTACTCTTTATAGTGGAATAGCTGCTGATTCAGCAGACATTTTTAAGTGTGACTTTGTAACTGATGGTTTCCACCTTTGCTCACATGTCACTCTTCTTAGATTGTGAGGTTTTCCTTTCCATACTAATGGAAGGCTGTGCCCAAACTTAGTCATACGCCTAATGTATCCTTGTGGCCTCACGGCCCATCAATGTTGGAGTTAAGAACATGCACACAGGGACAGCCCTCTCACAGCTTCTTATTTTTCTTCTCATAATTATATGCCTGCTATTCTGGAATACTGAACTTATGGGCAGTGGCGTATCGCAGGTTGCTGGCACCCAGGGCCTTGTCATGCCCTCTCAAAATAATGTGCCCGGGGTCACAGCCCCTCTGCCCCCCCCCCAAACTATGCCTCTGCTTGTGGGCGTACCAGAGATTAGAAGAATAACTATGTGTCTGCCTGTGCTGTGGCAAATCTGGTTATCTTTAATAAATTGAGTGGGGTTACACTAATAAATGACTGCCACAATTATGGGATACTAAGCTTGGGGAACGCAACTGAGCAATTGCACTAAAACAGCCTTCCCCAACCTGGTGCCTTTCCGGTGTTTTTGACTAGAACTCCCATCAGCCCAAGCTAATAGTCAGAGGATGGGGCGGAGGTTTGCTGAAACTTGTTCCCATTATGCTGCGTTTTGTTCCAATCCATAGTTTCTGCAATATACTAAAACTTTAAATTATGGTAAGAAATATGCATTCCCTTGGTTTGTTTGTTTTTTTCTTCTGTTCTGCCTCTTCTAATGCTGTGACCAGGAAAATCAGGCTGTGTAAGACTCAAATCAAGTGTAGCAATGGCTGGCCCTTTAGGGATAAACCCATCAATACCATTGCAAATACACTTCTTGAAAGGACCGCACGCATGGCCATAAGGCTGAAATTGTGACTTTGTATTTGACCATGTTTGTCTTGCAGCAATGTCAGTTTAATGCTACGTTTCAAATGTGCTCTGACAGTACAGATTTCTGTCATGCTTTCATTTGGTTATTAATGCAACCCTATTTTACTTAACACAATCCTATTTCTTTATATTAATTTTGTTTCCTGTGGAATTGCTTATTTCCTAATTTGGCTAGCATCCAGCATTTGCTTCTGTCCCCGTGATTTACGAGTTTGTTAATTCTCAGCTCCATGAATGAAAGAGAAGAGTATTCTCCAAGAAAAATAATTTGAAACTGCTTAATATGCCTTGATGAATGTACTAATTATTACATAGAGAAAGCGGGAAGAAACCCAATACAAAAACCTACTGTCATCTTTCATTGTGGGAGCCTGGGTTTCCACTCCACAGTAAACAGAGCATCCCTGTCTAATCGGAGCATGTTTTCACCTCTACACACTCCATATACTTGTGGGTTTGCCCTGCTTCTAATCTGAACTAGCCTTCTCTGCAATTTTATAAACAGATTGCCCATTGTCTGGTAATTTGCAATGTGGTTGAGGATCTAGGGACTGTCTTCTGAAAGACACCACGTGAAATTGCATTGCTCCCATAAAATGCCAAATAACATAGCCTATGCTGATCAGTTAACCACCCTTGAGTTTAGTAATCACATATCCAGGAGTGAACTGAATAACAATGGCTCCTGAGCATTAGAGGGCTTTCCCTTTGGGGAAAATCCCTTGCTGAACAGTATAAATTTAACAAGCTTTCTCTGGGAGGATTACAAGATGTTCTGAAGTAGGAAAGGCGGGTGGAGGAGCACAGCTGTTCACAACTCCCCAAGCCCAAGATTCCTGCTGCTACAATGGCTTCTGGATTTCAATTTACCTTCTAAGCGAATTATAGCAACATCAGTCCAGTTTGGCCTAATTTTCACTCAGTTAGTAAACCTGTGCAGGCTGTACTCTTAGAGCCTGCAGGTGGAGATTCATATAACAGAAAGCTTATCCATACAAAAACCGTTTCCTCCACAGGGTGAATTAGATGTCAGAAGGAAGCTTCAGAGTGGGAGAATGTTATCTTATTGTACGGAGGGAGGAGCATTTGTGCACATGCAGCCTGAAGCAATATAGTCCGGTGATTCGTTTACTGCCTCAGTGAGATCTAGGCCTAACAACAGCCCTTTGAACAAATTCTGTTTGGTCACACTTGCCATCAATATGTGCTTCATCCTTGCATTTCATTAATTGCTTCCTGCTCAGCCCAGTGCAAATTAAAGCCTTTCCCTCTAGAAGAAAATATTCACTTGATAAAAATGACAAATTTAATGCAGCATCCGTATATATCCTTGGAGCCTTCCGTGTAGTGTTTGCTCAGCGTGTTTGCTTACAGGAACACATGCCACTCTAGAGTATCATTCCCCCCCTAGCAATTCTGTATTCCACAGGACCAGTTAACACTGCAAGCTTTCTTTAATTAAAGACAGATGTTCTCTTCCACCCACACAGGCAGCAGCTATACATTCCACTAATTGTACTTAAAAAAGAAAAAGAAAAACCTCATATTAGTTTTCTGAATTCATTACTTCCTTCATATCAGTACTTGTGCCCTGAAATAAAATAGAAATTCAACAAACTATTTCCATTAAATCGAAGTTGCTCGTCCTTGTGGCAGAATGTGGAATTACATAAGGCTACAGTTACTACGCGGGACGCGGGTGGCGCTGTGGGTAAAACCTCAGTGCCTAGGACTTGCTGATCGCATGGTCGGCAGTTCGAATCCCCGCGGCGGGGTGAGCTCCCGTCGTTCGGTCCCAGCTCCTGCCCACCTAGCAGTTCGAAAGCACCCCTAAGTGCAAGTAGATAAATAGGGACTGCTTACCAGCAGGAAGGTAAACGGCGTTCCGTGTGCTGCGCTGATGCTGGCTCGCCAGAGCAGCTTCATCACGCTGGCCACGTGACCCGGGAGTGTCTTCGGACGGCGCCGGCTCCCGGCCTCTTGAGCGAAATGAGCGCACAACCCTAGAGTCGGACACGACTGGCCCGAACGGGCAGGGGTACCTTTACCTTTACAGGAGCACCCTACCTTCTTGTAATTCCCAGTAACTGGTATTCAGAGGTATACTGCCTCTGACAGTGAATGCAGAACAAAATTATAATGGCTAGTATCCATGGATACTATGGATACTATCCATGGCCCCCGGCCTCTTAAGTGAGATGGGCGCACAACCCTAGAGTCGGACACGACTGGCCCGTACGGGAAGGGGTACCTTTACCTTTACAGTTACTACATGATTCTGCACTGTCTCAGAGCCTGGCAGACTGCATCTTCAGAGGATACTGAACTATTACAAGTACTGGGTGTCTGGGACAAATGGCCGCAGGAAACCTTTAAGATCTGCCTATGCATCTCCAGTCTGGGTGGCCACAGAACACCAGACTAGATGAACCTTGGAATGTGCCAGCATGACAGTGTTTTGCGCTCTTGATGAACACCGTTCCAGACCAGAAGAATGAATTTCAACTTGCTAATATAGTTCCTGCCAAGTTGCAATTTTTTAAAAGGCTTATGGCAAGGGGCTTCCATTTCAAATGGAAAGCAGCATGTTCTCCGCTTCCAACATTTGACATAAGAAAACTAATATGCTTAGGAATGGAGGTTCACTGTATATAAACTGCTTCCATACAGTCAGGTTGTATGCTTTGGCAGAGTCTTCTTGAAATGTCAGTGTCAAATCACACATTTCTCTACAACCCCAAAAGCGTACTTTTACATTTGGACATAAAGATACGGCTACAATATGCAGTATATCTGGAATGTGAAACTTTTCTTTGAAGGACTGTTGATTCATGGGGAAATTTAACCAGTGTCTGGAGCTCATGAATTTGGGTGCTTGATGGTTTCATTTTTTTTAGGGTCTGTGATGTCTATACTTTCAGATACAGGCTCAACCTCACTAGTAATCTTTACCAACTGAAGTTCCTCCCCACCTCCCACCCCTGCATTCTACCTTTCATTGGAAGATGCCTTGATACTGAGTCAGACCACTGGTCCATCTCGGTCAGTATTGTCTGAACTGAATAGCAGCAGCAGCTCTTCAGGATTTCTGAGAAGGATCTCTCCTTGCCCCACCTGGAGATGCTGAGTGTTGAACCTTGAATCTTTGCATACAAAGCAGATGCTTTGCCACTGAGCTATGCCCCTTCTCAGATGGTAAGAATCATTCTGATCTTAGGCTACCTCTGTATATTTAAACAAAGTCCAGCAGAAGATGTGTGAGTAACTTGTATTTCCTCTTTTCATGCTTCCTTGCTATGTGTGAATCACTTCGGAAGGAACATGCATTTCTCTCTAGGGAAGTGTGAATGCTAATGTATCTGGAGACACACATCTCACTACAGGGGAAGATGTTTTGAACTGTATGAAGTTCAAAAATAACCTGAGCAGAGAAAACATAAGTTCGGTCTATGCACAGGAACACTCAAGTTGTGATAAGACTCTGGGAGGTGGGTGTTTGAGAGATCCAGTGAGCAGTGAATACACACAAGAGCCATTCAGATGTATTCATAAACACAGGATCCCTAGCTCCTGGTATACCACCATAGCAGAATTCAAAGCACCAGAGAGATTCCCATAAGACCTCTATCCATGGGCATAGCCAGATTTTTTTTTTGGGGGGGGGGGACTTTTGTTGGGGGGCAGAACTGACATGATTGGTTGGTTAAGTATGTTAAGTATTTCTATTGTTTTACTTGACTAGGGGGGCACCTGCCCCCTCCCTTGTACGCCCATGCCTCTATCCTACTTCTGCTGACACTAGACAACGTAAGTGGAAAGGCAGTAGAAAAGAAAGGTGGGGAGGAATTCTTCTTTGTTTTGTAATCCAATCAGGGTAAGAACCTAGAGCTGCAGTGTGTCACTTGGAATACAAAGTGCCACAGTTCATACTCCAAACCAAGAAGTTAGTGAATTTGATGATGTCATTTCACACAGCCAATAAAGAACAAATGAACTGTTAGCATGCATGGCCCAGCTGTACCAGAAACCAATGCAGAGTTAAAGCACTGAACTATTCTTATGCCCCATTTAAATAACACTTTTTGTGTGCTTGCCTGTATGTCAGAGAATGGAAACCTCAAGCCCAGAAACCAAACATTGCCCTCTCAACTCTTCCCATACCACACCCCCTCACTGGTCCTGCAATGTATCTCCCTCCCTCGCCCTTGAGTGGTTTTGGTGGGTTAGAATGTGTCCTTGAAATCTGATCATGGACATGATTTGCATGGATCAGAGAAGGGTATAGAAATTAGTCTATGGTACCAAAGTAAAATTCATGTTCACTGCTCCACCAACCACCTGCATGTGGTCCCCAGATGGCTGCCCAGGAGAGAATGGAACCCTTGGGCTGAAAAAGTTTCCCCATCCCTGTAGCACAGCATCCATGCGCCTGCCTTCAGTGTGAACTGACCCTCAGGCCACAGCTTCCTACCATGCTGCTGCTGCACGAGCAAATGATGCACCCAATTGAAATAGGGCACCTGGTGTTTGGAATGCCATATGGGTAAGTTTCATCCACATCCCTTGCATCATGCTGGAATCAAGGCTTAGTCTCTCCTAGCCAGATACACTGGAATTCAGACATTGACACTTCTTTACAGAAAATGTTTTGTAATTCAGTAACTGAAAACATTTCTTTGTAAAGAAGCTTTTGCTTTCATTGCTGCTTCAGGAATTGAATTTGAGTGCTGCTCTCTCTGAGCATTTTGCTATCATTTTTGGTTAGGTAATTCACATTTCAGTGGCTGGGTGCTTTTTTTAAAAAAAACCTTTCTACTTGTAAGCTGCTTGCAGCAACTCTTTTTGATGGGAGAGGGATAGTGTGGTATACGTTTTTTCAGTGATATTTTTCTAGAAACAGGGGTGCCGGAACTCACCATGAACACCTCCCTTGTTCTCTTAGAATGGCAATGGCACCCACCTGAGAGGTGCAGGAACTGAGTTCCTGTGAGTTCTCCCTGAAAAAAGCCCTGCATTTTAAAAATAAAAACACCACATGTTTCTATTTGTTCAATTTCCAAAATTTAAAAATTTAAACTGTGCCTTAAGATAATTTTTCAAGTTTTCCAAATCAACGTTTAATTTTATGTATCATTTTGGTCACATTGTTTCTATGCTGAAAAGCAAATAAATATGTTGCAGCCTGCTTCCAAACACAAAAATTGTACACAATTAAATATGAAAGGCTGGGGTAATATTTTGAGGCGGGGGGGGGGGCAGATAAAGATTCTGTTCTAAGAGGGCAAATGGGCATTTTTCTTATCTATAGTTCCTAATTTAGCAATATGGATTCCAAATTTTCCGCTACAGATTGTGGGAAGTTTCTACAGGACGTTCATGATTTATTGTTTATGATTTTCATCAGTAGAGAAAGCAGTCAAAAGAAAACTCGTGAGCAAACTTTAATCAAGAACAGGCAGGCAATTTATCAATGATCTGAGAGCACTTTGGATCCAGAATACTGTCAGCATTCTTAATTTAGAAGAATGTATTGCGCAATATAATTGTCAGCTAGCATTATCTTTCAAAATTCAACTTCTCTGCATTCAGCTGTACCTAACAAAAATTAAAGAAAGAAGCCCTGTTCAGGTGTTCATTCTCCCATGTGAGTAGTATCATGTGAAAGCAAATGGGCACTGTGTTTCCATGCCCAGTCTTGCCACCTTCTAGACATTGGAGGATGCAAAGAGAAGCCTGCTAAACTCCTGGAGGCTCCAGAGGCACAGGCACAAAATAAAACACATGGTTTTCTGCATTCACTTGACACAACTTTCAGGATTTGCGTCTATGCTAATAAATTGTGGAAATTTTAGGTGATGCATTTCTTCTTCTTTGTAAAGGTAAGTGGCCATCCTATCTGTAAAACTCTTTCTTCTAGGTTATTCTGAGTAATACCAAACACCCTCTCTTGACCCCTGCCTTGCCCTTCCCTGTTTCCTCATGTCATACAACTAATCCAGAAGTTAACCTCTGTCTCTGTCTCCTGCCTCTTGCCCTCCGATCCCTCCGGTTGCGGAACAGCTTGGTAGGTTTCTGGATGAAACATCGGCTCTGGATCCATTCCAGTCCAGCTTCCGCGCTGGTCATGGGACTGAGACGGCTCTGGTCGCCCTAACAGATGATCTCCACAGGCAGCTGGATCGAGGCGGGTCGGGGCTGCTGATTCTTCTAGACCTGTCAGCAGCCTTCGACATGGTCGATCACGAACTCCTGGACCACCGCCTTGCCGACGTGGGGATCCAGGGCACAGTCCTTCAATGGCTGCGCTCGTTTCTCTCTGGTCGGGGACAGAGGGTGGTGCTTGGGGGGGAATTGTCATCCCGCCACTCCTTGGTGTGTGGAGTGCCCCAGGGTGCGATACTCTCCCCAATGCTTTTTAACATCTTTATGTGCCCCCTTGCCCAGCTTGTCCGGAGTTTTGGGCTGGGCTGCCATCAGTATGCTGATGACACCCAACTCTATCTGTTGATGGATGGCCATCCTGACTCGGCCCCAGACACACTGATCAGATGCTTGGAAGCTGTGGCTGGATGGTTACGTGGGAGCCGGTTGAAGTTAAATCCCTCGAAGACAGAGGTCCTCTGGCTGGGACGGGACGATATGAGATTGAGGGGGCAACTCCCATCTCTTGCGGGGGTGCAATTAGTGCCAGCACCGTCCGTTAAGAGTTTGGGTGTAATCTTCGATACCTCCCTCTCCATGGAGGCGCAGATTGCAGCTATAACAAAGGCGGCATTTTTTCATCTCCGCCAAGCTAAGCAGTTGGCTCCTTACCTCTCTCGCCCTGACCTAGCCACTGTGATCCACGCGACGGTCACCTCCAGACTGGATTATTGTAACTCGCTCTACGTGGGGCTGCCCTTGAGACTGACCCAGAAACACCAGCGGGTGCAGAATGCCGCAGCGAGACTCCTTACGGGGTCTTCACTGCGAGATCACATTCATCCGGTGCTATACCAGCTGCACTGGCTCCCGGTGGAGTACAGGATCAGGTTTAAGGTGCTGGTTTTAACCTTCAAAGCCCTATACGGCCTAGGACCCTCGTACCTACGGGACCGCCTCTCCTGGTATGCCCCACAGAGGAACTTACGGTCTTCAAATAAAAACATCTTGAAGGTCCCAGGCCACAGAGAGGTTAGGCTGGCCTCAACTAGAGCCAGAGCTTTTTCGGTTGTGGCTCCAACCTGGTGGAACGCTCTGTCGCAAGAGACAAGGGCCCTGCAGGACTTGACATCTTTCCGCAGGGCCTGCAAGACAGAGCTGTTCCACCAGGCCTTTGGTCAGGGTGCAGCCTGACTCCCTCCTTTGGCAATCTTTACAAAACTTTAGTTTATGGTTGCCATCAATTTGTATTTTAATTAATTTTTATAATGTTTTTATAATGTTGCATTGTTTTAGTGTTGTTAGCCGCCCTGAGCCCGGCTTCGACTGGGGAGGGCGGGATATAAATAAAATTTTTTATTATTATTATTATTATTATTATTATTATTATTATTATTATTATTATTTTGTATGATCCATAACCTGATCACCAGCACCTTCATGTCCATGTTCCTGCCCCTGGCTCATGTGTTCATTCCTTAACCTGGATTCCATGTCACAAGCTAGGCCCCAAACAAACAGCACCCTTCCCCCCTAGCCTTACAACAATGCAATGTGTAGTTATGTTTTACTGACCCCGATATGTAAGCCACTTTGCATTTATTTTTGGACTTGAAAAGCAGAGTATAAATTATTGAAAGAAAAATGAATGAACAGCAATCTGCTCTTGAAACTGAAGTTAATTCTGATTCTGACAGCAGTTTGAGATATATCATAAAGGGTGGGGTGTGGTCAAGCAACTGAAATAAGGGAGAGAATAAAACCTATACAGGACTGATGGAAGCCCATAGTGTGAGCCTGAGAAGATGTTTGGACCTTGCCCAAATGCACTTGGGCCCGGGACGTCAGTTTTTGCTATCTAAGGCCTGGAGTACAAGCAGTCCTCCTGTTTGTAAAGGATGCCATGTTTCTGTCGCTTTAAGGGAACATAACCACCAATTAAGCTTGAAAATGATTTAACTCAAAGAGCTCAGAAACACATTGATGTAGGCCTTATTATTTATAATGCAATAACTAAACTCAGTGTAATTTTTGAGAGAGAGCATTATTAAATAGCACACACGAATTATAATTCAGCGACATCTCCAGAGGTTCTGGGAGCTCCACTGGGAAATGGAAATCCACTAATGGAACTAATGGAGCTGAATGAACTAATATATTTGATAGAGAATTTGTTGCCACTTTCAATTAGTCTGCAGAGATCCCATTTTATCATTACAAAACAAAACTAAATTGATAAAGCAGTACTGAAGAACAAACAGGAATGAGATTTTAATTAACATTGTAACAAATGTGTTCATTTTTAATTTTAAAAAAGGTTCCTTGTGTCAAAAGCAGATCACAGTCGTTTCTTTAACCAAAAACAAAAGCAAATAAACAAATGAAACCCTGTAGCCCTTTGGGCCAGGGCACTCAAAAACTAGATCATTGCCAATTGTTATGAACCACTGCATTCGAGTCAATCCAAGGGAGCATCCATGCACAAACTAGTGTGCACAGGTACCCAATTTCTTCTTAAAACAAAGCTATACCCATATTGCCCTCCTCCTCTCTTGCTTCATGTCTTTGTAAACCTTTCTGTGTTGCAAAAGCAGTTTGAGGGGTCAGTGGAAATGTATTTCTCTACTCCCACGATTCCTCTTCTCCCACAGCTCCTATTAAAAGCTCTGAAGCTTTTAATCTCACCTCATATCTTGTGCAATCTCCAGCAGCAGAATTTGTGCTGAAACTACCTGTCAGTACATCCAGAGTTCTTCTTTCCCAACCATATACAGAGAGAAGGAATGAGCTTGGTGGGCCCAGGGCTGATCAGAACACAACCCTTAAGAAAGATCTGGTTCCAAGTCAAACTTGCAGCTTTTCACACTGAATTTAATGTACTATGCCTCTGTCTTACCAAGCCACACACAATCCTGTCTACTACATTACTATTAGAATAATTTATATACTGCCTTTCATTTCAAGAAGAAATACCAAGGTGGTTCACAAACAAATAAAAGCTCACAGCAGAATAACGAAAATAAAGCCAATTATGTATAAAGCTACAGCTGCCCATAATTAAAATCCATACTAAAACAGCTTCATTAAAACATTCATAATTAAAATATATAATAAACAAGCCCATTAAAAATAGACTAACAGTTAAAACCAGTTAAAATAACCACCAAAGCAGGAGATTCAAGTGAGAAGATCATGGAAATGCTTGTCTAAGCAAGTATGTCCTCAAGAGATGGTGGGATCCTAAAACTGATGGGATTTCCCAAATTTCAGCAGGGAGAGCATTCCACAATACTGGTGGAAAAGCCCGTCTCCATGTTACTACAAGCTGATAATTATTAGGTTGTGACAAAACTAAGCAAGTTCTGTCTGTTGATCTTAATGCCCTTACTAGGCAGTGGAGGGGAAGATGGCCTTTCAGGTGACCTGCTCCCAGGTTGTTGAGGACTTTGTATGAAAGTAACAGGATCTTAAGTTAGAAAACCATTAGTCAAGGTTGACAGAAGTCCTAGGCTGTGATAGCCAAAGGTTTGTTATATTGTATAAGATGGGATGTTATGTTTGGAAAACATGTGCAAAAACATCACACACACACACACACACAGAGAGAGAGAGAGAGAGAGAGAGAGAGAGGATCTTAAAACTGGCTTGGTAGTTAATAGGTTGTCAGTGCAGATTTCTTAGTGCTGGTGTGATGTGCATCCGATAAAGAGTACCACTCACTGCCTGGGCCATGGCATTCTATACTAACTGCAGCCTCTGGACCAACCATAGGGAAAGCCCCAAAGCATGTGCATGACAATATTCTAAATAAGAGGTCCCCAACACATATGTTGCAATGACCAAATGATCCTTGTCCAGGAAAAGTCACGGTTGATGAACCAGCTGAAGCTGGTTCTTCACCATAGGGGCCACCGAAGAATGTATTTCTTTTTCATAACACTATGAAAGTGAATCGGGTTGAAATGATAACATGGTAGGGGATGGCTGCCCATAAAGGATTCCTTCGTTGGGGCTTGCATTCTGATGTTGGGAAGGATGCCAAGAAACATCCTGAACTTCTCACTAGGGAAGGTGACAAGTGCCTTGCCAAAGGCTAAGCCAAGAAAGTCTCCCAAGGCAGTTAGAATCCCATCAAGATTCATCATATTAGACCCCCTTTGTCTTCTGAAGCGAACAGTGATGACATGGGAAACATGGTATAGGCCGTCAACAGCACAAAATAATTCCATTTTTTATTATCAGAGCCTTGCTGCTTTCACCACAGTGTTATCTTTTGGTTGGGGATTTCAAATACAAAATAAATAACAGCAACAGACTCTTTCATGTGCAGCCTATAAGATGACAACTGTCAAGTTTTCATCATACAGAACTTACTGCTCTTGTCTTTCTCAGTTTGCCATGTGCTGTCATGTTAGTTCTTTCGTTGTCTGTGTGTTCTTTAATGAAATTGTGAACGCAACTAAAGGGAAAATGTGTGGACCAAATCATGTTTACAGTGGTGTTCTGTACTGTCCTGTGACTAATGGGCTTCTTAATTGGCAGCATATATTAAGAAAATATTTCTGCCTTGCTGCAAGGATTCCTCACATTATAACAAATGAGATTCTTTGTTCCCAGCAAATCAGCTTGAGCAGTGAAGGAACATATCAAATGACATATCAAGGCTTAAGACCATGATTATTTCTCATGGGAAAACTCAGAATGCAACACTGTGCAACATTCACTGCCAGCTAGCCAACATTATCCTGAAGGACAGAGTGGGACGTTGTTATTATATCTGGCACTTTGCATTTCACCTTTAAATTTGACAATGAACTATAGAGGTTCTGAAATGCAGTGCAGGGCCCCCCAAATTGTATTCTTGCATTTTTCCATTAATCATATGTTGCATTGAAGCCTCTTCGCAGTGTCTCAAAAAAGGATGCCGCTTGAAAAAGGTGCATAGAATGGCAACCAAAATGTTCAGGGTCTATAGCTACTCCCATACAAAGAAAGTTTAACATGGGGGGAGGGTTAGAAAAAGGATGAGGAAGCTTATAAAAGATAAGTAACCTTATAAAAGTCTGCACTGTGTAGAGAAAGAGGAAAGAGAGTTTTTCTTCCTCTGTCATAATACTAAAATGCAGGGTCGTCTAATAAAACGGAATGGGGAGAGAATCTCAGGACAGGGAAAAGAAAGTAGGTCTTCACACTGAGCATAGTCAAAACTATGGAGTCCACTATGACGAGATGGGATGACAACCGCCTTCTTAGATGGCTTGGTGAAAGGGGTTAGGCAGATTCATGGAGAATAATGCTAAGAAACATAATGGCTATTTGCTGCCTCCAGAATCAGAGACAGCATGCCTCAAGAATACCAGCCGCTGGGGAACGTGAGCATGAGAAGCCTTCTGCGCTCATATCCTGCCTGGGGGTTTCTCACAGGCATGCAGTTGGCTTCTGCAGGAAACAAGATGCTGGACGAGGCAGGCCTTTGATCTGATTCAGCAGGAGGGCACTTCCTTTGTTGTCTCAAATTGTTGGGAGAAATTGGAGAAAAAACATAGTTGAAATGAAGTGATTCTCCCCCCCCCCCACCTTGTTAAAGGTATCTGCAGTAGATGGGACGAATACATAAGAATCAGAATTCAAAGCATTGCAATTCCTGAGATAAAAGAAGACTGGCATAAACCCAGGTCTAGGGGGAGGTTCCTTTCTCCCAGAAATGCTAGTTTTCCATATTGGGGTGAACATGTGTGTGTTCTTCTGTGTGAGCTGCACCAGCAGCCTGAGTCGGAAGCAATACTTTCTAGACAAAGTTTTTCCTCATCTGGTTTTTTGATGAGAAAAAGACCCAAACGGGCTATGAATGAAAGTCTAGAACATGGGCAGGCAAACTAAGGCCCGGAGGCTGGATCTGGCCCAATCGCCTTCTAAATCTGGCCCGCGGACGGTCCAGGAATCAGTGTGTTTTTATATGAGTAGAATGTGTCCTTTTATTTAAAATGCATCTCTGGGTTATTTGTGGGGCATTGGAATCTGTTCATATTTTTTCCCCAAAATATAGTCTGGCCCACAAGGTCTGAGGGACAGTGGACCGGCCCCCTGCTGAAAAAATTTGCTGACCCCTGGTCTAGAACAACCAAGGGCCAATTCAGGATGTCATTTTAAAACTGTGGAGGAGAACATTCATTCATTGAGGTGCCACTGAGTCATCACACCCATCTTGGCTGTGAGACCTGGAAGACCTGCTCCCTGCCTTGCTAGCCTCTTTCCACCTGGCCTGGGAGGGCAGGGTCCTGACTGACTCCAGCTACAAAAGCTGAGGCGGATGAAGAGGGCAGAGATGATCTTGGCTGCCTCTTAGTGCAGACCCAAGTCACCAAACCTTAGCTTCCACAGCCACTGACCACCATAAACCACCACTGGCAGCAACAGTAGCAGATATCTTCTATGCTTATGATGATATTTTATTCTCGTTAATTATGCTGTTTTAAATGTGCATTTTATGTCTGACTTTCTTTAGTAATATTTTCCTTTGAAATATTTAAGGCAATGTTCTGCTAATGTTTAGTTGACCTTTGTAATATTTTATTTTGAAATCTTTAAGATAATATTTTAGTTTTCTGTTGCTTATGTTGCTTTGAATAGATACTTTATATTTGACTTTCTTCTGCAATATTTCTTTCTGGGTTATTTTAGTTGAAGTTTTAATGTAGGTTGTAAACAGCTTTGATATTTTTTTCTTAAAAATATAAAGTGGTATAGAAATGAAGTATTGCTGTTGTTGTTATTGTTATTATTATTATTATTATTATTTATTATTATTAAACCCTGAGTTCAGCTGTGCTATGTTCTATAGATTTTCTGCTCTTGAAACGATCAAAACAACTGAACTATTTATGAACTTTTTTTCATATGGCTGCTGGCACTATTCAGATCAGCCAAGGGAGAAGAAGGACACTCCAGAAGTCTGGGGAGCTCAAAACAGAAAGAGAAAAAACAGAGAGAGAGAGCCTAGGGAGAACAGTATGCATGAAATGTTTGTCGAAATGGATGAGTAGAGGTGAATGCTACAATTCCACATACTGTTTCAAATAATCAGCCAAAATGGTCACTTTCAAATAGCAAGTTCAAGAATACAAAATTGTCACCTTCTGCACAAATGAGACCAAGGCACATTTTATGAACAAGCTATCACTTGGAAACAGTTCTTATTATCAAAGGAAATTCCTGATAAAATCCAAACCACCACGTTTGGTGTGGTTTTTTGGGATGGGGCGGCGAAATAGCATAGTTATGCCACATTTAGATGAATATGTACTTTAGGGAGCCACAAGGCTAACAAGAAAAGAGATGGCTTGATCTTGTGGTTGTTGGTTTTGGTAACATGATAAAATTGACTGTCATAGGAAATAATTTTGCTTTTCTGTGGTGGAAGACACAATGCCTTTGAATGAATGAATATATATATAACTCTATTCACAGGCAACAGTATAATATGAGGGGAAATTACTTGCTATGTAATGATATATTCAGTTGCTGTACACGTGGGAACCAATTAACTGTAATAAAGGTAAATCATTCAAATGTAAAATATGAATTGCAGAACAACACAGCAAAGGTTCAAAGATGTGTCAGGAACACCTTTTGTCTTCAAAGTATTTCTAAAAGCAAAAGGGGATGCATATTCATAAAACCCCAAACCGTCTAGTGCACGAAGCAGAGGTTTGGAAAAACAAACCGCCAACTTATTAGCTTTCATGAAGTGGTGCCAATGCTTAGATTGTGGGTAGGCATAAATTACAGGGAGAAACTAAGGGGAAAGATAAAGGATCAATATGTAGAACAAACATTTGCAAACTTATGCGTAACAGATACCTTATTTTTGGCTTCTTCACAAGTTCACACTGGAGATAGCTGCAAATAGTTAGAAACTGAAGGGAAAATCTTTACCATGCTTTATATTTTCTGTGTTGATCTGAGGTAGAGAGAGCTGATAATGAATCTTGCAGGGAGTAGAGATGTTCATGAAAGCAGACTTTATGCTAATGTAGATGAGAGTTTTTGTCCTGGTAGCTAAGCTGGTCTAAATTTACAGAGCCATAAATTCCTAAACATTACTTTGTGTGTTTAAGTGTTATGCTTAACCTCTCTTTCAGAAGATTACAACTAGCAGCATATTCTTAGTCCTGTGTTCATTGTAACTTCATTGATAGTGATTTCGCACACACACCCATACCTAAACAGAAGAAGCCTGGCAGTCCACCTCAGTGAAATTAGGTAGTTGGCCTAAAATGTTTCCATAACACTTTGAGGACAAATCTGAATGGTTCATATAATGATATCATTTCACAAGCCAAGATCTGCATAGATCTTTTGTCCACACAAAGAGCCCCTTTGTGACGAACTACAGTTAACCCAGGAAGCAACTAAATAACCATAGTTTCTCACTCCATACTGAGAAACTACAGCATCAGAGTAAGATGGGATCATTAATTTGAAATCATGGTTTAGGATTCTATATTTCTGGCTTGTTAAACAAGCAAGGAACTCTCTGTTTCCTGTAGCCAAAATAGGAAACTATGGTTACCAGCTTTGGAACAAGCCAGAAATATAGAATCCTAAACCATGAAGTGTGGAGCAAATGGGCTGTATAAGCAGGCAAAAGTCTAATTCATAGTATTAACCCAAAATATGAACTTTCAAACATGACCATTGCTGCTCAAGCTGTAAGCGTTTATATACATGTACACTACTTATTAAGCCCCTAAGATACAAGTGGAAAATTTACAGCCCAGAGCTGAAGTTACAACTTAATATTTAAATATTTACAAGGTGACCATACAATGGGTATAATACAAATCCAGAATTTATTCTCTAAATAAATACTACATCAATTTAATATTTGGGAATTTAGTATTATGGGAATTGTCCTGACTCTTCAGAGTGGATTCAGGGGAGATGTAGGAATGCTGGGAGAAGGGGCAGCCCTGTTGCACTTGTGCCGGCTTCCAATAGCAGAAACATGCTAGTTGAATCCAGCCCGGATAGTATAAATTATGGTAGCTGATAAACAAAAGACTGGATTTGTAATAGCTTTCTTTTCAACTGCCTACTGGGAAATAGCAATAAGGCAGCTCAACATGGGGGTTACCCGCCCCCCCCTTTTCTATTTCTATGCTTTTCAAAGGGCCAATGTACTAATTAGTCCTGATTAGTCTTGTACAACAAGATCTCTATTGTGCCCATTTTGAAGCCATTAATATTTAATTTGATTATAGGCAAATTTATTCATACATATCTCCCAGGGTAGTAAAATCTTTGATAAAAGAAAACAGAATTGGAAGAGAATGCCCAATTTCAACTAACACACACACACACACACACACACACACACAATTACTTTGACAGACTCTGGAAGCACAAGAAAGAATGACTGGTAATGATGAACCAAACTTGGTGGTGGGGAGGGGGGCATTTAATTGAAATCCCACATGGCATTTATGCCATTTCTTCGGCTGAAGTTCATTCAGATGTACCATGAGCTGAAAACCAATGAAGAAGTGTGATGACAGTACAAAACCTAGAGCATCATTTCAATATGCATTAGTTGGGGGCGGGGGAAGCAATTTTTAGTCACATAAATGTTACCATTATTTGCCTGGTGTTCAAAGTACAAAAGTGACCTTTCAGAGTAATTGGAGCTGCTTTAATATGTCTACTTGTACACCCTCCCAGCCAGTATTACAGTATTATAAGGCAAATAAAGAGAAGGAATAATAATGAAAATTAATTTTAATTTAGTTATGCTTACTTTAATATCTCAGGAAATAACCTGACGGGGGAGATGCATTTTGTTATAGCATATAAACTGTTGTGCATCTCTGTTTGGATCAGCTGGATATTTCAGTTCATGTATTCCAATGTATACTGATTGGTAGTTCTACTTTCCTGGCTGCTCAAGAAACACCTCTTAAAATATTTGTCAACACTCATATGAAAACAACATTGATATCAACAAACTGCAGCATGCCAAGAGAAGAACAAAGAAGGTTAGAAGACCATGTCTTGGAGAAATGGTTGAAGGGATTGGATATTATTAGCTTAGCAAAAAGACAAGTGAGAGGAAATCTTCAAATACTCTCATAGATGCTGGACCAAATGTGTTTTCTTTTGTTCTAGTGGGTAGGCCCCAAACCAAGCAGTGTAAAATTATAAAGTTTCTACTAAGAGGTTCCTGATGGTATGTACACATTCTTTAACAGACTGCCTTGGAAGATTGAGGAATTTCTCATGGTAAGTTTGTAAGCAACTATCAGGGCTGCTGTAGTATTGGAGCACCTACACAACGGCACTCACCCATGAACTTTGGAAACAGAGGACATATATAACAATATACACACAGGCATGCTGTATAAATATTATAATTTTTAAAATTAGATTCTATAAATTATGTCAAAATTGATTCCTCTTACTGTTGACGTAGGCGGATTCTCTTATTTCTGTACGAGCTTTTGTTGCTGAAAGTTCTCCTCAAGTTAAGACAATCATCCCCCAAGTTTTATTTCCTTAAAGTTATATCCCATCTTTCCTCCCAAAGGAGCCCTGGGTGTAATAAGCGACCAAGAAAAGTGAGTTTTCCCAGTGTATCTTTATGGTTTTGTAGTGACTTTTTTTAAAGGGTAAGGGAAGGCAGTATAGCAGAGTATATTGGAGTAGTGTGAAATAATTAATACATCAAACTGTCTAAATCATTAAGAGGTTATCCCTCTGGCTAATTAACAAATCTATTAACAGTTAGTGACTTGTCCATTAACAAGTTGATTTCCTTCCTACAGGAAGGAATTTCAGCTGGATTTCACACTCCAACTGCACTACTCCAGCAACTCTTTACCGATCTTGGCATTGATCTGCCAGTCAGCCATCTAAAGGACTTCATCCAACAAGAGTTCTTCATCTGTCATTCTTCCCAGTCATGCTTTTAGTGCACTGAACAAAGGCCCTGTCCCTGTTAAAGTATTACCACATTCCTCTCTCCTGCCAGTAGACTTAGCAGATAAAATAGGATGAATTTACAGGAAGAATAAATGTATGAAGTGCTTTGATTGATTAGATGTCTCCTGATACGTCTGGTCATTCTGAGGCTATGATGATCAGTAGTGAAAAGCACAAGAACCAGCATTAAAAAACTGTATTGAGTGTAGGCCTGCAGCGAGTTCTGAACCATATACTTTTAAAAAAACTTGGCTTGGCATACACATCATTCTAGAATGCCAAAATATTGGTACACATATCGCCCTGTAAAATGCATCCAGCTTCTGTTTCAATTGGAGAAGTGCTTAAGCACAAGTAAAATTAGCAGCAAATATACCAGCTCCTTCTGCAGAAACACATGCATGATGTACGAGCTTGAATATTTTTAGACAGCTAGTTCAGATCCGGCATTCTTTATATTACAAGCCAGCAGATCCACTTTTCAAGCCTAAATTGTTGCTGTTTAGAATTGCTTGCTCACAAGTAGGAAAGACCAGGCTGGACATGATTCTAGTTAAAGCCTTAGTGTCAGCTGGAGTCAACGAAAAAAAGAGTTTCCCCTCTCAAGGAAACCTTAATATTTACCCTAACCTATTTTGAAGATGATCTCAAAGCACATGGAACAGAAGAAGGTAACAATAACCACCAACCCAAACTAGGAAACAATCTTTCTTTGTTCCACTTTTCTTATATTCTAATTCATACACAACCTGCCACTAGAAGCTACATGGTGGCAATTCCACACAGGAAGCCATTTGAACAGATGTCTACTTACATGGCTTGGGTATTTTTACCCTGACATAACCACTTTGTGGAGGGGGGTGTTGGGCTGCCATGGTTGAAAAACTGCAGCTCAACCACATTAGGAACTGCTCATGTGGTGCTACCTCTTCCTTGGGGATACTTAGATGTACAAATACAGTGGTACCTCGAGTTACAGACACTTCAGGTTACAGACTCCGCTAACACAGAAACAGTACCTCAGGTTAAGAATTTTGCTTCAGGATGAGAACAGAAATCGTGCAGCAGCGTACGGTGGCAGCGGGAGGCCCCATTAGCTAAAGTGGTGCTTCAGGTTAAGAACAGTTTCAGTTTAAGAACGGACCTCCGGAACGAATTAAGTTCTTAACCCGAGGTACCACTGTAAGGCCTTTAGCACAAGACCACAAAATGGCTTATACTGAAACCACCGCTAAAATGGAGCTTTAAATTATCTGGAGGTGATAGGGATAGAACCTGGAACCTTGTACATGCAAAGCTTGTGCTCCATCATTACGTTATGACTCCTCCCACTAATTTACCATCACTGAAATTTTCCTTCTGCGGATGATGCATTAATGTTGCCTTTACAATCTGACAAACCCTAACAGCCATAAACTGCTATCACTGGCATGTTTCCGTTTTCCTTACATACATTAAACTACTGCAAGAAACAAGAATGTCATTATCTAACCCTCACACGCCGTATATTTGTAGATCTGCTATTCCTAAAATTTATTGCAGTATAAATTCCCATTTTCTTAACTAATGAGCCAAATCAAGCAATTTATTGACAGACGAGTAGTCCAAATGACTAATACCGTCTATTTTCTATTATTTTAGCTTCATTTCAACCTTATTTATCTTCATTTCACACACACAAAAAATCAATCCAAACATTTAATAAAAAAAGGAATTTTAGAAGCAGAGCAACTAAAACAAGCAGCAGGGAAAGAACTAATGATGGGACTACCTTATCCTGTAAAAACATATTGTGGGATACCAGCACTCTTCCCCTCCTGCAGTTTCCAACTACTGGTATTCAGAAACATACGGCCTCTGACTGTGGAGACAGAGTACAGCCGTTATAGCCAGTTGCCATTGATAGCCTTATCCTCCATGACTTTGACTCTTTTAAACCCCTCCAAGTGGGTGGCCATTACTGCCTCCCCAGGAGAGCAAGTTATACAGTTTAATTATGCACTGGTAAAGAAATACTTCATTTTCTCTGTCCTGAATCTTCCAACATTCAGCATCACTGAATGGCCACAAGTTCTGGCGCTATAAGAGAGGGAGAAAATCTTCTCTCTATCGACATTCTCCATGCCAGGCATAATTTCATACACTTCTATCATGTCTTCTCTTACTCAGATTTTCTCTAAACTATAAGACCCCAAATGATGTAACCTTTCTTCATAGGGGAGTTCTTCCATCCCCTTCATTATTTCGATTACCCCTTTCTGAACCTTTTCCAGCTCCTTTTCATTGGGATGTAACCAGAACTTTACACAATATTCCAAATGTGGTCACACCAGAGATTGGTATTACAGCATTATATCAGCACTTCAGTTTGGCTTTTTCCCCCACAGCCATTACACACTCGGTCAACATCTACTGTGAGCTATGCATTATGGTCTCACAGTCTTGCTGCTGGTCAGTCACTGCCAGCTCAGACTCCATGTGAAATGAAGAATTTGTTGTTGTTTAGTCATGTCCGACCCTTCGTGACCCCATGGACCAGAGCACGCCAGGCACTTCTGTCTTCCACTGCCTCCCGCAGTTTGGTCAAACTCATGCTGGTAGCTTCGAGAACACTATCCAACCATCTTGTCCTCTGTCGTCCCCTTCTCCTTGTGCCCTCCATCTTTCCCAACATCAGGGTCTTTTCCAGGGAGTCTTCTCTTCTCGTGAGGTGGCCAAAGTATTGGAGCCTCAGCTTCACGATCTGTCCTTCCAGTGAGTACTCAGGGCTGATTTCCTTAAGAATGGATAGGTTTGATCTTCTTGCAGTCCATGGGACTCTCAAGAGTCTCCTCCAGCACTATAATTCAAAAGCATCAATTCTTCAGTGATCGGCCTTCTTTATGGTCCAGCTCTCACTTCCATACATCACTACTGGGAAAACCATAGCTTTTACTATACGGACCTTTGTTGGCAAGGTGATGTCTCTGCTTTTTAAGATGCTGTCTAGGTTTGTCATTGCTTTTCTCCCAAGAAGCAAGTGTGTTTTAATTTCGTGGCTGCTCTCACCATCTGCAGTGATCATGGAGCCCAAGAAAGTAAAATCTCTCACTGCCTCCATTTCTTCCCCTTCTATTTGCCAGGAGGTGATGGGACCAGTAGCCATGATCTTCGGGGTTTTTTTATGTTGAGCTTCAGACCATATGAAATGAAGAATCCCCCCCATGCATTACTTTACACTTATTTACATGGAATTACTCTTGCCATTTTTACCCCCCCCCCCAATTCTTTTTTGTTTCAACCCTCTGGCGTGAATTCTCTGGTTCTGCCATCTTCAGTTACAGGGATATTTGTCCTGTATTGTCACCAGATACACAGGAAGAGGGAAAAGCATGCTATATGGTGAATAGCCCCATAGAAGGGAGAAAGCTGACAGGACTGGGGAGAGTTTGAATCTGGTCCTTCCACTGTTCTATAAAAAGCACTGATTATTAAGGTCTGCAATAGCAAGTGTAGACTTGATAGAATAGGTGATAAATACAGTAAACAAAATAGCAAGAAAGCTGAAGGAAGCAGGAGGAGAAAAAGGAGTGGATGGGAATAGATGCAACTGCATCAGAAGTAAAGAGGCTTGGGCAAAACAAGGAAGAAAAGCGGTTTCTGGGTATGAGAGGAAGGGAAAAATAGGAATGTAGCTCCAAGAGGGATCAGCCAGTAGCTTAGGTGTAGCAGAATTATAAATTTGCCAGGGCACACAGAATCTACCCAGAAAAGAAACTCACTGAACAGTCCATTATTTTAGCTGCTTGGCAAGGAAGTGGCTTTCTTCTCTCAGATATAAATCTCAAAACCATATAGTTAAACACACCTCTCAGTATCAAGGACCAAAACAGCAGCTATTAAGCATTTTCAGTTTTATTCTTAAAATTAATTTACCTCTGCAAACAAAAGCCCACTGAAGGCAGACAATCTATCAGTTTGCTATTTATTCTTAGGCTACTTTTAGACTGCACCTGTAAGACATACCATCAATCACATAATATAGAGAAGAACAACGCAAGTATTAAGATTACTGATCAAATGTGCACCACAAATCTACCAAGGCCAGCAGCGGTTTATCCCACACTGAAATGTTTCTTAAAGAGAAAGAAAGAAATATTTGAGGACAACAAAAAAGCACTAGTTCCCTACACAGCTCGTTTACAGCTTGAACTATTGAGGTGGAGTTGAGTAACAAGTGCTCCGTTGCTCTCAGAGGCACAGGCCAAACCTCCCATCCCAGGGACATCCAGACAATTGAGCTGGCTGTGGCTGATGGGGACCACACTCCAAAACTTCCAGAAGGGTCCAGGTGGTGGAAGGTTGGTACAGGAAAAGAGACTAATGCTTGGTGCACTGGGGGCAATATAGTTGTTTTCATCCAACACAAGTATATATATGGGGATATATATTTTATTTGGCATTGTTTAAGATGTAAAAAATTAGTGCCGCACATTTCTCATCCAGCTAGATTTCATTTCAGCTTCCAGGAATAATGGAACAAAACCCAGCGTGAAACTCTAGTAAAGAGTATTCTGACGATAAAACATGAAATCCTATTTGGAAATGAAAATACTGAAAGGCAAATGTTAACTCTTGCTACAGGACCAGGTTTGTCTACATGTGCATCAAGGGCCTCAAATTCTTCGTGATCTCAAGATTTTTGAGCGGGGGTTGGACCATATACAAAGACACTTTCATGATTACAATCTTTTACAAAAAAAAATGTTTTATCAACAACATTGCAGAAGTCATTGCTGATAAAATGGGGTCTAAACGCTTTTTGAATAGATCTCTTTCAGCTGCCATAAAAATGGAAAATGTTGGCTCCAGCCTGGAGGTTAGATGCAGTAACTAATGGTCTTGATTTGTAAGACTTAAGAGGTTTTCCTGGAATCTGCCAACAAGGGCTGAGAATACAGACTGTAATCCTCACCCTACCTATCTGGGAGGAAGCGCTATTGAAGACAATATTTTCTTGCTTCTGAGTAGACATGGCTAGGGCTGCACTGCTAGTTCACAAAAATTGTGTGGATTAGTAAACTGATGTATGCCAGCTAGCCCACATATTATCTACGTTAGTCACAGTGGTAGATATTTATTTGTATTATTATTGCATTATGATTTTAGGTTATGAATCCTTACATTTTTGCTATATGCTTGCTTGAGGCATAAATTCTGTCCGCTGCCTTCTTAAAATGTCTTACTTAATAAACTTTAGGTTTATTAAATAAATAAATAGATGCAATGAAGCTGTTTTACCCTTGCTTTGTGCAACAGTTTCCCCACTGCAACGCTGCAAAGCCATATAGTGAATATGGACTGCAGTGCTATCACTAGACCCGTTATGTGGTACTTAAAACAGTCAACTGCAATTTAACTGAAGAAGTTCCTGTACTGCTAAGGCTTGTGAAGGCAGAACCAAAATGTTTTGTCAGCCTTCAAGAATGACAACTTTGTCAGTACTAGTAGATTCCGTCTAAAACCTCTAATTACCCTTAACAACCTGTCCCATGCTGCATGTAGCTATCTTTGGAGAAACAGAAAAGTGCCCAAAGCAAACACTTAATAGGTCACTGTGTCAAATATTGTTAGCACCAGGTTCCCCAGGGACTTGGTCATCAATCTGAGTCTTAAGAACAGTGTGACAGTATTGCTTGTGTGCCGACATGAACAAGGGATCCTAGTGGACAGTTAACCACACCACAACAGCAGCAGCAGCAGCAGCAGTCTCAATTACCTCCTTTATGCTTTTTGCCAAGAATATCAATAAAGGCAGAAGAGGCTGGGGGAACTGCACCTTATCTAAGGAAAAAGATCCATTCTGAGGATGAAGTCACATTTTTTATTAAGGTGGGAGGAAAGATTCCACCCTTTCTGCATTGACACTAAGACCCTGTGACAAAACTAATGACAATGCAGAGAACACACTCCGATACTTTTGCAAACCATAGTTCATAAAGGAATGGCTATTTTGTACTGCACCACAAAGCAGGACCTTCCACATACCAACCCCAGCCCCCTGTTCAAATGATCGTAAGTTCTCCATTTTATGCAGGGCAGATATCAGACAGTCCAATCTACGCGTGTTTAATTGGAAGTAAGTTCCATTGTGTTCAGTGGGGCTGGTAAGTGCTTTTAGGATTTGCAGCTTCACTAATTAGGAACTGTACTGGATAAACAAATCAAAATAATTGAGTGCCATTGTGATGCTGCAATTAACACCACACACAGAGACACAAATTTTAAAAAAGGAAGCTGTGCTTTGCTGGGGAAGATTCCAGCAGACCCTTTTTACAAAACTCGAAACCACTGTATCCAAATGGCTTATTTGAAGAAGTCCCTTTTTAAGTACCACACTTTCAACTAAAGCTTCAAAAGAAAATATCTTAAGTGGTCTAAACACTGTATCCTTTGCCACAGTCCTTAAAACAGTAATTTATGCCCAGCTGAAGACAGAGACCATACTGGTCAATTCCTGTACTCCACTGTAACAAAGGAAAGATAACGCATAATTAATAGAGAGCACTTGTAGAGCATTTTCTTACTAGATGGCACATTTACTGAGAAGTACATAATTTCAGAATGACAGGTTTTTTGTCAAAGGGATTTTGTTGTTACAGGTTCAAATCTTTCTTCTATAAAATTATGTAACTGTTTAGAAACATTGTAATTACAATGTCAGAGAAAAGATTGAGAATGTATTTTGAACACATTCAGAAACAGTTTGAGAATACAAATTTCCCCCTCGCCCAGATGTGTCTCGTCCATTTCTTTTCTATTTAGGTTTCTTAAGTATCTGTCATCAACATTCGTTTTTCTACAAATAAATGACAAAACTTAGGAGGTGCTTTATTATATGTATGTACACACACACACACACACACACACACACACACATATACAGACTTACATACAAACACACACAATGTAAATTAATTATATGGAAAATATTTCTCAATAAAGTCCCTTAAACAATCTCAAATTGTTGCACAACTTGTTGTGTTGTGCAAAGCCACACCCTAGGCCTTGTACACCTATGGAAATCTCCTACAGCACTGTGTATATCCGCAGAAATACTTGTGGTAAATTCTTAAATGTAAAATATTTTTTCTTTGTATCCACATTAAAAAACCCATTCTGAAAATCACAAGATTTTGCTGCCATCTGTTACATACTGGGTATGCTGAATCAAAAATAAAGCTACACACATATTCACAAAGTGAAATGGCATGTATATATCTAAAAAAGAATAGTGTCAAGTTTCTGTTTCAGAACACATAGTCAATGTGCCAAATTTTTATCAAAATATTTGTGGGAAAAGTATAGTTGCATCCAAACATTTAAGGTGAAATTTGCATTTAACATCTTCAGAAACGTGTAAGACGTATGTGGGCATGACAGTTTTCACAGTGCCAGTGTGAGAGGAAAAAGGAGAAGAGGCAAATTACATCAGGAATAAAATGTGATTCCATAAGTTAAAATCACCACCACCATTAACATAACAATCTTATGTTATAATCCTATCATGGAAAGGTTTTTGACCCAGCAGAGGCTTCTGTGAACAGAAGGGGGTGGGTTATTTTTATTTTATTTTTGGCAACTTTTCCCTTTCCCCATGCTGTTCCAAAGGGTTGCCCAAAGTCTGGAGGGATTTTCCAGGAGGGCCCGTTTTCAAAGGGCTGCAAATCAAACCATTTGGGAAATTATACCTTCATCCCGTTTCTGTTCACAGAATCTTTTTCTGGATCAAAAGCCTTCTGCGATTGGAAGGACACACTTCCTTCCACAGCAGATTCAGGTTCTGAATCAGGTTCTGATTCAGGAGCTTAAAACTAATTACACTTGCTCCAACTTCCCCATATGGTCAGAAGTTACAGCGGTGCAGCACTTACCCAAATCTGATTGCCTTAAAAGGTGGTCACTTGGAGCTTTTAAAAATAAAAATAAAATAATAATCAATATTATAATAATAATTGATTTACAAATACTGTATACTGACTGAGGGTAGGTGGAGGCTTAAACACTTCAGTGAACAGCCAAATCCACTACCCATCAGATCTTCAGAGAGCGACATTCCTGCATCCCCGCATGCTGTTAGTTTACATAGCCCCCAAACATCAGTTCCCCCCACTCTAAAACTGCAAGCTGTTTCCTTTGGTTCCCCCCTTCTTTCTCTCTCTTTTGCGCTCTCCCTCTCACCATCTTTTAGGACCCTGTAGATATTTCCTAGCTATTCAAAAGCCTCCCTTGACCATTAGGAAGTTATCCACCAAGCAGAAGCTGTGCCTGGTAGTGTTGCCACTGATTATTAAACAACATTTGCCGTCTTTCTTGCCCCATTCACCTTCCCTGTCTAAGTCTCCAAACTTACAACACATGAACCCTCCAAACAGAACGCACCCAAAATGTCAGTAAAACTATAATACCAAGATGGGAGAAAATTGTTTTTTATTCAAAAGGCCCTTCATATAAACACAAACATTCTTAGTGCACTCTGATGTCTCATCTGTCTTTGTCTCCAACTTCCGTCCTTTTCTTGTCTGTGCTAACCTTAAGCTCTTATACAGCTAGACAGATTGTAGGCTTTGTCTCTGCTGCCTGGATTGAGCCCTCACGTTTAAATGGTTGTTCTGTTGCCCAGGACGCTGCCTGAAGAATCTCCCAGAGGAATTAATGGCTGGCAGCTACAGGAGCGTTATCATGTTTATGGCCCATAGCACAATCAATGAAAATCAATTGGCCGATAATTGCATTCCATCAAATTAAATTGTGGAGGAGTAGATCTCTCAAGGGACTGGAAATGAGATGTGGGGCCTTTCACCTTTAGGTCAGCCACTACAAACACAGCCCGAGTCAATAATGACTGAAAGTCATTACTGTTGTGTTAGTAAAAAAGACTAATGTTAAGCTTTGCTACAACACCACTTATTGTAGCACAGCCTCAGACTTTGCCCGGAAGACCCTGAGCAATGACTTGTGAATCTTCTAGCTCTGGTAGTATTGTTGCACTTTATCCAAAGGAAGAACAACCCACATCCCATCATCCATGCTAACTGTGTGCTCCCAAACAGCTCGTCATCACAACCTCCAGGAACAGCTTTGCACAGCTACTGCAATGTCATAGTCCTCGCTGGACTATGAAACAACCTTTACTTTTGTCTGTGCTGGGCTTAATCTTGAATCTTATACATGTGACCATTTTGCCATACATTCTATCATTCACAGAGCTCTTTGGGAGTAGTTTGCTCATTTAATCTATATGGCTCAGAGTCTGAAAAGTATGTGTGGGCGGTGGGTATCTTGAAAAGTGGCATTATGTTGGGCTGCTGTAAAAAGCTAAGGTTAAAGCAAAATCCAAGGACACAATGAGAGCCTGGACTAAATTCAACTACACCTGCTCTCACAGAGTTTTGTAGGCTTGCAGCTATCGCACAGGCATTAGGCAGAAGGAATTTGGCACCTTTAATTTCTTGTCTCAGTTAAATCAGGGGAAAATACAATATGCTAACATTCAGAGAAGCAAATAATTAAAATTCATCCGCTGAGACATTGTTTTATTCAGAAAGACGTAGGCTATGTTTTGGAGGACATTCCAATATATTCACCTTCCCAGAGGAAGCAAAAAACTTCATTAGTTCCTGGATTACAGAAAGTGTTACAGAAATAAATTCTTTTAGTGTGCGGTAAATCATCTCAAAGAATTAGATGACTTAAAATTGAATTCCCTGGTTGTAGTTTGAAAGTGCATTACAGATTCTTTTTTCTACTATATATTTGTTTCATACAGATTCCACCAGCATGTACACTGCAGGTTTATTCACCTGCATTTGGTGCAGGGCTGGTTTTACTGCAAAAAGCACATTTCTGTTGTTGTTTCGTCTCCTTTTGGGATGCTTATATGCACATTTACTGCTGGCTTATCCTCACAATTGTGTCTTTCATGCGAGAATATTGTGCAAGAGCCATATTCAGAATTGGGTGCAGACTTCATCATCTTAACAATTTCAGGGCTTTTGTTTTCAAAACAAGTTTCTAGTCCTGAATGCTGCAAAGTCAGTGGAAAGGATCTGCTTCTGCAGCCCAGCACTCCTCAAGAGATTTCTCAGACTTGCTTAAGTGACAAGAGCTCATAGGACTACAGAGGACCAAGCATGTTTTCAGGCATGGCAGAGCCCAGGGCCCTGGCAACAACTTTTTAGTGACATTTATAACTATTGCATGAATAAGAAATCATCAACCTTTACCACAAAATAAAATAAATTCCAATAAATAAATGGAATGAATATTATTAAGATGTAACCAAGAAAAAACAAAATAAACACTACATTTCCAGAGTTCCCTTTAACCCATGCAGTGACCAACTACATATTAATCCATAGTGTACAATGGTACCTCGGGTTAAGTACTTAATTCGTTCTGGAGGTCCATTCTTAACCTGAAACTGTTCTTAACCTGAAGCACCACTTTAGCTAATGAGGCCTCCCGCTGCCGCCGCATTGCCGGAGCACGATTTCTGTTCTCATCCTGAAGTAAAGTTCTTAACCCGAGGTACTATTTCTGGGTTAGCGGAGTCTGTAACCTGAAGCGTATGTAACCTGAAGCGTATGTAACCTGAAGCGTATGTAACCTGAAGCGTATGTAACCCGAGGTACCACTGTATTTGGACTATTCATTTAGACATTGTTATAAGGATGTATATTAAATATACTATGTATATTATATAGCATTTGCTGTATTAAAAAGCTCTTGTACACATTAGAAGCACAACTGAACATTTGCTTCATAAATATTAACTGAATTCTTCATTTTCTTTTTGCACTAGATACATGTAAGTATTTATTTACTAAAAGCCTTGTTCCTCAGCAGAATCACTACCAAAGTCATTTTTCAGAAAAGCACAAAGCACTTTGTCATGATTTTTAAACATACTTGTTATTGGCATAAACCAGTTTGATTTCAACTTGATTTATAATACAGGTTAGATTTCACTGTGAGCTATTCTATTGTGGCTCTTAAAAGCTCTTTCCATTCAAATACAATGTGGAGAGCAAAAGAAGTTACACATAAAAAGTAATGTGCCACTATAATTTTAAAAGATTCATCTCATTCACATTCCATTACCACTACCACCAAAAGATTTATAACATGACTAATATGGGGATTGATTAATTCATCAGCATCAGGGACATTGTGATCATAATCAATAACATAATTTTACTATTTAAATGGGATTTCAATTAAAGCACTTCTTTTCAAAGTAATTTTACTTTCTTATCATAAAAATCGCTATCTTGCCAACCAACCACATTAGCTCATTTGATTTCCATAAAGTATGTTTTAAAGAATACTGCCCTATCCAATCACAAAACAAGAAACCTCCTTCATGGATCAAGAAACTTCCAATACCATTCTTATTCCTTTCAATATGCCAACTTATTCCATTACTCAGAAGTGAGAACAAAAGGCAAACTAAGCAATTAACTCTTAGCTTATCTAGAAGTGAAAGCAATATAAGAAAACAAACAAAAGGAGCATGATTATTATCAGCAAGTTTGATTCCATTGAATTAGGGCTTATTCAAGACTATGGTCTGGTGCTTAATTTCATCCCGCCCATGTTGAGAGTATTAATCAAACTGGCTGACAGAGGAAGGGAAAGGGAATGTTAGCCGCTTTGAGACTCCTTCGGGTAGTGATAAAGTGGGATATCAAATCCAAACTCTTCTTGTTCTTCTTCTTCTGTGGGGTATTTTCAAAGGTCTACTCAGCCAGCAGGTGGCCCAGCTGAAGAGAAGAGCTACGAAGGTACAAATCTGCAAGCCCAACTGATAGCGAACGCAATCCACTCCACTCTTTCACCTTTGAAGGTACACATTAAGAAGGCCCAGGAGCTTTGAAGGCACAGATCCAGCCAGCCTGAATGACACTTTCACCTTTGAAGGCTGCCTAGCAGGTCCGACCCATGCTTTCAAAGATGGTCTTCTCAGGCCAAGACTGAAAATTTAACGGTGTGGATCAGGTTGGCTGTCATCTAACCCAATCCACACTTTCACATTTCTCTTTTAAAAACCCACCCCAACAACCACCCCTATAATAAGACAATTTTTGTTTTACTTTACCTGACATTTCACTCCCCCCGCCCCCCCACGCTTTGTGAGTCCATGATCCTGCTTTTGCGCCTCTTGCATTTCATAGCCTTTGACTCCACTATTTGCATTTTTTTGCCTCTCTAGCCATGTATAGCTGTCAACTAAAGATAAAATTCAATGCGCTTGCTGCAGTGGGCCCTAGTCCACAAAAGCTTACGACACAGTAAATCTGCTAGCCTCTAAAAGTGCCACGGTACTCTATTTTGTGTGTTTGCTGTTAACACCACTCTCCCAAAGGAATGGACTCTACAAAGTTTTGGTTTTTAGATCTGATGTCTTAAATGTTATAACTTGGAGACCTATTGTTGTGCACACAACCAAACTGTTCTCCAGCAGGGATCTCGATTTCTCTGGCGCAGGAAGCCCGAGTGTTAGCTACAGGAGTCAACATTTACGACGGCATTCTGGCGAGGCAGTGAGTCTCAGTAAGTTTGGCACTGAAGTCGGCTTCTTCAGAAAGAGATGACAGCAGATGGCCTCAAGGGAAGTTCAGAAGCATGACTCATTCCAGGCTGCCAAACAGGGTGCACACTGTTGACTCAAGGGGGAGAGCTGACAGGAAGCAGCCATGGCTAATTGTAGGTCTTCCATTTATACCTCCCCCAGCAGGTGTCACTACAATGGATTATAGATCCAAAAGTAAAGGGTGCAATTATAAAGAGGGGGAAATGAGAAATGTGTGTGTGAGAATGGGAGAAAGAAAGAAAAAATGACAACAAAATTCAGAAAGGAAAACGAGTATTTTTCCTACAAGGACAAACATGAGAATTCAGCATTATACCAACAACAGAAATCAGCTTATTAGAGAAATGCACATATTACACCAGATGCATAATATTAGCATTCTATTGTCTTTCTTAAAACTATTACAACTATTACATCTATAGGGGAAATGGCTCTAAGGTAGTAGTTAATAAGACACAAACACTAAAAATACTTTTTGTGATGCACTATACTATCACAAACAGAGTACAGAAGTATTAATCAATATCATATTGGATTTTTTTCAAGATTCTACAATGGAGGCATTCCTAATAATAATAGAAACAGTAGCCATAGTTAAGATTTCTTGTTACTTGCTCTTAAAATTTGGGGGGTGGGGGGGGGTGAGAAACAGTTTAACCAGAAAACAAATTTTCATTTTAAAAGGCAGTCTCTATACAATCTCTGCAGCTGTCCTGCCACCCAGCTATTCTGTAGGCATTCAGACACTTCACTATAATGTTCCAAAAATCAATAGCAATTTATTCTCTCTTTGGACCCCAAGCAACCAAAGTAAATAATACTGTCACCTCCAGTCTGCCTGCAGAACATGGTCACAAAACAGTCTTGCCACTATAATACAACCCTATATGGTTCTTTATCTATGCTGGCTCTGCTGATTGTATTGGTTTTCATAAGGGACAAATACTTCAGTAAACTAACACAAAGGGCTCAGGTTCTTATACCAAAAAAAAAAAAAAAAGGAGCTTGAGGCTAAATTAAGAGCAACATTTGGCCCCTCTCATTTCACCTATGTTGATTTTGTTAGGACAGAAATAGAATACATGTATAACCTCCTCAATAGTTTTTTTAAAAGAGCTTGCCTCTTTGAGTGAGAATATATGATGCCTATTTGGAAGCCTCCACTCACCTTTAAAACCTTGTCCTTCAAAAAGGTCAGCGGCTGAACTGTTATTTGTTGAACACCATCCATCATGGGCTTGGCACACCACCAAGTAAGTAAGTAAGTAAATAAAGCCCTCATTCCAAAAGGATCGCCAGCCTATGTTAAAGGAATGGCTGGTCAAAGGAAGCGCTGCAGAGGACTTCCATGGAAATTTTACTGGCCATTTTAGATTTTGCCTGCTTTGTATGCATTATTTCAGTGTTCCTCAGCTGGGATTGGGCACTGGATGAGCTATGCTGAAGCTTTTTTGGAAGTATTTGGGGCCTTGTGTGTGTCATGAGAAAAAGCATTACAGTTTGGGTAGGTGAGCAACCACTGGCAGCAGTCTCCTTCATTTCCCTTTTGCCTTTCTGTAAACAGACGTGTCTGTTGACGTGGTCTTAGGAAGTTTTGGAGGAAATTCCCTCCAATGATGGCTCTGTGGAAGGGTACTGCGTCCAGCAGCACTGTTGGTGTGTAGTGGCCCATGGAAGCGGTTGCTTTTACACCCACCCGACAATCCCCCCATCAGGATACTCTTTCCATCTGACTTTAAAAGGAGACGAGGCTCTTAGTCCTGATAACAGAACCTCCTCAATCAGAGGCAGTGTACCTGTGAATACCAGTCGATGGGGGAAACAAGCCTGGCTAGTTACCACTGGAAGGAGGAGAATGGGCTACATGGACTCTTGATCCAATCCTCAGAAATCTTATTCCGCAGATTTAGAATACATTTTTAAAGCAAATTTTGGATTAACCAAGCCTTTCTTGGCAATTTAAGGTAGAAGGATTTGTCTTTGTAGGTTGGGGGGTGGGGAAATAACATTACCCCAAGTTGTTCTGAAAGTGTTCACACAAAACATAAGCACAGGCCATGCACCTTGCATTCAACAGTCCACGATGCCGTTTCAGGAAGTGTATTATAGTACAGGGTACTAGCAGAATGTTCACTGTCATTTGCTCCCTACTCCCTGCAGTGTAAGTTATAGGTCGCAGAAGAGTGAAGGAAAAAAATCGCATCATGGGTAAGCACATAAGACATTTTACGACCTATTGATTTCTATCACATGCCACTCTATATTATACTTCCCTTTCTGAATGGTCACTGGTTGTTCTTCTAAATCAGAGATTCTCCATGTTGCCATCATGATGAAAAAGTATGCAAGAAAGATTCTCTTGACTACACGCAATGGACCGGGTCAACACATTACATTTATTTTTCTAGGGCTACACCTGTTTTGTGGTATTCGTGCAGGTACTCTTGTCAAAACTCTGAGCCTGGCTATAGTTCTTTGCTCGGCCCGTGACAAATCTGGATATGCTACTGGTTGAAAAGTTCATAAGAAACTCCATTGGTAACATTTGTGCTTTTCACACAAGTTTTAAAGAAATAAGTACAGTGGTACCTCGGGTTAAGTACTTAATTCGTTCCGGAGGTCCGTACTTAACCTAAAACTGTTCTTAACCTGAAGACCACTTTAGCTAATGGGGCCTCCTGCTGCCGCCGCGCTGCCAGAGCCCGATTTCTGTTCTTATCCTGAAGCAAAGTTCTTAACCTGAAGCACTATTTCTGGCTTAGTGGAGTGTGTAACCTGAAGCGTATGTAACCTGAAGTGTATGTAACCCGAGGTACCACTGTAGAGAGCTTAGGGACTTACAGCTCCACAAGAATCATTTACATTTAAGGCAGGGTTTTCCTTTGACAGGCAGTGGGGGGGGCAAAGGGTGCAAAAGGAGAGAGAAATTCAGACAAAAGGCATTTTGGGAGCTTATAACATATAAGCAATAACATTATGGAAATAGGAATAATAGGTGATATCTGAAAAAGTCATGCTCATGGCCATCAATTTCAATAGGTCTACCACCAGTCATTCAGTGGGTCTACTCTGAGGCTGTGTCCCTTTAAAGCACATCCTTTCCCTCAAAGAAGTCTGGGCACCATAGTGTACCCCTCATAGAATAACAATTCCCAGCAACCCTTAACAAACCTCAGTGCCCAGAATAAGATATAATCTATAATCTGTTCCTTATATTGGAACATAAGCGCAATGGAAATTCCCCCCCCCCTTTCCCCAGGCACACCCCATGCCATCCCCAAACGTGATTTGGAGGGTTGAGAGAACCCCAGAACAGATTGAGGGGGCTTTTGAGGGCTGAAGGAGAAGGGGATACACCTCTTAGCCTTAGTGCTCTGTTGAATACAACCCCATATCTATTTTGGCAGCTGTCCTTTTTTTGTTGTTCTTGGGATTTTTCTTCCATGGTTGTGTTTGTGTTTTTTCCTACTTACTCCCTAGATCTCAAACCCAGTGTACAAATGTCACAACCATCTATTGCTGCCACCAATCACACAATATCTCCTTTGTACCTTCCCCCAAATAATAATGATCACCATGAAAATAAAAAATCTGACAGCCAATTAAAGTTAATACACCCTCTTTAATACCCATCCAACCAAAGAGGCACCATGGATACCTGATTTAATGCAGTTTTCCTTTTAAAGACCGGGACGTAGTAACACCAGAATATACGGCAGACATTTATGAAACTTCTAGAACTATATGAAGGATTGTTTATTTCATTATCTAATGAAACAGTAAATAAAATGTTGTAAAAAGTAATGCACGCTGAAATCACAGACAGGAGAAGAGAAAACTTGCTTCAGATAAAAAGCCTGGGAGAGCATCATAAAATTAGCTATTGTAGGCATAATCGTATAATAAAAATCATGCAAGCGTATCTACTGGGCACATCAGGTAGGAACTATCAGGCACATCAGAAGGTTGCATATCAAACAGCCACTGCATTAGAGACCACTTTAAATTGCTCCCCATGGCAGCCGCTTCCAGGCAGCAAGCCATTTATATGTTGTGGCTCAACACACATGATCAAGGGATTTTCTATGTTGAAAAAGTAGTTAAAAAAAATCAGAAAGCAATGGCCAGTTCAGGTGCCTAGCCATTAGTTTCTGCCTTATGCTCAGAAAAAGGAAACAAGGTCAAGGCGGCTTACAAGTTGCAGAACTTCCTATAACTGGTGAGACTGAAGATATCTAAATTCTACACCTCCTTTCACAACTTCACTTCTTACTGTAATGAAAAACAAAGGAGAAACCTGAATGACTTGACATCTGTGAGCTCCTGTTTGTGAAAAGGGAACCCGAGTTAATAAAGGAGGAATCAAGGCCAAATGAAAACCCCAAATAAGGAGTCACAGCTTATTCTACAGATCAGACATATTACGTAATTGTATCCAACAATTGTATCCACACATTCAGATGTGAACACAGCCATTAACTGGTGACTCCCTTTTGTGTATAGTTCCTTCCCCCCCCCCCAAAAAAAAACTATTGGGTTTTTCTTTTGGTGACTAAAACAAGCACATCAAACAATATAGAACTTCATCTGAATAATACAGATGTGAAAACTTCATCTACTGTAAGATCTTACGCAGCTCGCGTTCCATTACTTACTACGCATTTCCCTTTAGACAATGTTATTTAATTTTCTTGATTTACCCTCATCATTTCTTGATGATGTTCCAATCAATTTTAAATTAATAGACTGCCTTCATTTCAAATAAGCCGACTACCCTTTAGTAACATGTTGTAAACACTACAAAAGACAGATTATGTTTGATGATGTATGCCAGCTCCTCCAATTTCAGCGTGTTGTATTTTGCTATTCAGAACTCAATCCAATTGTGCCTGGAATTGAGGGGGGGGGAGGGTAGCTTAATTCAGGCTCGAAATAGTTCCACAACTAACCAATCATTAGTATGTACCAAAGTCTGTAACTGTGTGAAAATTAATACCATCCATGTTATGGGGGTCAGAGTCAATTTAGTATTTGTGGAACAATACTAAAACAAAACATGTAAACCAGAGCTGGATTAACCATTAAGCAAAATAAGCATGTGCTTAGGGCATCAAGGGGAGGGGGCACCACAGAATTTTCCCATTGCCTGTTTAGTGCATCAATAAAAAATGTAAAAACGAGATTCAGTCATGCTAAACTTTATAAAATAATGGTAAAATACAATATTGAGTGTGCCTTTCCAAATGCAGACATTTGCTTTTGTATATTTTTAACATTAATGATCACAAATGACTTAGCTGAGTGTTCATTTTCTCAGCTGAAGCATATTAAAAATCCCAACAGAACAACTATGCAACAAGGCAGGCTGGATGCCTTATCTCTACCAAGTATAGAAGCAGATATGCTACGTAAGATTAGTTTTCAGGATCTGATCAAAGACTTTGCAATTAGAAGAAGTAAGAAAAAATTTCAAATATAAAGTGGATGTATACAAAAATAAACATTATTTTCCATCTTACTGTAGGTTTTGATTCACTTCCAGAAATAAAATTTTATTTTCTGGGTCATAATTGTTTATATTTTGAATTAGATATATAAGGGGGCACTAAAATATTTTAAGTGCTTTATGGCCTCTAATGTCTTAAAAAATCCAAAACATTTCCTTTCTATTTGGCCCAAAGGGTTCTTAGAATGGCTTACTAATCAATGATAACAGCAGTCTCTGCCCTCAGGCTTGCTACTTAAAAGAATGCACAAAAGGGGAAACGGGATGCTAAGGAAGAGGAAAAATGCAAATTTACTCTGCAATTCTTAAAGTAAAAAGTGTGCAATGGCATTGATATATAAAAAGTAACGGTAAGCATGCACTTTAATTTTGTCTTCTAGTAACTATTTCATCTTAAGCACTCTTGTGGTAAACACAAAGGATGATCAATATCCCTTCCAGATTGTCATAGGCCATACTTTACGCTGTAGTGTTTCTATCAACACTTGAACATAAATGCCCAATTGCTGGGATGATTGCTGACAGACTAACAGTTACAGGTTGTTCTCCTCTTGTACCAGTTACTATAAATATCAACACAATGGCATGGGGTTTTGTTTTTCAGTTTTAAAAAAATAGAGTAGTGAAGCTTAATAGGGGAGTTCGCTATTGGCGTAACACTTTCAGGCTGAAAGATACTCATCTCTACTATTTCTGATACATGATTTGCCAGTCCTTTGGAGACATTCAAGTATTGATGCATCCAAGTCACCTTTCTTCCCTTGTTAACAAGCAGCTGTTGTGTATGGAGTGTTTGGGGGTTTGTTGGTTTGTCTAATGCTTCCGATTTGTCAAGACCTGACGAACAGGATGGTTTTTACAGAGTGTACCATTTTCACTCCTTCAGGAGACTACAAGGCCACATGAAACCAGGCTAGTTATTAATTTTTAATGGCAACTTCCTTGGTTCACGACAGGAACATCTCTCTCTGTGTGTACTATTTGTACTGAAGAAAAAACTTTGTAAGGAAAGAAAGGAAAACAGCATTCATACGAGTAATTTTCCAAACTGTCAAGTAACCCTCTCCACACTGACTTCTCCGCCAAGAAACCCTGCACACTGAAGATGATCCAGGAGATGTTCTACAATGCGCAAGCCATGCCTGTTGTGTCTCACCATCCCTCAGCACAACATTCTCCTGCTCGTCAACGACATCCTCTTTTCTTTTTCACTGAGGAACTCTGGGGCTCCACAAAAGAAAGTTTGAAACCCACTTGCACCCATGACAAGGTTTAAGAGGATCAGTTGCCAGTCTATTGCTCAAAAGTTTCTCTTTTAGCTTTGGCATGGCTTGGTCACTCTCAGTAGATGGTAACTAACAGGCAGCCAATGACCCAGTCCACCTTTTCTGTTCAGACGGTCAACTCACCTACAGGGTAAAAGGCAGCTGGGGAAGTTATGGGAAGAGGATGCTTTGGGAATGTTATGGTAGTGCCTGAACACTGCACCAGTCTTAAACAAACTGAACAGACTCTTCTTCGCCAAACCGTTATTAGGCATTAAAAGTATAGGTCATCATAAAACATCCATATATAAAAAATTTAAAATATATACAAAGAAACAGCCATATAAAATATTTAATATCAAGGATTTTCATTGGAGTTTACTGAACAGACTATTCAGTTTTACCAATCTCAAGCTGAAATGTCAAAAATTGGGTGTTTCATGCCCTTCTAATGGATTCTGTCAGTATTCAGATACCAAATTCTATTTACTCCTAAAGCAAATGTTACTCAGCATATGACAAAAATGCCAAATTAATTGGATTAGGAATTCAGCTCTTCTGACTGCCCATACAGCAAAGATAAAGCTAATTCTGTCTGTAACAACGATCATATGATTTTACCGACATGGATGTTCCACATATTATGAATGACGTGTTAACAGTATTAATATTCACTAGAGAAGCAGCATATTGAGCAATGATTGAAACCATTCTCCTTATGTTCGTGTCCCAATACCAAATCTAAGGAGAGAGAGTTCTATAGTGCTTACAGCCCATTTCTAAACACTTTAAGAGCCGAATCCCATACATGTTGATTAAGCAGTACCTCCCAGCAAGCTCAATTGGGCTTGCTCCAAAGCAATCATGCAGAGAGCAGCTTCCTCATTTCAAGGGGGACCATCTGAAGCAAAGCCCCCAAAGGGCTAAAGTAGCCTCTACATGAGCAATGCAAAGTCATATACACTGGGGGCTTACTATGGCAGTGGCTGGGTATTTCTTTTTTTAGAAGCTTTGGGGGAGGGGGTTGCGTGTGTGTGTTTGAAAAAGAGAGACACACCATGGCAAATCTCCCTCCACCAAAATCATTTTTTAAATTTCCAGTTTCTATGCTGTTTTAGTAATTGTATTCAGAGGGACATTTTGTATTCCTTAACCCGAGGTACCACTGTAATTGTTTGTGAAATTAGTGGCTTGTCACAGCACTACTGCTGCAGAGGAGCAGTTTCAGTTTATTTCCAAGGTGGATGCAAAGGCAACTCAAAAAATCGGACTATTCTGGATATTGTTGGTGAAATCTTGAGCATGTTTAAAAGGTAAAGGTAAAGGTACCCCTGCCCGTACGGGCCAGTCTTGACAGACTCTAGGGTTGTGCGCCCATCTCACTCAAGAGGCCGGGGGCCAGCGCTGTCCGAAGACACTTCCGGGTCACGTGGCCAGTGTGACAAGCTGCATCTGGCGAGCCAGCGCAGCACACGGAAACGCCGTTTACCTTCCCGCTAGAAAGCGGTCCCTATTTATCTACTTGCACCCGGGGGTGCTTTCGAACTGCTAGGTTGGCAGGCGCTGGGACCGAGCAACGGGAGCGCACCCTGCCGCGGGGATTCGAACCGCCGACCTTTCGATCGGCAAGCCCTAGGCGCTGAGGCTTTTACCCACAGCGCCACCCGCGTCCCTTGAGCATGTTTACCCATGAATAAATCTTACTGAACACAGTGGAATTTACTTATGAGTAAGCATATGAGTTGTGTGTCCCTTTCATTATTTGTATTATTTGTAAAGCCAAAATGGTCACCCCCAATAATAATAATAATTCATTATTTATACCCCGCCCATCTGGCTGGGTTTCCCCAATCAATATGTCACCCCTGGTTTGGTGGTAGCAAATTGGAGGAGGCCATATTGCTGCCTGGTTTTAGGGGCTGCAGTTTGAAGCCCTCCACACACACACTTTTAAAAACTTTTATGCCACTTTTATGCCACTTTTCAAAACAAGGGTTCCTTCCCCCAAAAAAACCCCCACACAATCAATAGCATATAAAGGAATACAAAATGTCCCTCTGAATACAATTACTAAAACAGCATAGAAACTGGAAATTTAAAAAATGATTTTGGTGGAGGGAGATTTGCCATGGTGTGTCTCTCTTTTTCAAACACACACACGCAACCCCCTCCCCCAAAGCTTCTAAAAAAAGAAATACCCAGCCACTGCCATAGTAAGCCCACTTTAGCTAATGGGGCCTCCCGCTGCCGCCATGCTGCCACCTCACAATTTCTGTTCTCACCCTGAAGCAAAGTTCTTAAACTGAGGTACTATTTCTGGGTTAGCGGAGTCTGTAACCTGAAGCGTCTGTAACCTGAAGTGTCAGTAACCCAAGGTACCACTGTATTCCACAGAAAAGAAATGCACCTAAGCTGATTAAAATTAAAATGTGACCCAAGGAAAGAAGAAAGGGACATCCCTACAATGGGATTTAGTACATCTGGTATCATATTTACAGCAGCAACAACAAAAGCCATGCTAACACCAGCGGCCTTGATTGGGATTCGATCTGACTGTTTTGGTACAAAGCCCATCTCCAGTGCTTTCAAGTCAAACACTGACAACTGTCAATACTAGCTGATCTTGTCCACATCTGCCATCTGCAATGCAAGGCAGTATAATCTATATAAAGGAATGAGAAGGAATTGAAAATACTTTATAGCTGTTCAGCTTATGGGAATAAAAAAAGCATCTAAAATCAATGTCATTTCCCAAGTGCAGCCTATTATCAGAGCCCGTTAAAGTATGGTATTTACTCGAGCTCAGCTGAAATTTTTCAGAAGACGTTTTTCTGAAGGGAAAAAAAAATGGTAATTTTTGTTTTACTCACCCTCCCTGTCCCCGTAGAAAAAGGATTATCTCTACAAGTTCACCACCATTTTTTATAGTAACTGCCACTTCTGGCCCTCCCTAACACACACACACACACACACACACACACACACACACACTGCCCTCAGGACTACACTAGGCAGTGTGGCAAGTGCAAAATTGTGGATAGTCTGCCAACACGGCTGTTCCTGCCACTTGCACCAGCAGCAACACAAGAAAACGGTTAGGGAAAGAAGTTGTGCTACTCTCACAGCTAACAGTGAGTCCCACCCCAGAGAATCCAACGGAAGAGCTCACTTTGCCTTGGAGAAGTTCAATGAAAGGTTTTCCTCAGTCTCTCGGCCCACAAGTAGGATGCATAATCTGAAGAGGTAGGTCATTTGGGCATAGGTTTCATAGGTGTTAAACTTTTTAAGGATTAAAAAGTGCATAAAACCACATTAATACAGGGCACTTGAATGGAAATAAAAATAAAATGGCAACCTTTTTGCAATGACTGTCGGAGCAAAGCCATAGGATGAAAAATAATGATTTCTGGTTTACAATACTGTATGGGCATTTTCATCTGCTATTGTTTGAACAAGTGGTTCTCTAAGCAGACAAGCAACTGGGCATTCAACAAAAAGCCACAGTGGAAACATTTAAGTTCTGTAAATCTGTCATGCTCAAGTGGTTGCTAGTTTTCAGTACAACTGTACTTGACACTCTTTACCTGAAGCTTCAGAGATTAAAATAAAAGCACCACAGCAGCAACATTCAAAAAAGGTGGCTTTACACATATATTGTCTTTTTTATTTATTGCATTGTTCTCCTCTGACCACCTTAGAAATATATTACGGCGCTGTCTCTCAAGGTGCCATCGTTACAGCTCAGGCATTCGTTTTAATGGGCTGAGAGAGTGGGTGCTTTGAGGATCAAACTGCCATGGCTTCTATTATCAGATGTCTTCCTGCCATTCACTAGCTGTGCAAGATGTGATCGGGCCCGGTTTCAAAGACTCGCTCCACTGATTATAGACAGTCTTACGTTTCTGAGAGTTGTAGTTCTGGCAGAGAAAATCCAAGGTTGAATCCCTGCTGACAACTGTCATGCCTGCCTGTCACCCCCAGGCAGTGCGCAAAACATTCTGGGTGTGAATTTGGGCTGCTCTCCTCTTCTAGGCTGAAACATGTGCAGAAACCCGACTGAAACATTTTGCAGGGGATTGTCTATTTTTACAAAGAATGTTATTTCACAGTTGTATCCTGCTTCGAGTCCCAGGATAAGTGGATTTAAAAAATAAATAAAATAAAACTAAAATGCATTTTAGAAGTTCCAAGTAACAACACAGGATTAATCTCCATATATGGAGATACAAGTCACTCCCTTGAAAAACAGTACACAGATTACACTTACAGCTTATTTACATCCTTATTACATTTAAATCTTAGTTTAGTTATAGAAGGAGCCTGGGTAACTAAGACTAAAGTCCCTCCAATCCAAGTCCCCATTTCAAACAAACAAGCAAATAATAAAATAAAATAAAAAATTATTTATACCCCGCCCATCTGGCTGGGTTTCCCAATCATGTGCAGATGTCTCTGGGAAGTTCACAGGACAATAGTCCTCCGTTGTTTGTTCCTGGTGTCTGATATTGACACATACTGATTCTTATGGTGGCTCCATTTAGCCATCATGGCTAATGACTACTGCTGGTTGGTAGGAGGGGGGTGTAATTGTGAGGATGTCAGTTTGCACAACATTTGTACCTTCCAGACGACTTTCTGGCAGTGTCCCTTGAGAATACAGAACTTGGCATCTTTAATCTTGACAGTACAGATTCATTTGTGTGCATGTTTCGAAAGACTACAAAATGGCATAGAAATTGTAGGATTGTTGACATCAGGTGGCTAGATTAGCTGAACTTCCAGCTCTACATTCCTGTGTTTCTTCACCATAATAACTGAAGCTTTTCCCAGGCTTTTTTAAGGAAAGGTCAGAGGGGTTTACGTCGTCCTCACACTTTGTTACTAGTTATGTTCAGCATCCTATTATACAGTTGCTGAGAATTCTCTGATTCGATTTACAAAGTAAAACGTCAAACTGGCACATTAGTTCATGTGTGCGTTTTACTCTTAATGGGAGAACAACCAACATTCCCAGCTAGTCTGCTTGGGAGCCCCGTTTGGCCAGAGTTCTGCCTTAAAAAATGAAAGGTGCTATTCAGGTAAAATAATAACAAAAGGAGTATCCTACACACTCTGCAGTTTTACTTGCAAGTAAAAGCATCAACCAGCATGTTTTGGAGGAGATGGAAACCAGGCAGTGCTATTTAATGAGCACATTTATTATAATAGGCGCACTTAGCTTAAGAAAATCGATGTTGCGGGAAAAAATCCCACTGCTTCAAAAACCACCAAGAACACCCCCCCCCCAAACCCATAGGTACTTGATATAATTGCAACAAAGCTCAAAGTACCTTAATTTTACAGTAATGATATATAGCAATGCAATATGTGTAAGTTTCACTCAAAGTGAAACAAAGACAGCCAATATTGCTAGCTCTTGTCTTTCCCCACTTCTGTTTCATCTGTGCAAATGACAGAGTAAATTAAGCCTCTCTGTTTAGAATGTGCTTTATCTTCCAAAGGTTGATCATTATATTGCTTTTCAGAAATTTAAGATTTAAAAAACTGTATTCATGTTAAATCAGCTTTCTAATCTGTGCCACACAATCTCATATTGCACTGGTTTATAACCAGTTCTTAGCCTAGTTCAGGTGAGCTGATGAAATAAACAGCTCCAAAAAAACCCTGCATTTGCAGAATGAAGTAAGATCTAACAATGCAACCTTAATATAAATGTTGACAAATGCTGACACAAGTTGTCAAGAACCATTTCAATGACTGACAATGCAAATAACCATGGCTATCTAAGTCCCGTGCAGCACTTCACTTTTATTAAGAATAGCAATGCACAGATATGGCATCGCGGTGGGGAGGGGAACAGATCCCCCTGATAGCCAACAAGAAGAGAAGAAAAGAAGTGAAGGCTGATACCGACATATATTGAGGGAGGGCCATAGAAGATACCTATGTATACCTACAGATGGTACAGTTAAGGAAGGAGAATGTAGACCTGGAGGAGGTCCATCCACTCCAGGTTCCCTTGCTCTTGCCTCCCAGCAGAAATGGGTGAAATGACAACAGCTGATTAGAGAAGGGTTTTTCATGGGTATCTGGACGGCAGAGAGAAGGGGTAATTCAGGCGTGCTGGCTCTGCCCGATATTATTTAAGAAGCTTTCCCCTTCCCACATAATCTTTTATTTTCGCAGTGCTTCGTTCAAGAGAACAGTATCACTGTGAACCTTGCCAACTCCTCAAAAGGGCTGGGGACGATTTTTTTTCACTCATCTAAACTGGTCTACTTGCATATACAGTGGTACCTTGGTTCTCAAATGCCTTGGTCCTCAAACAACTTGGAACCCAAACACTGCAAACCCGGGAGTAAGTGTTCCGGTTTGCGAACTTTTTTCGGAAGCCGAATGTGCTCCATTTTGAGTGTTCTGCTACCGACTTGAGTGTCACACTTCTGCTTTGAGTGTTACACTGAGGTCTGTTATTGTTATTTATTTTGCGTTTTTGCTTTTGTGGCTCTTTTCGTTTTGTTTTTGTGACTGTGTGGAACCCTGTTCAGCTACTGATTGATTGATTGATTGATTGATTGTGTGACTGCAGTACACTGTTTACTGCTTTCATTTTATGGATCAGTGGTCTCATTAGATAGTAAAATTCATGTTAAATTGCTGTTTTAGGGCTTGTTTTTAAAAGTCTGGAACAGATTAATCCATTTTGCATGACTTTCTATGGGAATGTGCGCCTTGGTTTTGGAACAGACTTCCAGAATGGATTAAGTTTGAGAACCAAGGTACCACTGTATGTTTTTACCTTCCCAGCAGCATTCCCCGGCAGATACAGCAGCCATCTTGAAACAGTGGCAGGTACAAATCAAATCAAAGCTCCATAAAACACAGTGCCTTGTGAAAATTCCAGAAGAGTCGGTCAAGGGTGAGGAATTCTTTACTTCTGCAGAATGGGGTCTCTTTGAGATAGCACCCCTAAGAACAGGGGTGCAAGCTTGAATAATATATTGGGGGGCAAGTGAGCCCTAACCTTCATAATCAATCACATGATGTGGTGCACAGACACCATTTGAATGGCAATGCCCATCAACTTGGGGGGGGGGGCTGGCTCCCTTAAATATTTTATTGGGGGGGGGGCAAAGACCCCTTGGCCCTAGGAGTTGGCTCCTATACCTAAAAGTCTTGGTGGATTTTAACAAACCAAATGCTAAACTCAATGAAACAGATGCTTTATCCCAATTTCAGTTATTGCATTTTTAGTATTAGATTTATCAAACAGAAAATTAAAAACCTATGGCATAAAGGAAAAAAAATAGTGACACATTTGGAAGGCAAAAGAAAATTCTACCACACCTTTGTGCACAATGTGCACAATATGGGCAAAATCCACCAGAAGAATGCTCGGTTGACAATCTGCACCTTTCTTACGCAGGTAAACTTTCACAGAATAGGTATGCTCTTGGAAAGAATAATGCAAAGTTCTTAAACGCCTCTGCAAACTTCAAATGCTTAATTGAAGTCAAGCAGCCAAAGGCCTATGAAGATTTGGCTTTAAATGCTAAAGCACTGCCGCACTAGGTCTTTAAATTTGTGTGTGATGCTTACCTGTATGGATACAAACATGAGTGAGCAGCAGGGAGTCTGCTATTATAAGAAAGGAGGGCATAAAACATAAGCATCACAAAATCAAGAGGCAAATGAAGGCGCTCGACTCTTCCTTTAATAGAACTAGAGAAAACAGATTGTGTTCATCTTGCTTGGGGCCAACAACCACATTGTGTGGAATTCAGCCAGTCTCTATCACAAGGCTCACTTAGGAGGTTTGCTATGTTAAGGAATGAAGCAGATGGAATATTTTCTTCCAACAAGATAATTCTGGAGAAAACTGTTAGAAGTACTGGGGAAAAGTTTTTAGCTTAATCTGCTATTTCAGGAGATTAAAGCAGGGGGGGAGGGGGTAGCAAAAGAGAGATAGAAGAGCCAAATAAAAACAATTTTGCCGAAACAGAAATATTCTAATGGAAAACAAACATTTGAAGTGCTTGCTGCCAGCATTGTAAACTCTAGCTGAAATAAATGCAGCTCCTGCATTTTGCTCGGTACCTGAATCTACATAAGGAGGTCCACAGGTTTTCACACAGGGACAAATCAAGACTAATAGAGGCCCTAAATCAGGCATTGGCAAACCCGGCCCTTCAGATGTTTTGGGACCAGAACTCCCATCATCCCTAGCTAACAGGACCAGTGGTCAGGGATGATGGGAATTGTAGTCCCAAAACACCTGGAGGGCCGAGTTTGCCTATGCCTGCCCTAAAGCACTGAAAAGTTATCCTGCCTTCCAATATTTAATGCAAAATAAAAACAAAATTAAAATTTATTTTTTTTGAAATGACACAAAACTTACATGTATGCTGAAATGTACATGCATGTTTGTTTGTCATGTGTTTGTTTGAGAAATCCTAAACACAAAATCAATTGCATAATAATAATTGACAAAATGAAGTAAAAGATAAAATAATAAAAAGGAGTGTGGGAACAAACAAACACTGAGCAAGTATAAAAATATATATAGTGGTACCTCGGGTTACAGACGCTTCATGTTACAGACGCTTCAGGTTACAGACTCCGCTAACCCAGAAATAGTACCTCAGGTTAAGAACTTTACCTCAGGATGATAACAGAAATCGTGTGGCGGGAGGCCCCATTAGTCGTACCTCAGGTTAAGAACAGTTTCAAGTTAAGAATGGACCTCCAGAATGAATTAAGGTCTTAACCCGAGGTACCACTGTACAGTAATCTTCAGGGATCCTATTGGATATAGACATAGGTCATAAAATCAAAATAAAATTATCTGTTCTACAATGACCTTTGAGTACTTTTAATTTAAATGTTAACATTTCTCAACAATGTGATATACCTTACCGTTCTGTACCAACAGCTCAATTAAGCTCGAGCCATATCCCAAATCTTACAATTGTGTGTTGTGCAATGGCCATTAAATGCCCAATTACCTCCCTAACGCAGGATCTAAAAAGTACCTGTGCACATGCCTACAATGGACCTCAGGTTTCCCTAACTTAAGGTTGGTGGGGAATATTAATTGCTCAAGGGGAGGGAGCAACAACACACAGCCCAAAGATATCCCATCAAGCACTGCCCACTAGTGTAGATGAGAAACACTGGGATACGATTGCAAAGACATAAAATTGAGAGTGCTCATGTGTGATGATAATAATAATAATAATAATAATAATAATAATAATAATAATAATAATAAATAATTTTATTTATATCCCGCCCTCCCCAGCCGAAGCCGGGCTCAGGGCGGCTAACAACAATAAAAGTGACCCATGAACAAACAAATGCCCACACGTGTGTAGATGGATATAATCATGCAATAATTGTTCATCTTTTTAGAGAAACTGGTAAAAAATTGTCAACATCAAGGAGAAGGACAGTAAAAAAACAGTCATGTGAATAAGCTCCAAATCAGGATTTTCAGAAAATTCCATTCCTAGCAGCAGCTCATCTCCTGAAGAACACAGAGAGACAAGAATGTCTACAACCTGTTCTGTGACAAATCTATCTCACATCTGTGCCCTATTCAAGGTGCTACTGTTAACCTTTAAAGCTCCGCGGTCTTGAGACAACATGCTTTATGGCCTGTCTTTCACTTTACAAACCCCTCACACCAGTTGCACTCATCAAATCAACTCTGTTCCATATTACCTCACTACATGAAATCATCAACAACTAAGGGAAGAGTTTTTACAATCGCTCTGAGGATCCTGAATGACCTCAGAGTGTGATCAAATATTGTTTGTCCTTGATGGCATTCTGGAGGAGCTACAAAACTCATCTATTCCATCTAACCCTGGGGAGCTGGATATGATAACCGTGCGATATAGTTTTCATTTGCCAACTGTGGAGTTGTGTGTGTTGTGGTTCAAATGGAATTATTATTGTATTTTTATATTCTATGTGTTTTAAGTACTGGGTCTGGATTTCTTTTTCTTTTTTTATTCTAACCCATTTTTGGTTCAGGAAAACTGATATGTCATGATTTAATATAAAAAGAGAGAGACTGGGATTATGTCTGCACAGGGGGAAACTTGGACTTTTTGACTACATTTTGCGCCTGTGTAGAAGACTGGAATTCTAAATATAAATAATAGCACTTATTTGGAATTCAGCTCATCTGATAATGAAACATCCAGAGTAAATATTTCATAATGACCGAACAGTTCTGTTCTTTAATGCTAGGTTAACACAAACAACATCAGTTGATCTGATGTTCATGTCACAAGGCTTTAGTTAGAATAGCATATCAAAAATTCCAGAATGAACAGCAAGGAGAGGATCAAGTTGAGAGCTAGTTGAAGAGCATGAGCAGCTGGTTGAAAGTAGTGCAAATCTCTAGTTAGTCACCAACTCACTAGTTAGCCTTAGGCAAGGGCAAGGCACCAGATCTCAACCTCAGCACCATTCTGCAATCCTATGCACGTGTAATTGGAGAAAAACCCCACTGACCACTGTGGGACTTACTGTGCTGCTTCAAAAAACAAACAACAACTTAGTGAAACCAGCAACATCGCTTAAAAAAACCTCACTCTGGGGATCAGACGGGGGGGGGGGATGACAAAAGGAAAGGCACTGAGCAGAGTTCCAGAACCAAGGCAACAACGCAAATGTATATATGCCAGTCTCATCTTAAAAAGTGGTGGGAAAACCTCCCCAGAAGATTCTAACATTAAATGCTGATTATCAGTATGACAGAATGGTAAAAGGATGAATTAATAGCACATAACTGAAGAGGGTCAACATAGGTGAAAAGGCCTTAAGAGAGCTTGATAAAGAAGTATACTTGAACAGGCAAAAGAGAAAGAAGCAGGGGGGGGAAAGCCTACTAAAATTCACATTATGTAAATACTAATCAGTTTTGTCCTGCTGTCATTTCTTTTTTCATTGAGGGGAGAAAAAAAAGAAAGAAAGAAACAACCTGAAAGGATTAGATCAATGAAAATCAGATTTTTAACATTAAGTTTCAGTAATCTGGTTACGAAGCTTTTAGTGATATTGTAATTATTCTGAAGTCTCGAACAGATGTTTCTACTGAATGTATTCCACAGAGGATACCAGATCAGCAAAGGCAAGAAACGCAAACCTTATGTGTGCCCAAAATTATTTCAGTTTATTAGAAAATTAAGACTGAAAAAGGAACCCAGCCGGGCAGTACAAACATAAAGCTGATGATCAGGAGCAGCATGTAGGATATAAACACACAGTCCCCAAATATCTTAACCAGCTTCTGCAGTCAGAAGGAATCCTGGAGAGAGGCCAGTGTCCATGTACGTCTGAACCATGGTTATGGGCAGCAGAGAAACCACACTTTTAGTTATTTATTGCATTTATGTACCATCTTTTCCTCCACAGAAGTCAGGGTGGTGTATGTGGTTCTCCCCTTCCCATTAAATCCTCACAACAACCCCGTGAGGTAGGGTTAGGCTGAAGAAGAAGAAGAAGAAGAAGAAGAAGAAGAAGAAGAAGAAGAAGAAGAAGAAGAAGAAGAAGCAGCAGCAGCAGCAGCAGCAGCAGCAGCGTTTGGATTTGATATCCTGCTTTATCACTACCCTAGGGAGTCTCAAAGCAGCTAACATTCTCCTTTCCCTTCCTCCCCCACAACAAACACTCTGTGAGGTGAGTGGGGCTGAGAGACTTCAAAGAAGTGTGACTGGCCCAAGGTCACCCAGCAGCTGCATGTGGAGGAGCGGAGACACGAACCCGGTTCCCCAGATTATGAGTCTATCGCTCTTAACCACTACACCACACTGGCTGAGAGGTACTGACTGCTCCAAGGTCACCCAGAGAGCTTCATGGCTGACTGGAGATTCAAATCCTGGATGCCCAGGTCATCTCTCTCTACCCTATAGAGGGAGATGGAGGGGTTGGGAGAAGGCCCATGCAAGCCTGTAGCTTGCTTCCAAACTCGTAACTTTTCCTCTTATGCAAACACAGAAAATAAGGTGTCCACACATGAGACTCTTCACTAGATTTGGTGCGCACAGTCCCAAAGCTGAGGCCTGCATGCATGCATGCATTATGTTCCTTACTGGCAGGGCTTTTTTTCAGCCGGAACTCACAGGAATTTCGTTTCGGCACCTCTCAGGTGGACACCATTGCCATTAAAAGAGAACAAGGGAGGCATTTGTGATGAGTTCTGGAATCTTTTTTAATAGAAAAATAGCACTGCTTGCTGGTTTGGAACACTTAAAAAGGTAAAGGTACCCCTGCCCGTACGGGCCAGTCTTGACAGACTCTAGGGTTGTGCGCCCATCTCACTCAAGAGGCTGGGGGCCAGCGCTATCCGGAGACACTTCCGGGTCACGTGGCCAGCGTGACAAAGCTGCTCTGGCGAGCTAGAGCCGCACACGGAAACACTGTTTACCTTCCCGCTAGTAAGCGGTCCCTATTTATCTACTTGCACCCGGGGGTGCTTTCGAACTGCTAGGTTGGCAGGCGCTGGGACCGAGCAACGGGAGCGCACCCCGCCGCGGGGATTCGAACCGCCGACCTTTCGATCGGCAAGCCCTAGGCGCTGAGGCTTTTACCCACAGCGCCACCCGCGTCCCTTAACACTTAATGCCCTGCAAAAGTCAGTCTTGGTAGTGCGCTGCATCTGTTTCAGACGAACAAGACTGATACAACCTCCTCAGCCTCTCTCTCCTTCTGACTGAAAAGCAGCATATAAGATTCTGCAGTTTAGTACACACTGTACTTGCCATAGCATTTTCAGAATGCAAGCAACGGATCAATTAGGCTGAATCACTTTCTTCCATGCAACGGCACACAAAATGCTTTGCATTTAATCATCAAAGGACTCTCCACACACAAAAATGTGTAAGGCAGAGGTTTATCACATGGGGCATGGCTGTGCTTCAGTGTCAGTCTTCTAGGCAAACTAAGTAGTTCTCAAACTGTGGTCTGTGAGATCCATTCTGGTGGTCTATGGAAAGGTCACAGAACAGTCAATATATATACTTGGTGCTGCACCTTCTGATGATGACAGAAATTGTGGCCATTTTTACCAGGGCTGGATTACTGAATAGGTTAAAAGGGCCCCAACCCAGGGCACATGATTTTCATCACAAGGCACTGGTGATGTTTATGATTTTTTGTCCCTTAAAATACACCAGTTAAAGGGGCTCTTCTCAGTGGCATGGTTTACACACCACAATTTTCATGATATGGTATTGTTTTTGACAGTGGTGATGCTTTTTGTTGTTGCTTTCCCATATTTAAGCCAGAAACAAAGCCTGTGTGTTATCTATTCTAAACTGGTATCAACCACCCTGCTACATTGCATATGTAGTTTAACTTGATTAATTTTATCAGCTGTGCAAGTGGAGTTTTAACATGATACATTTTATCAGCTAGCCTGTGCTTATGGTTCACAATGGAATCAATTCAGCAAAACTATATGTATTGCTTTTATTAGTCATAGTTTTGTCTACTGTGAGCTCATTTGAGTTTAATTTGGTAGAGTTTCCATATCATGGGATGATATTTTTCTACCAGCGCTTGTGTCTGCAAAGTTCTGGGCACTTACCATGTAATCCTATTCTTCTGAGTAAACATCTAGGTCTCTTGACACCCAGGGAGACTTGCTCTTGGTTATGTGTGTATAAGATTGCAGGGTTCAGTCTTCAAATAACTGATATTCCTTAGTATCCTTAAGTGTGTATAGTCTACTTTCTGTAGTGCAAAAGCCAAGTAGTATCCATGAAGAGAGGTTTTGGATTATTCTCCTGGGTAGTATAAAAGCTATACAGTATTCAGTTGTGAACATGTGCCACTTAATTTTCATAGCAACCAATTAGTATGCATGATTGTTCAGGAAATATATGCATTAGAACCTTGGAAATTTGATTTAAATTGACTATTTAGATCAATCCGCCCCGCACATAACAGCTACTGATAGAGTTAGAGGCCTGATAAAATATTCTTTGCAGGTAGTATTTCTCCACTGCTGTCCAGAAAGGAAGTAGTGCTTCTACCCTGGATAACAATAACTGTCAGCAAAACAAGATGCAGCAGACTGGCACACAATATTTCAACAAATGTATGCTTTATCAAGGAGTGTAGAATTTTCCTCAGTATTCCACATTATTTACTGAAGAACAGAAACACACACACACAGCTTTTTACTGAAAGCCAGACTTTCCACAAATTCCCTCTGGAATGCAAGACAGTAGCAAGAACTAAAATGAAGGGAGCTATTACAAATACTTCACTTAGTGTTTTCAGTGACTGAAAAGAAAAAAAGAAAAGGGGAAAAAACCCACACAGACTAAACCACCAAACTTAACTTTTAAAAGCTTTTTGGATATTCAGACCAAGGACGCACAATCTCTTGGGGATATAAAAAAACACATCATTCAGAAGTAAACGAGTATCACTACGCAACCATCACAGCTTTTCTGAACACTTCACAGACATTCCAGTCCACTTGTGAACACCTAAATCCATGAATCAACCAACCACAAAATGTATCGCAAAATATACAGATTAAAATGTATCAGAAAGCATTTTTTAAAAATATAGCTGAAAAAACCATAAATATGCATCTGTTGTTGTTTTTTAGGTTATAAATTACCATAAATTACTAATTATATAAAGTCACAAATAACTGAACTGGAACCTGTAAAAATTACTATGTTGAGGTGCATATAGATCCTTGGGATAAATAAAATAAGAGGCTTATGGGAATGATCTCCTTCTTCCTTCCAATACAACATGGTTACACCACTGGTGTCGTCTGGGCCACAATATAACCGCAGACTATATTGTGTTTAATCTGGTTTTTTTCGTTGGTTTAGCCATGCCTAAGGCTGCAACCCCATGCACGCTTTTCTAGGAATAAACCTCACTCAACACGACTGGGGTTAATTTCCAAGTAATCATGTACTGGATTGTGCTGCAACTCTCTGTTGGGTGGTGGAAAATTTGTTTAAGCCTTGCTTCCTAGTGAATTGGCAACTCAGGCCCAATAGCTATGAATCATAGCAGGAATGATTTGTGACAGATCACATGTTGGCAGAAACTTCTATTGTGAGTCCAGCTATTTTGATTAATATGAGCAGGCCCAAGTGGACAGGGGTGTGACCAAAAGAAGAAGAACATTTCTGATAACGGGCTCTCTCTCCAGCTTCTGAAATGCAATACACATCAGAGTTGGGAAGCTAAGGGGAAGAGAAGAAAAAATGGTCTGAGCCTGATTTTGCAGTTGTAAGCTGGGAAGAAGCAGTTTGAATATATTTCGCTAGAGGTAGCTTAATTGTGCTGTGGGCAGTCCCATCCAGGTAGCTAAAACAATGGTTCTTTAGGAACCAATAGCTCGGCTAGCTGTTTCTAAAGCCTAGTTGCTTCCATTGTTTATATTTGTAAATAAAATGTGCCTTAGTGCTATCTCATCCAAAGCAAACTAAACCCTCCAGTCCGGCATTGCTAATGGACTTCTTACCAATGAAGGATGTGGAGAACACTATGTCATCATAGAAAAAAACTGTTTAGAAACTGCTGCCTGCTTATGCTTTTGCTCTTCCTTCCCTGTTCCTTGTCCCTTGTGTGTTGTGTTTTGTTAAGATTGTAAGCCTACGGATAGGGATTTGTCTTAATTTGATTGTATGTAAGGCACTCTTTTTTGGCTGAAGAGTGGGGTGCAAATGCTTTAAATAAATAATATTAAATAAAAAAAAGAGTCCCCTTTACTTAATGGGAAATCTTAATTCATCAAAACAGATGTTTCAGAATAGTTGTTTTGTTTAGGTTTGCCCAATGACCTCCACCAACAGGAATGATCTTATTTAAGACCTGCAACAGAGATTGGGGAGAAGCTGGAAGGGGAGAGGTACCCCCGCCAAACTTCTGTAACCTCCAGTCCAGCACCTTCTCTTTTGAACTCTCTCACTTTAAAAGAGGGAGGGTGTGTCTCTACTGTGCTTCTACTGTCTCCTCTCTCTTGTTCATCTTCTGAGGGCAACACAGTGGGAAGGGTTACACCCATAGTGTTGCCTAGAGAGAAAGAATGGACACCTGCTTCTGCCTACTCTCTGCTTTTTCCCTTTCTCTCTGAGCAGTATACCACAAAGGGTTGGCGATCTCACCTGAGTTCTCTCTATGAAACTGTTTATTCATTTATTGGATCTAGGGCCACATTCACCCCAGCCATCCCTCCAGGGATTGCATGGCAGCAATGGGGGTGGCCTGACCATTTCATACACTTGCTTTGCATGCCACAGGTCACATGCCAGACCCCTCTGGAAGACTCTGCCTGCTCCTGGGCATCCCCTTTCTAGAGTGGCACAGCAGTAAAGACTAGGAGCCATCCATAGGCAGCAAAAGCAGGCAGTGGCTGCTCTTTGAAGAGTAGTTACCTCTGCCTCCTTATTCATCACCTTTCTTTTGACAGTATGATGGGAAGGACTGAGTTCACAGGGCCGCAAGCCACAGGGGAGTGAGAGGATGAGGTGGATGCTCCGTAATGTATGTTGTACCACTAAGGTTACAAGTGAATGGGTAGAGGCTCTGGCTTTCTTCTGCCTATGCCTAGAGGGGATGAGCTGGAGAACGAAGGTAGAGAAGCAGACAGCACTTTCTCTAGCTTGCCTGAGCTCAAGAACCACAGCAGCAGGGCAGCAAGACAGGGCGGCAGTGCCCATTTTCTGCTACAGGGCAACAGGAGGAAGAAATAAGGTAAACTAAAAATAAAAAGGTCCAGGAGGAAGAAATAGCTGTTTACTGGCTGATTACCTCTCCTCGCCAGCAATAGCTGCTAGTTTGGCTGCTGATGCTTTCAAAAATAAGTGTCACAGTGAAAACTTTTTCTCCCTAAGGGGTGCTTAACCTAACCTGGTGTTTTGGCTCTCACACTGGGGAGGGCTGAGTGTGCAAAGTAGCATCCAGATGGAGGAGGGAGTGAGCTTTTGGTGTTACACAAGAGTAGGCTGCTCTTTGTAGGAGAAAGGTGTCTCTCTCCCCCCCCCCCCCGCCCCAATCACTAACCAAGGCATTTCTGTGATATGAACAGCATTACTGTTTGGATCAGAAGCCTGTCAAGTACCTAAAAGCTTGGTTGACTATAATGAGAGATACGTTCGTTTTTATTTGTTAAGTGGGATGGAATGCAAAAAAAAAAGGTGGAATATATATGTATGTATATGGAGAAAGTAAATTGTTCAGCGGGTATTTTGGCAGTGTACGAGCTACATAGAATTTATATAAACTGGAGCTCACAGGCTGCGGTGTCACGTGGGTGTATTTCTGTGTTCATACATAGGAATTAGGATATTCAGCAAAACTGCACTGATCCTGAAAAACCACGAACACCCTTCACCCGCCCGCCATTTCCCCGTTGTGCCGGGAGGGGATCAAAGGGGGACGTTGCATCCGGGTCCCACTCACCTATCATAGCCTGCGGAGGAGGAGGAGGAGGGGGCGCGCTCACATAGCCTGCCCTGTCCACATTCACAGCAATGTCAACCTTCAGGATACAACGCTCCCTGCAGGCCGCCGGAGCTGCAACCCGAATACTGCGCAGGCGAGGTGAGGCGCTTCTTGCGGCAGTGCACTCTGGGAAACGTAGTCTCCTTGCTTGCTCACTTCTCCGGCTTCGCCCTGCTAATGTCTATAAATAGCGCATAACAGGACGTCGCTACAGCAATAATACACAGCACACGCAAATATTGGTATCTTCCCTCCCGCTGCCGCCTTGTTGTGTTCAGTACCAGGAGACAGGAATAAAAGCGACGCCTGAGTCCCGCTACAAGCGTTCAGGACCTCAACCTAAAGGGCGGGTGGGATAATTTGCCCTCAACCTTTGTGAGGCGAGTGGGCGCGCTGAGCACGGCATTCCTCTACTGCTTCGTTCCACAGGCATATCCTATGACCTTTTTGCCTTTGCTTACCACGCTTTCACTAGCTTTAGGAGGTGGAGAGAGAGGATGCGTATTTGGAGCAGGTGCAGCACATTCATATAGCAATTTTTACGCAGGTGTAAGTCCCGCTGGGTTCCACCACTCCCAAGAAATGTGTCAAAGGTGAATCAAGTGTCAACTGAATTGTTGGAAAAGTAGCAATAAGGAAGTGTGAGTTTAAAACACTTCCCAGGATATTTAAGCTGCAATCCTATACCTGGAAGTAAGCCCCGTTGAATTCTGAATAGACGTGTGTATTTATTACTATTGTTGATTTATTATCCACCTTCTAAACCACAGTCTCAAGGAGATTTACATATTGGATAATTAAAATCAGTTAAAAACACAAAAACAGCAAAGATATGCCTTGGTTAGTCCTATAGCAAATGCAGCACAAACCTGCTACATATCTACTCAGAAGTAAGCATCAATGAATTCTGTGATGCTCACTCCCAGGTAGCCTTTGGCTAACTAAACAATCTATGGCCTTTTAAACTGTATGGGGTGGTATTGTTTTTGTTTATTAGAATGGTATGTATTGTTTTTATATTCAAACCGCCCTGTCATCCTTGGATGAAAGACAGTACAGTATAGAAATGTAAATAAATAACTAAATAAATGTACATAACCTAAGGCTGCAGTCAACCCCATTTCTCTGGGAAGAAGACCTATGAAATTAAATGACACTTCTGAATAATATGGCAGCCAAGTTACCAAATGAAATAATGTTTAGTTTTATCAAGTGTGTTCAAAGCACAAGTTACCAAAAATTATGGGAACTTTATAAAAAATTTAACATCATTGTACTAAAATATAATACGATATGCCAGTCAAACAAAAGCAGTAAAACAAGCATAATGTGTAGGAGTGTGTGTCTGTGTGTCTGTGTATATACACACACATATTCCACAGAATGGAAGATGGCAGGTTCCCCAACGACATGCTCCTCAGGCACCAGGCTCATTGGTGAATCAACTCTTACAAAGATGTCTACAAATAAGACATGAATGCTGGCAACATCACCCCCACCATGCTTACAGACAATCACAGTGCCGGGCGACAGACAGTCAAGTGGTTTATCCACAGCAGTGATCAGAGGAGGAATGGTATCTGGGAGGAGCGCAGAGAGAAGAAATGCTGTGATGCATCTGTATCAGCACAACCGGAAGCCTTCAACTTTTCAGTTGCAACAAAACATGTCTCTCCCATATCAGCCTCTACAGCCACAGCAGACACTGTAACTCTCCTACAGTCTTCTGTTGACTTCACCCCTGAAGGTGCACTTGTCTCCCAAGTACAGATAGGTAGCCGTGTTGGTCTGCCATAGTCAAAACAAAACAAAATTCCTTCCAGTAGCACCTTAAAGACCAACTAAGTTAGTTCTTGGTATGAGCTTTCGTGTGCATGCACACTTCGTCAGATACTTCTTGGTATCTGAAGAAGTGTGCATGCACACGAAAGCTCATACCAAGAACTAACTTAGTTGGTCTTTAAGGTGCTACTGGAAGGAATTTTTTGTTTTGTCTCCCAAGATAAGACAGAAGTCAGCAATAGATATATATTCTGTCCCATGAGTTGCTTTTGCAGGAGTGGAGAGTGATCAATTAAGATCCTTGGAAACGAGTCCTGTTTATTTCAGCGGAGCACGCACAGGATTTCTGCACTGTCTGTATTATCAGCAGTTCTATACGAAACAATGTTTTGGAAATAAAGGAAAAGAAAAATAATTCACAAGAGGTAATAGTGGAGGCGGGGCGGGGATGATGGAGAGGCACCCTCCTAGCGGTGCAGCAATAAAACTGCTAGCACATTGCAATAAACTTCTAGCACATTTGCAAAGCTAAAGGGGGTCTACTCTAGTTTCAAAGTGGATCGGGGATCGCAAGTTGAGATTCCTGTATTGTAGGGGGTTGGACTAGATGACCGTCGGTTCCCTCTCAACCATAGCTGTCAACTTTTCCCTTTTCTTGCGAGGAGTCCTATTCGGAATAAGGGAATTTCCCTTAATAAAAGGGAAACGTTGACAGCTATGCTCCCAACTCTACAGCTCTGTGTGGTTCTATTTCCATGAGAGGTGGTATCTCTGCCTGTATTTTTTCCTTTCTACGGTGCTTCTCAGAGCACAATCCTATTAACCTTCCCTCTCCGGGACCAGGATCAGACACGATCTCTCATTATAATAGGACAACCTAATTTTCACTATCTTCTTCAACTGGCATAAACGTTGGGGCGTTCAACAGCAGGTAAGGAAGGCGCAGCGACCTCAATATGAATTATCGAGCATGCTCTGTTCTCGCCGGATACTTTGTCCTCTTTAACCTGCCCCAGTCCCGCAGGAGCGGTGCCGGGCCCCGCTTCGGCTCCCGGCAGATCTTTGCACGCCTTTCAGCTCCTTCCGGGTTCGAGTCACTCGTAGGTTCTCAGCCAGAGGCAAGAAAAACCTCGCCTCAACTGAGGGCAAGACAAGAAGGCGAAGGACTTCAGCTGCTGCTACCGCGCGTGCGCATCGAGCCCAGCTTCGCGGTGGTGCCGAGGCTCCCGACACGGGCAGCGTTCTCGAGCTGCACATGCTCGTTGTTGACGCGTCGCCTAGCAACGGAGTCCCTAGAAGCGAGTTGGTGTTAGAAACAGGCCAATCTTTCCCCCCCTCCCCCTTCCTTCATCCCGAATCTGCACAGAAGCCTGCGCGGGGGCTGAGGAAGAGCTGATGCAGGGGGACGGAATTTAGGAAGGGGAGGAGTGCTTAAAAAAAAAAAAAAAGGTCGTTATCGGGTTTTTTGTTTTTGTGAATTTCCGTCCTCAAGTTCTTTAATTTCCCAAGCAGCCGCCTGAGGTGATGGTGGCGGAGAAAGAGGGCCCCAGCCCCCAGAAAGACAGACCCCCACAACTGCAGGAGCCGCTGAGGCATGCCAGAAGAAGCAAGAAGCAGGTCAGCGATGGATTCACCGTCAAAGCCATGATGAAAAACACCGTGGTATGTGTGACCAGCCAGTTGCAGCTGGCTTTCGGGTCGTTTGGTTCCCCCCTCTCCCCCCCTCTGGAGCCACACCGGGAAGGAAGGGGCTGCAAACTCGTTCGCGAGAGGTGGGGAAGGGCCAGCCTGGGCAAAGTGCGCCTGGGCATCATTTACACACACCTTCCTCCAAAGGAACGTCACCCACTACGGTGGGCAATGCCATTTAAGCCACACTTTAATCAGTCTACACTGTATATATGTGGGTGTGTGTGTGCGCGCACAGGATTTACGTACAAGCTAAACAAGCTATAGCTTAGGGCCCCACTCTCTTGGGGGCCCCCAAAAATTTAAAGGAAAAAAGCACTGGATGTACATTTCCAAAATATAAGATAAAAAAACAAATAAAATAAAACATACATACAGCAACAGTGGCAAATGGCTTTAGATACCTATTAGGTCCATAAGTTACCATATAGCATATATACAACAACAACAAAAACAGTGACAATTTGTTGTTGCCAAAGGACAGCTGGACTTATAAAGGGCCGCATTACCTTCAGTAGCTTAGAGCCTCATCAAACCTAAATCTGGCCCTGTATATATACACAATCTCCTGTCATCACAATATATCCCACCACACCATACTGTTTCAACTGTTGCTATAAAGTCAGGTGACGGCAAACATTTGGGAAATCACCTCACCTGCAACAGCTATAATAATTTAGCTCTATGGCCAAAGCCTCTTTTCTTTCTCTGGTTTTAATTAGAATCATTTCTATTTTCAAATCTCACTGCTTATTTTTATACAGGCTGGAGCTGTGGGCCTTGTTTAACTTCTATTATTATTATTTATTAAATTTGTATGCCACCTTATAGACCTGTAGATATCGAGACAAAACTTGTAAATCGGTACTTCCCCTGTGTGTTACCACCAACATTGTTTTTAAATCTTTCATTGAGCCCACAGAATTCTGTTTTTCACAAGGATTGCTATTCAGGTTGCTTTTAGGATTATCAATTTTTTAGGCTTAAACTACACTTTCACAAAGTTTGGCAAACTACTGCTTGCATTTAGGAAGATTCATTGATGTAGACGTGATCATTCAAACATTCTAATATTTTGAACAAAGTGTAGAGAATTACTGTGCAAGCGGATGCTAGTTTACTCAGAAAGAAGTCCCGCTATACTATGGTCAATGGGGCTTACACTGTAGCGTGTTTACAGGCCTTAGGCTGCAAGCTTGTAATATTTACCTAGGCGTAAATTCCATTGCAGAATATTTACTTCTGAGTAGACCTGCATAGGATTGGCTAAATTATTGTTTGAGCCTACTCTTTTCTCAAAAGTAAGTCCTAAAATTTCAGTGAGACTCACTCTCTAGCCCACGTGTAGTACATCACCATCTCTTCTGTTAACCTGGGCTCCTTTGGGAAGAAGGATGGGATAAAAATCTTTAAAAATAAAAATAATATTTTCTGTAGCACTTACAGGACGTTTCTGTATGAAACAAGCCCTACTAAATTCAGTGTGACTTTCCCCCAGATAAATCTGTGCAGGTTTGCAGTGTAGTATGCAATTCAGAAACAGCCTGTCCTGTCATCTTTGTTCATCTCTCATCTCCAGCAAACCCCACCCATCACACCTTACCCTGTATGAGTCACTTCTTTGAATAGGATCCTGCCCCTGTATTGCAAAGACATTTGAGAATTCATGTATGTGTATTCCATATAAAAATCAAGGGCCTCTGGTTGAGACACTCTATGTGAGGTGTGAAACTAATTTTTATGCCTACTCTATTTGGAAGAGAAACATTGTAGCTGCTGAAGGCATGGCATCATAAGCAAAAGCATAGGACAATGCTCTTGATGGCAGGACATTATTGAGTAAAGGCTGCTGTGTGCAGAGTTATGTGTAGGTTGCACCCCTTCAGCCACTTCCTCAGAAGTAGTATCACTGAAGTCAATGAGACTATTTTTGAAGTATGTGATTTGCAGCTATAAGTATCAGTTTGCCATCTATCAATTTTATAGCAGTCTCTTTGACTTTAATAGGACTCCTGTTACAAATGGGTTGATGATTTGATGCCTTAGCCAAAGAGAAGCTTCAGAGCAGAGCTGGAAATATTTCAAAAACCAAGTCCTTGGAGGGAAGTTTTCAGAATTGAAAGGGGCCTTGAAGGAATCTTATAATAGTTTCCAAATACTGAGATTCCCCAAGCCTGCACTGCCTGTTTTTAACAGCTCTGGGACAGCAAGTTATTATGGGCGATAGCGTCTCTTACCCCATTGTTGTAATAGTACATTCGCCCACCTTGCTCCTCTGCCAGCAGTGTGACTTCATAATGTTTTAATGTGTACTCTGAGTGTAATGAATTATATAATTATTATAATAACGTGAGATTGACTGTAATGCCAGAAAACTAAAGATATTGTTCAGTAACCAATAGTGTTCTTTGCATTAGAAAAAAACAACCTGCTGTATATTCCTTGAGAAAAATACTGTAGAGGCTAAATGTTGTGAGACAATTAATAGTTTCTTCTAGTAATAGTAGAATCCTTGGACAAATTTAACATTGATGCAAGCAGTTTGCTGTAAGTTTTTATGTTTGAGAGGATGGTTACATTGTTTTTGCTTAATAATTTACTGTTCACTAATAACTGCATTTTTAATAGATAAAATACATGCCAAACAAAGTATTTTCTCAAAAGGGTCCATTTAGGTGCTCAGTATGCTGAAGGGATGCTGCTTAAATTGCCTACTTAAACCCTGCATCTGCTAACTATTTTGGTCTAAAGCAATGAACACAGTACAATACATAGTTTCTGGCCTTTTAAATCGATACATTGATGCCAAGTAGTTGTAAGAAATCAGAAGACAACAAAGAATCAAATATCTCTCCTATAGTGATGTAGGTTTCAGAATTCCAGTTTAAAAAATGGACATAGTTTTAATATTGTAATCTTATTGCAGTGTGTGGGCATGCACATTCATAAACACAAAGCAGAAATGTACTGATTTTACTAAATTCCGTCAATTGCCACCAGCAAGGAGATAGCAGGTGAACAACTTGCTAAGAGCCTTAAAGATACCACTTGCAGGTGCCTTGCATTATAGAAAAGAGCGCTTGTGTGCTTGGTAAGAAGCTTTAGGTTACCTCAGATACAGGTAACACATTAAATTACAGGAAAACCTGCTAGACCAGTTATGAAAAAATAGAGCAGGTCAAGTGGTATACCCCTTTGTGAGATACTGCTCCTTCATAGAAAAGAAGTCCTTCAGTCAAATCTTTCATCACATAACATAGAGGATGTATGTTTTTCCTCAGTCAAGAAGCCCAGTTCATTGCAGACACCGTCTTTTAATTATGTAACAGTTTCAACTGACTTTACGTAAAGCAAACCAGTTTGGTGCTTAAAGCTTCCACAATACATTATTTCTCCCTTCTCAGTTTCTGACTCTCAATGGGTGTCCTTTTCCTGGAATTTGCAGCCCTTGCTGCTAGTTGTTTTGCTAGTTTCAACATTGGGATGAAATATGGTCCTTCTGCAACAGATAGTGCCCCAGTGGTCCACATCCTTCCACTGTGGACTGACCTCGTTCATGTAGACTATTAGCCACTCTCTGCCTCCCTTTCCCTTGGCTACCTCTGCTCTTTATACAACAGTGGAGGGAGGGTATCAGGTAACCAGCCGCCACCACGCTGAGCCAGTTCTGACCAGACCACATTTACAACTATTTGGGCTGTGGCATGGAGGCACTGTGAGCTGAAGCCAAAGTTGACCTTCCACAACCTCTAAAGAGACCATATCACAGGTCTGAGCAGCTGGGGAGATTAGAGGCTGTATCCCTTGTATGGGCCCACTTGTGCGTCTACCACTCCTAGCTTGGCAAGAATTAGGATTAACGGTAAAAATTCAGGGAATATCAAGTTGTAGCTTAACAATATATTTTTAGCCCTCATGCTGGAGTGATAAGTTTTAAAATGCGATAGCAAACATTTCTGAAGGGTGAAGCATGTGTGTGTAAGTAGTTGGTTTTTCCAATGCCCATGCAGTAAATAAAACATCCAATCCAAGTTTTTGCCATAAAATTTTTAGTACCTACAACTTTAAAATGCACATTTAAAGGTTAACTTGTTCATCCTCAGTTCTCACTACCCTCCTCCCCGGTTTGATGTGCAGCAGAATAAGACTCCTGCTGAGCAGGTAGGGAAGGAGATTCAGCAAAGCGATGGTGTGCTAGCTGAACTCCTGCCTCTCCATCCAGATCAAGGATCTGCTGACAGCAGTGGTGGCTGGTGCTCATTGGAGCTGGTAGGGCAGGATGTAGTGAGACCAGCAGTGGTAGGTGATGCTAGAGCCAATGACAGGTAGAGCCAACTAGTTGTTCTTTTGTCCCTACCCTCTTCCCTGCTGAGTTCTACAAGGACAACATTAAGACTAAGAAGGAGGGAGCTGACAGGTAGTCGTCGTTGTCCATCCCCGTCCTCCCCCCCACATCCTGAGCTGATTGCAAGTAGACAGGCAGGTGGGCACTGACTGAGGGCAGGCTGAGTTCGATGGAGCAGTGTTCCATTGGTCCTAATGGACCAGCCTTGACTGGCTGTGCACTTACATCTTGACACCAGCAAGACTAGGGGGCAAGACATGTCTTGTACTTAATGTTGGCCCCTCGGTTTT